>NC_048267.2:40974408-41283733 GCF_005286985.2 Setaria viridis
AATGTTCTGGTTTGTTTTGTTGTCGAGGCATTGTTTTTCCTGTCGGGCGGAACGGGCATTGGTTTGATGTCACCTCTCAACAATGCTATTCTATAGAATGGAATGCTTCGTGCTTCTTACGAATCTTACCCTCCAAGCCCGGTTTTTTCCACACAAATTGAAACCCGAACGGTGAATTATTGTTGGATGTGGGCTGTGCTCTCTCTGTTTGTCGCTTTTGTGATCCATGTGTTGTGAAGTGGAAACGAGATCTGCCATGCTGGCTTAAGTGGTTAGTGCTCCTTTTTCATCTCGCTTATTCAACGCAATGATCTATATCCACATGATTGCGCGACTAAAAGGATCCTGACCTAACGTAATTCCTCAAAAAACAAATGCAACCCATAAACCCCCAGAATCGCAAATGATGCGCTCTCTCTCTGCACTGCAGTGCGGTAGCACGCCGCTGGTGCAGCACAGCCCACATGATGCGAATCCTCGGGATCACACGTCGCATCCGTTCTAGGTGAATCCTCCTGTCCCCACCACATGCGCCCGCGTCCTCGAGACACCGGAAACGGCTTGCAGCAGCCCTGCACGGCCATGGGGGCTCACTGGCTCGGTGTCCTACGCCCATCCCTCCCCTTCCCCCTCTCCGCTGTCAGGACCCCAGGACCCGGGAGGAGTAACGCCGGCGCAAGCAGACGAACATGCCGATGCCGGGGGCAGCGAGCAACTTGGCCTGGCTGAGTGGCTGGCCCCTGGACCTGGACTCTGGAGAGTGGACGCGAGGGGTGGGAGGCTCGAGCTTATCGGCTCCGGGGGAATCAATGCCTCTGGTAATCCGATCGCGCGGTAAATACTGCCGTTTCGGACCGCTCGAACTCGACGCGTCGCTGTCGGCGCCACCGAAGAGCATGGGGGGCCGCGTGCAGGTGCAGGTGCCGGTGCGGTGCTCCCTGCTCGCTCTCCTGCCCGGCAACGGCAACGCAACGCAGCATCTTTCTGCAGGTTAACGCTACCTCGGCTGGAATAATCGCCAATGGCAGTTAGGTTTGACCTGTCAAGCTCAAGCACCAACCAGTATTGGCGCTGTGTCCGACTGGACACTGGACCGCGGCACGAGATACGTTTCGAGTTTAAACAAAAGGCCTGTACGTAGAGTATACCGCAGCTGTACGGCTTTGTAAATACCACTCCTGTACATGAGTGTACTCTGTGTCTCTGTCACCGCTCCGTATACTGTGGCGTGATAGATTTTCTTGGATATCTAGGAGTGAATTTAGCGGTAATCAACTTGATTCTAAGGTTAAAATCAATGCATTAGGTCTAAATAAGAACAACCAAGAGGGAGAGGGAGAGTAGGGTCACCCACCATCGGGCTTGGTGTACCGAGCTCGCCATGGCGGTGACGGCGGCGTTGACGGCAAGTGTGAGCGGTGGAGCTTCCCGCCGCTACAGCGCTAGGATGATCGGTCTAGGGTTTGTCAGGTGGGTCCGGTGAGCATGGCGAACTTTGGCGTGCATGCTCCCGGCTCCCACCTTTCTTTTTTATAGCGCTGCACGATGGGGCCCACCAACCAAACAAGGCGAAGCTTCCCGCCGCTTTAGCGCTAGGATGATCGGTCTAGGGTTTGTCAGGTGGGTCCGGTGAGCACAGCGAACCTTGACGTGCGTGCCCTCGATCCCTACCTTTTTTTTATAGCGCGATGGAGGAGTCTGGCTTGTGTCGTTGGACCGAGTCAGATAAGATCAAAACTAACATTCGTTCCCTTATCTCATCTTATACTTAAGCTTAGTCTTAAATTTGGAATACTTAACTTAGCACCCATTTCATCATAGATCAGTGTATAGAGCATACCTCGTTATAATAGTCGGTTACGTACTATCAGATTTAACAGCTACAATACACCTTTCTATTTTGGAACAGATTCTTATTCCGGACCCTTAGTATCTAGGGATCATAGGCTTTCCTGTAAACCCATGCTAAAATTCTTTGAACATATTGGGCGATAAGCCTTTCGTGAGCGGATCCATGAGCATTTCCTTTATTCTTATATGCTCTAGACTAATGGTATGATTCTGGATTTTTTTTCTTTCACAACATTAAATTTGATGTCAATATGTTTGGCAGCACCACTTAACTTATTGTTGTGAGCATAAAACACTGCTGGCTCATTGTCTCAGTACATCTTGAGTGGCCTTTGAATGCTGTCTACCACTTTCAACCCGGGTATAAATTTACTAAGCCATTTTGCTTGTCCCGTGGCCTCATAACATGCTACAAACTCAGCATACATCGTTGACGATACAGTGACGATTTTCTTGGAGCTTTTCCACGATATGGATCCACTTGCGAGAGTGAATACATAACCTTACGTGGACTTTCTATCATCTACATCTCCCGCAAAATCTGAATTTGAGTACGCTTCTATTTCCCGGGAATCAGTTCTTATGTACGTTAACATTAGGCCTTTCATGCCTTGCGTATAATGCAATGTCTTCTTTACCATTCTCCAGTGATCTATTCCTGGATTATTCTGATATTTGCCAAGTATCCCGATCACAAAGGCTAAGTCAGGATGCGTACATACTTGAGCATACTTTAAGCTTCCGACAGTTGAAGCATATGGAACCGTTTTCTTTGATCGATCTTGTATTGGTTCCTGGGACACTAAATATTCTCAAATCTATCACCCTTGATTATGGGAGCAGGCGTAAGTTTACTCGCATGCATACTATATTTCTTTAGGATCTTTTCTAAGTATGCCTTTTGCGATAATCCTAAAACCCCTTTACTTCTATCTCGGTGAATTTCAATTCTTAAAACGAACGATACTTCACCAAGATCTTTTGTGTCAAAATTTGAGGACAAAAACTTCTTCGTTTCCAATAGCAGATTAACATCACTACTAGCGAGTAAGATGTCATCTACATACAGGATGAGGAAAATGAATTTCCCATTCTTAAACTTTGCGTAAATGTAATTGTCCTCCTTATTCTTATTAAACCCAAATTTTCTTATAGTTTCATCAAACTTCAAATACCACTGTTTAGAGGCTTGTTTTAATCCGTAAATGGATTTCTTCAGTGGCGTCCCATATGTTCTTTTCCTTCCATGACAAAACCTTTGGGTTGTGCCATGCAAATATTTTCATCCAAATTCCCATTGAGAAATACCGTCTTTACATCTATCTGATGTAATTCTAAGGCCCTGTTTGGCATGGCTCCAGCTCTAGGTGGAGCTGCTCCACTCCAGAACTCCAGGTGGAGCCAGCTCCACTCCAAAACTCAAGAAATAAAATTGGGTGTTTGGCTAGATGGGTGCTCTTAGCACCAAAAAAGTCCGATTTTAGTGTAGATTGCCATTGTTGCCCCCCAATTCAAGCCCCACTTATCATCCTTTCTATCCCATCATCATCCTCGTCTGCAGCTACCTGCAGTCGTCCGTAGGTTGCCTCCGATGGATACCTCTTGCACACGTACAAGTAGAGCGCGACGACAAACAAAGCCACGAGGGACATGCGTCTCGACGGGATGGAGCCATCGGCGTCGAACGACAGGAAGGTCACGAACAGCTGCGTGCCTGCCTCGAAGATACTGGCAGCGACGTCCTCGCCGTACGCCACGGACGCGCTGCCGCGACCGCCACTGGCGTCATCGGCCGCGACGAGCTCGACGTGGAGCCGCGCCCCTCCTTTGTCCACCGCGACGGCCCGGAGGTGGGGAAGATCTCCTATTGACGGTGATGGGGTCGGCCGGTGGGGCTTGGACGGCCACGGGGCCGAGGCGGCGACGGGGCCGGCCGACGGTGGCCTGGGCGGCCACGGGGCCAGGTCGGCGACGGGGCCGGCCGGCGGGCTGTGCGGCCACGGGGCCGGGGCGGCGACGGGCGGCGGGGCTCGACGGCGACGGGGGTGGGGCGGCGACGGGACGGGATGGCGACGGACGGCAGGGAGGCGGCCACGGGGCCGGCGACGGCGGCGACAGGGGCGGGACGGCGACGGGCGGCGAAGAGGCGGCCACGGGGCCACCGGCGGCGGCGACGGGGGCGGGGCGGCGACGGGCGGGCCTCGGCGACGGCGGCAATGGGGGCGGGGCGGCGACGGGTAGCAGGCGGGGCAGCAACGGGTGGCGGGGAGGCGGTAGGCCACAGGTGACGAGGGTGGGGAAATAGGCACGGGTGGGAGCTCGGGAGGAACAGATTGAAACTTTTTTTGTGTAACCAGTGGCATTGGTGGGTAATTACCCACCAACTCCACGAGAAGGTTCAAAATAGAGAGTTTTGGAGCAGCAAAAGAGGTGCTCCAAAACTCCACCTCCATTTGCACTACAGCTCCATGGAGTTGGCTGCTCCATGGAGTTTTGGAGTTGAGGTCTTTGGCTAGATTTTTTGGTGGAGTTGCTGGAGTTCTGGAGTAGAGCCATGCCAAACAGGCCCTAAGTCATAGTGCGCCACTAAAGCTATTATGATTCTAAAGGAATCCTTACATGAGACTGGAGAAAATGTCTCATTATAATCTATTTCTTCTCTTTGCATGAAAACTTTTGCCATAAGTCGCGCTTTATATCTTTCCACATTTAATTTGGAGTCACATTTTATTTTGTAGACCCATTTACAGCCTACTGTCTTAGCTCCTTTAGGAATTTCTTCTAAATCCCAGACTTTATTGCTACTCATAGATCTCATTTGATGTTCCATAGCTTCAAGTCATTTTGTTGAGTGAGCGTTTCTCTTGGCTTCTTCAAATGAGGTGGAATCTCCCTCCGTTTGAACTTCTTCACTAACATAGACTTCGTAGTCATCAGGAATAGCTGGATTTCTAACGCTATGAGACCTTTTAGGGATCTCAACATTTGGCGTATCTTCCATATGGGGCTGTTGCAGCTCTTCCTCATGTGTGACAACAGATTCTATAGGATCCTGAAGGACAGGTTCCTCATCTTCATTTGTTGTTGCTATGGGAGAACTAACAACAGGTGGTGTTACCACAGTCTCCTGCACTGTCAGTGCAGCAGCAACAAGTATCGAGAAAAATAGTTCCTGAATCATCGGAGTGTACGTATACCCGCGTCTCTTCAAGGCTAATTTCTCGGGCTACCATGCTCCCCCTGATCATCTCATCCTCCAAAAAGACAGCGTATCTCGTTTCTACAAACTTAGTATTTCTGTTAGGACAGTAGAAATGATAAACTTTTGATTTATCTGGATAGCCAATGAAATGACAATTGACTATCTTAGGATCTAGTTTCCCAATATTTGGATTAAATACTTTAGCCTCAGCCGAACAGCCCCACACATGCAAATAGTTCAGTGAGGGCTCTCTTCCACTTCACAACTCATATGGTGTTTTAGACACAGACTTGAATTCGATTAAGAATGTGAATGGCGGTTTTTAATACCTCCATCCACAAATTAATCGTTAAAGTGGAGTAATTTATTATACTTCTCACCATATCCATTAATGTACGGTCGCGTCTTTCAGCTACTCCGTTCTGCTGAGGCTCGCCCGGTGTGGAGTACTGGGCAACTATGCCATTTTCCTGTAGAAACTTTGCAAAAGGTTCAGGAACTTGACCATATGGGGTATGTTGACCGTAGTACTCCCCCCATGGTCGGATCTTACTATTTTAATCTTTAAATTATGCTGATTTTCTACTTTAACCTTGAATATCTTAAATTTATCCAACCTTCTGATCGTTCCTTAATTAGATAAATATAGCCATAACGTAAATAATCATTTGTGAATGTTATAAATGAATCATAACCATCCACAGATGTTACTGGAAATGGACCGCAGATGTCTGTGTGAATTATTTCTAAAATTCCTGTGATTTGTTTGGTGTCTTTCTAAATTTTCTTAACATAGTTTCCCTTAATTCAATCAATGCATTGCTTTAAATCTAAAAATTTTAAGGGTGGAAGAATTGGTGGACGAGCTCGCCATGGCGGTGACGGCGGCGTTGATGACGAGTGTGGGCGGCGGAACTTCCCGCCGTTTTAGCGCTAGGATGACCGGTCTAGGGTTTGTTAGGTGGGTCTGGTGGGCACGGCGAACCTTGACGTGCGTGCCCCCGACTCCCACCTTTCTCTTTTATAGCGCTGCGCAACGGGAGCCCGGCAACCATATTCGGTTGGGCGCTCCCGATCAGGGCGCGATCGAGGAGTCCGATTTAGTTGTTTGTTGGATAGAGTCGGATGAGATCAAAACTAGCATGGCGCTGTTGTGCAGGTGGCGCCGCTAGCTGTATTCACTGCACTGCACCGGCCGGTGCGACGCGGTACTTGCCGCGTTACGAAACGGTCAGTTGGATTGGATCCATTCTTTACGAAATGGTCAGCTAGCCGGATCAATTCCTTCACGAAATTAGGCCCTGGAATCAGGTACGGCCATGTTTTCCCGTAACGGTTCTAGAACGTCAACAATGGCCGCAAACACGGATAGGAAGGCAGCCGCGCAGCCGATGGGTACAGGCGTGTACAGCGCTCGCGCGTATGATTGCGGCAACAGAAAAGAGCTCGGTGTAAACACGCAGATCGCCAGATCGGTGTACGGTGTACTTGCTGGCCTAGCTGTCCTTTTAGGATGGGAAGACTTTGCGTAGTGTAATGAGTAAACGGATCAGTATTGCGGGTAATTGTGTCCTTTGTAGTGTGTGTATGTTTATTCTTGTTGCTTGCTTGCTCAACTGAATGAAAAAGATATATGCCATGACGGGAGGAGAAAAAAGAGCTTGGAAAATCATGTCGAGTTAGTGTAAAGTCAGACATTCCGGAAGGATTTTGCAGTAGTACGTAGGTGTTCCTTTAAATTTTCTTTTCAGTGTACTGGTGATTATCTAAGAATACGAAAGAAATTTCAATGTTGCACGAAAATAGCTTTACAAACGTATCACTTCCTGTAGAAACTTGGGAACTTTCCCTGCGTTTCAGATAGAGCCGCCCTGATATCATGGGCATACTACGATTGCAAAAGCTCCCAAGATCTGCTGTTACTCCGTACGGTAATGGAGACCCACATGTCGGTCGAGTGAATGCTGACGAGAAGACCGTTGTTCACAGAAGAGGCCTCAGGCCCCTCCTCAGCAGTCAGCACACCACCTCCCGTTCACGTGGGCCGACCGGCGGCGATGGCAGGCTTCGTTTGCAGGGAGGAGGGGACCACCCGGCCGGCGAGGTGGTTGGTGCACCTGAGAAATGACGCCCTCTAGTGGATTGGATTCTCGGCTTCTCGCCCATCGAGGTCCGATTCCAACAAACCCAAATACGGAGCACTATGCTGCTCGCTTCACTGCACAAGATATTTGCTCTGTTCAAGCTTTATGTTTTTTTTTGTAGGGCGATTATTTTTTTTCGCAATCTAGGTTGTGTACATTGTGGAGACTTTAATTTTTCAAATTAACCACTTGTTCAAGTATCACGACAACAACGGAGAAAAAAGGAGGCCACTTGAGCTTTAAGAATAAAACCGGGATGGCAGCGTATGCTAATTTTGGCTCCGTCAGTGCGGGGGACTGGGACACATGCATGAATAGAGTAGAAAACAAGCTTTGCTAGGGAAGTTTTTGGGCTAATGAAAATACCGGAGGCACTGATACATTTAGTCACAACTCACCATAAAATATTGGTCCGATAAGTCAGGCACCCATCCGAATACGGTTAAAACGATCGCGTAGTATAGTACTACTATATTTTCTTTCACGATTTACGGGTTTGTAATGCTGCGACTAAACAAATATGCGATACACTTATCTCATAGTAGCTTGTAGACTAGTCTCCGCGGAATTATGTATTGTCAATTTTAGCAATGGTGGTCTGTTGAAAATGACACCTCTAAATTATTTTAGATGGTCAGGCAACTAGAGCAAGAAAGAGCCAACAAGGCAGCGATGGGCACTATTAAGAGCAGTGGTACATAGCGCGGTCTTGCGGAAGAAAAGAAGGGTTCATCCACTGATCGCATATGGCAGACCAAATCCACCGGCTGCTAGACATCATACCACATGATTAGCTCATACCAAATTGTTTGTTTGTTCGTTTTTGTCTTTTCCAACCTTCACCTCTCAAGATACACAAAATTCTACGTTTCGTTCAACCATACGTCAGGTCCGTGATTTACCTTCCTGCTGAATTTGAGTACCATCAAGTATTAGACTCCGATAAGTTCACATAAAAAAATCAGTTCTGCCTACAAAATGGGCATTTAACTAATTTTTTCTTATGACAGACAGGCCCCCCTTATTTTGATAATTACAGACTGGCCCCTTTTGAGCTGGTTGTGGCGCAGCTCACTGAGCACTGTGCTGTGCCCGGCGGGCGACGCCATTTATCTCCTCCACTCCAGTGCTTACGTGGCGCGGCACCACCGGCTGATCGGCGCAGGAACGAAGTAAACGCTGCCTCTCCAATCCCCCGTCCCCCGCTGCTCCTCCTCATCCTTCCTCACCTCACTCTTGCAGCCTTGCTTTGCTTCTCTTCTCCCTCCAATAATTCCCTCCGCTTCTCCTCCTCCCATAGTCCCGTCCTCTCACAAGCCCACCCGCGGAAATCACAGCAGAGAAGGGGCAGCAAAAATCTCCATGCCCGCGCTCGGCCTAGATCTCCGGCGATCCGGCCCCGCGGGGTAGCCGATCCGCTCCCGCCGATGGGTGGCGAGGTGCCGGAGCCCCGCCGGCTGAGCCGCGCGCTCAGCTTCGGCGGCAGCGGCGGCGTCCCCGAGGAGGCGCTGCACCTCGTGTTCGGCTACGTGGACGACCCGCGCGACCGGGAGGCCGCCTCGCTCGTGTGCCGCCGCTGGCACCGCATCGACGCGCTCTCGCGCAAGCACGTCACCGTCGGCTTCTGCTACGCCGTCGAGCCGGCGCGGCTGCTGGCCAGGTTCCCGCGCCTCGAGTCGCTCGCGCTCAAGGGGAAGCCCCGCGCCTCCATGTACGGCCTCATACCCGAGGACTGGGGCGCCTACGCCGCGCCCTGGGTCGCCCAGCTCGCCGCGACGCTCGAGTGCCTCAAGGCGGTCCACCTGCGCCGCATGACCGTCACTGACGAGGACATCGCCGTGCTCGTCCGCGCGCGAGGCCACATGCTGCAGGTGCTCAAGCTCGACAAGTGCTCCGACTTCTCCACGGACGCCCTCCGCCTGGTCGCGCGCTCTTGCAGGTAATAGCTGCTTTTTCGGTTCCCTGTGTTGCTCTGGTGATCTGCCGTCTGCAACACCTTGCTAGTTCAGCCTGCTTTGTGCTTTCCCATTACGGTGTGCTGGGAAAGTAAGCTGGATAGTTGCGCGATTCAGTACTTGATCTTTTCCCCCCTCTCAGAGAAATCGTGGTTTATCCGGCGGAGATGTTCCTAAACGGAGTGACGGATAAGTAGACACATGTTGTAATACGGGCAGGATGCAGAATTTTCTTGACCGAATTGGTATCAGCGTTAGAATGCACAAGACAGTTTCAGAGTAGTTGAGGTTTGATCGTTTGCTAGCCCAGTATTCTATTCCCCATCTAGTAACGCAGTTTTGCACAAGCGGCTAGTTTGAGTTATTGCCAAAATGGCAGGTGATCTATCGTTCCCATGGGTACTTGTGTACCATGCTGATTGGAATTGAATAGGACTACGTTGTCCTTAATGAAACGTATTTTGACAAAAATTCACTGGCAGCTTTGCATGTTGTTGGTTCCTGTTATCAATCAATTCTACCATGATCACATTTCAAGCAGCATCTTTACCTTCTTTCTCTTTTTGCCCAAAGTATCTCAGATGGTTTTATTTTTTAGTTGGAATCCTGTAACTATGATATTGAATCAGCTAAATATGGAAACTGAATAGTGAATGATTTGCGTTTGATAAATATGTATCTCCAATTTCAAAGAGTCAATTGTTACTTTTGTGTATTGAAGCTGGTTTTCATTTTGATACTGAAGACAACAAACTGCGGTAACTTCTCTGGTTGCAAGTCATTTGCTCTGTCGTCAACCATAATTACATTTCAAGCAGCATCTTTACCTTCTTTCTATTTCTAAGTCTCTCTAGCAACATTTTTTTAGTGTTATATTCCTGCTGCACAATGAATACTTCGTTCCAGCTGCTATGATTGCTTGAGATCTTCAAAGTAACATCTCATTCTAAATTGTCTCAACAGATCTCTGAGAACTTTATTTCTGGAAGAATGCAAAATTGGAGATAAGGGCAGTGAATGGCTCCATGAACTAGCTGTCAACAATTCTGTTCTTGTGACACTGAACTTCTACATGACTGATCTCAAAGTGGAGCCATCAGATCTGGAGCTTCTTGCAAAGAACTGTAAATCACTTATTTCTTTGAAGATGAGTGATTGTGATCTTTCAGATCTGATTGGTTTTCTCCAAACCTCCAAAGCATTACAAGAATTTGCTGGAGGAGCATTTTCTGAAGTAGGAGAGTGCACCAAGTATGAAAAGGTTCAATTCCCACCCAGACTATGCTTCTTGGGAAGTCTTACCTTCATGGGTAAAAATGAGATGCCTATTATCTTTCCATTTTCTGCAACACTGAAGAAACTGGACTTGCAGTACACTTTGCTCACAACTGAAGATCATTGCCAACTTATTGCTAAATGCCCCAACCTACTGGTTCTTGAGGTAATGCTTTTCGTACATCTATTCTACTGTATTTGCACCTGAAATTAGTGAATATCTCATTTCAATCGACATGATGGACACTCCTCGACAGGTGAGGAATGTGATTGGGGACCGAGGACTAGAAGTTGTTGCTGATACGTGCAAGAAGCTACGAAGACTCCGAATTGAGCGGGGGGAGGATGACCCAGGTCAAGAAGAGCAAGGAGGAGTCTCTCAGTTAGGCTTGACAGCTGTAGCTGTTGGTTGCCGTGAACTGGAGTACATTGCTGCCTATGTGTCTGATATCACCAACGGAGCCCTGGAATCCATTGGGACTTTCTGCAAGAATCTCTATGACTTCCGGCTTGTTCTTCTTGACCAACAGAAGGAAGTAACAGACCTGCCGCTTGACAATGGTGTCCGTGCTCTATTGAGAAATTGCACCAAACTCCGGAGGTTTGCCTTCTACCTGAGACCGGGAGGGCTTTCGGATGTAGGCCTTGGCTACATTGGACAATTCAGTGGGAACATACAATACATGCTGCTTGGCAACGTCGGCGAATCGGACAATGGTTTGATCCAATTTGCAATGGGGTGCACCAACCTGCGGAAGCTGGAGCTGAGGAGCTGCTGCTTCAGCGAGCGAGCTCTGGCGGTCGCCGTTCTCCAGATGCCGTCGCTGAGGTACATATGGGTGGAGGGGTACAGGGCCTCTCCAACAGGCCAGGACCTCCTGCTCATGGCCAGGCCCTTCTGGAACATCGAGTTCGCACCTCTCAGCCCCGAGAGCGTATATCGGATGATGGCAGATGGACAGCCTTGTGTTGGTAACCAAGCTCAGGTTCTTGCATACTACTCCCTTGCTGGAAGGAGGCCGGACTGCCCTCAGTGGCTGGTTACGTTGCATCCCGCGTGACTGTAAATACGTCAAGCCGTGAGTATGGTTGTTGTATTGTACCAGTCTATACTGTTAGCCCCCTGTGTGCCGTAATAAACTCTACTAGTAGTGTAGAGGTGTAGTGCAATAAGTTGCCGTTGTGTCGCTTGTAGTGAGCTAGCAGTACTGCTATCTAATCCTGGGAGGATGTATACTGAGCTGCTCTGTTGTGCTTTCTTCCCCGGAATTGTACTCTATTCCCCTGTAAATATCAGAACTGGGTTACTGCTTTTTTGCCCGTGCTACATGATTTGAAATCAAGTACCTGAGAGGTGCATTGCACGCTCAAGATGAGCTGACAGCAACTCCGTTTTCTCATCCTCAAAATCTAAGGGGGGATGCATTGGATGTGCGTACTAGAATGTCTGGACTCCGAAGCTCTAGTCCAGCTCCAGCGCCACGAAGGCGACGGCCACCGTGAAGCGGATGGGCGCGCCCCCACACCTGCCACTTGGAGTCCCCGCTACGTGGAGTACGTGGTCTCGGCGGGCAGCGGGGCGACGAGCGGAGAGCCGTCGCGGAGTGGCAGGGGAATCTGCGCCCGCCACCGCGCCCGGACGGCGACAGCGTCGCGTACCCAGCGCGATGGGACGAGTGGGAATAGAGCTCGAAAGCCACTGCTCGGTGACCAGTAGTTTAATGGCTAACGAACAAAAAGCGTAGGCTTTGAGCCCCGCCGCTGAATCGACAACTGGGGGCCGGCTTCCCTCGTCGGGAAAAGGACGTTTCCGTCAGCTTGCTCTGGGATTCTGGTTCTGGGGCACGATTGCATGGAGAAAACCGGGCCGAGCTGAGCCCCATTTGGCACGGCTCATCGAGCAACTTCTCGAGCGGTTTTTGATGAAGCCGTGCCAAACGACATGAGCGAAAACGGTTCCGGGAGAGAAGCCTCCGAAATCGCGCTGAGATGAGCCGTCGCACGGTGAGAGAGCTAAAACAAATTAGCTCATCGCGGCTTCTCCTCCATGCATGGACATGCTGCCCCAAAGTACCCCTCCTCCTCGTACCTAGAGGGCGGCGGCGGCGACGCGCTCTCCTCCTCGTACCTGGAGGGTCGGGGTGGAGGGGCGGCGACGGAGGGAGCCGGGGCCGGCGGGGTAGCGGCGGAGGGTCGGAGGAGGAGGGCTGAGGCGAAGGAGCGGGTGCCATTCGGATAAGGAAAGAGGAGGGGGAAAGAAAAGAAGGGAAGAAGCTGATTAGATAAGGGGAGAGGAGGGGAAAAAGAACGGGAGGAGGAAAAGAGAAATAAAAAAGGAAAGAAAAATGAAGAGAAAAAAGAAAACGAAAAGAGAAAAAAAGGAAATATAAGGGTAGTTTGGACATTTGACATCTCATTTCCAATCTAAAAAGTTAGGAGAAGTCGTTTTTGCCAAACGTTTTTCTACAAAATAAGAGAGCCAAAAAAAACTGCTTTTTCAGATAAGCTAGAATCAGAGCTATTTTTTCACAAGCCAAAGTCGTGCCAAACGAGCCTCGAAAATGCCAAGAGCAGATCCGAGGTTAGGAGCAGCTGCAGGATGTTGTTAGTTGCTACAGTCCAGCTGAAAGGCGTCTTATATAATTTCTCCCTAGGATTCTAGAATGTTAGCATGTTGATCCAGATCATGGGAGCAGGTACGCAGACGTACTGACGAGAGGGAGCCGGGGAAGGCATCTGGTTCTATCTGATCACCCCTTGACACTTTGACAGGGAAAGCCTAGGTGATTGGCTAATCAAAAGTTACAACTCCAACCTCGAGGGCTAGCTTTTGGAAAAACGATCCCCGGTGCTGCTCAAGCTGAACTCTTTCTTGTTCTAACGTGCAATTACTAGGTAATAACATCATTAAAAAAGCGAATTTCGTAAAAACTATATATAGATTGACAACTAAAGTCAAACTACAAAAGCAAAAAAATTGCGGGGTGCACATCAGGTATGAGCACTTAGACCCGCAAGGCTGCAACTATTTAAGTGTTTGATTTCTATTTTTTATTTCTCTTTGTACTTTTTTTTTCAAAATTTGGATGGGCAGGTTCCCAAATAAGCCATTACTGCTTGTATAAGTTTTTTTTTGTTCAAGCTCAAATTTTACGTGCACATAAAAGATGCGTCCTTTATTCAACTTTTTTTTGGTCATTTTTTTGGACACCTACTTGTTGGTGCATGCGTATCCCTCCTAATCTTCATGTTTTAACATTCTTCCTCCATATAAATTTTTATTTTTGCAAACTTTTCCAAACAACTTATTCACATAAATTTTCATGACAACTTCGCATATTTTTTCAAGAGAAATTTTAAGGTATAAGTGCAATGCGGCTCCTTCGAAATTTTCTCATATAAATTTTTAAAAAAACTTTCAACTTAAGTTTAGTACTTGTTCAGCACGTAGGTGGGGCATGCGCATGAATCCTGGGCCGGCTGCCTGTTAGAAAATTAGCCCTCACGTCGATGAGCCGCCTGCTAATCTCCACCAGCGGAAGCTTCGATTGGACCTACCGAGATGAACTTAATTGTACGATCACAAACGACAATGGAGACACGATCTTTATTGACGAGGTTCAGCCGAAGCGTACATCCCCGGGGCATCACTACGGGCACTCCTCCCCAATACCGCAACACCGGGCGCTCCGGGGTCCCGGCATCGTGCCGCCTCCCCCCTGCGAGCCTGTCGCTATATTGTCATGGTTACAACAGCATCCCTCCTCTCATATTGATGAGGAGGCTCGAGTTATAGAGTATGACGCGGACTCTACCCTATACTACCAAAAACAAGTCAAGTCTCATCGTAACCGAACTGTAGAAATATTCGACACAATATATAACAAACTCCACCTTGGCGAATATTCCGCCATCTTGAAGCTATCATGTGTGAACTTCCATGTACACCGAGCTTGAGTTGTCGCTTTTGGCCGCTCCCTCAAAGCTGCCCGAAGAAACATTGCTATCCCTGCAATTCCCAATTCCGTAACTCCACCTGCAACTGTGCATCCTTCTCCTCTATCACCACAATCTCTGCCAAGTAAAATTAGATTCCTCTGATACCACTTGTTAGAGTGCGCAGCGGATTTCGGCCCAGCAACCAACTGAATTTAACATTATGCTCTACCATGATACTAAGAACCTCACGGTCGTTACCGAGTCACATATCAGAATTGTCACATTGAAAGGATCTTGATGTCGCCAGGGGGGGTGAATAGGCGAATTTATAAACTTTAAACCAAATTCAAACACCTTGAGCCTTGCTGCCTGGACAGACCGGTCAGACCGGTTTCCCAGACCGGTCAGACCGGTATGAGGCAGTGAGGCACACCAAATTGATGCTTGATCCCCTCTTCGATTTTTAGCACCAACAATCTTGAAGAGTGTCACTTGTAGATGATATTTGGCAGAATAAACTTGTTCCTGCACACAGTAATGACACACCCAAGTAGATTGGAGCAGAAGCACAAGTAAATGCTAGAATAAAACAAGTAATGCAAACCGTAAAGAGGACACGAGGATTTGTTTATCCGAAGTTCAGATTCAACCAATGAATCCTACGTCTTCGTTGAGGAGCCTATTGAGATACGAGTCTTTTTCAACTCCCTCCCAACAAGCCGGGTCTCTGTCAACCACTTTCCTCGTCTCCACTAGTTGATCGTTTCCCTTGCGGAGGCAAGATCGTAGCCCTCACAAACTTGCCACTGCTCACCACACGTTGGGAGCTAGCCGGCGACACCTAGCCGTTTAGGAGGCAAACCTCCAAGAGTAACAAATGCTTCAAGGCTTTCTCAACACGAACCACAAGTGTTCAACCTATGGATGGCTCTTCTCAGCTCACAATTGCTCTCAATTCACTTCTCTCTTCCACACAACTCACAAGATTTCACTTGATTCACACAACCTCATAAAAAGGGGTTGGGGAGAGCTTTTCTTGGCTTTGTCCTGGCTTAGAATGGTCTAGGATCACTGTTTTTGCCTTAGGAGCAGCAACCTCCAAGAGTGGAGGTCGTGGGGTATAAATACCCAAAGAGCAAAAACTAGCCATTGAAACACTGAACAGACTGGTCAGACCGATTTGCTAGACCGATCAGACCGGTCTAACTTGAAAACTAGCCGTTGATACTTAGACCGGTCAGACCAATCTACTAGGCCGGTCAGACCGGTCTGGCTGAGCCAGCCACAATGCTCCTAACACTCACTCTTGTTGACCTAAAGGTTAAGCCAACCCTAGTTATGTGTTTTGTAATCTTTTAACAAGCTCAAAGGTATCTCTCAGGGTGAAACTCACATGGGTTAACTAAAAGCACTTTTGGTGTTGTCAATAAGCCAATGTTGCAACCCTCTTGATAGTACGGCATACCTATACTCAAGATGAAATATAAAAACCATATCATCCTCTTGAGTTTGTAAGTCTTTATTCTTGCCATACTTTAATGTTTGGATACTTGAGGGCTTCCAACATAATCTTCAACTTGAGCACATCCAACTTGAGCTAGTGACTTAAGACTTTCTTTTGTCCATAATAAAGTACACTTGAAGTCTTTAGTCACTCCATTTTACCAACCATAATAAACTAGATGCATTGCATTGCTTCCCTCGGTAAGGCCTAGAAATGATACCTCGAAACCTCCCGGATACTAGCTACTTCACCCTAGCAATATGCCCATGGCACAAGCTGTCGCTTATCTAAAGCTTGCTTAGTCCCTCATTTCTAGTACCTCATTTGATTTCTTCACCCATTTTTGCCGCATTGAGTTTAGCTTTGCTTTGACACCAATAGTTAAATCCCATTTGAAGTCTTCTTCAAATGCTTGATCTAGGTTGATAAAGAAACTTCCATGAATTGCAATCTTCCACTTAATAAGACCAATATGTAGATCATAAGCTCGTGTCTTTTAGCATATCCTAATGAAGTCTTGCAATTTTCCTTCTATGAATATTTCGAACTTTTCTTGATGATCCCTTTTCTTTTGGTAACACAAGCTAACAGTTTGCTTGGTAAGTTATAGATCAAACTGTAAAAATTATCCCCAAGCATCATTCAACTCTTGCTTGTTGTTGTTCTTTAATTTATCTTTAAGGGATCACATACTTGCTTGCTACCTTCTTTATGTGCCATATGATACTCATTCACTTGGTAAGTCAATATTGCAATATGAGTATAAGAATAAACTCCTTCTCACAAACTTAGACAAACAAGTTAGTCTTTTAATTGTTTTGTCATCCAATTCACCAAAACCCACTTAGGGGCCTAGATGCACTTTCAATCTTCCCCTTTTTGGTGATTGATAACAATCCGATTAAAGCTCACAAAAGATATATCACTAAAGCTTTTAAATGCTGAGATTCAGATAGAGCTCCCCCTTAGTATGTGCATTGATTTAGTTTTCATCAACTTTGGCCTATAATGCCAACTTGCACATTTTCAAGATAGACATGGAGCTCCCCCTAAATTTCAGAATATGTGGGGTGCATAGAAAGTGTGTGAACAAATAACACGTGATGCATATGACAAGAGATCATCAAATAATAACAAAAAGGAACGAGTGTGTGCTCTCAGGGTCTAGACCGATCAGACCGGTCTGCCAGACCGGTCAGACCGGTCTTCCCAGGCAGCACATACTCAAAACAATCACTAGTCATGATCATGCAATGCAAACTAACACAGAGTCACTTAATTGCATAAAAATAAGTTCTACACACACAATAGCACTCATTACAGAACATCAAGTCCAAAACTAGGAGTTAAGATCGAGTTTATTACAATCCACAAAGTTTGACTCCGTCTCTCTGAAACCATAGAAATAAAGTATTAAACAAGAACTCCTATTACAGACTTAGATTCTCAAGCTACTACTGCCAACAGACTTCAAACAGCATAGCTGAGTAGACTCAGACTGGTCAGACCAGTCTCTAGACCAGTCAGACCGGTCTAGCTATCCAGCTAAGCTAAGTCTTGAAAAAATGGGGCTTTAATCCAACTCTTCTCCCCCTTTGTCATCAATCATCCATAAAAAGGGGGCCTGGAGAAGATGTAGCCGATCATATATCTTCAGGTGAGTCCTCGACCCAGTGAAGTCCTTTAATCATCCAACCAAGGTGTAGGAGACATTAGGTAAATAGAATCTGACACGATGATATCCTCTAGAGGTGCAAGATTGTTGTCGGACATACCATGGGTGGCCGAAGAAGGTGGAGGAGGTGGAGGTGCACCAAAGATCACATGTGCGGCTGCCTCAACAGGGTCGGAAGAGGGTGCATATGAAGGTGCTCCGGTAGAAGGTGCAAAGGCTGATCCAGGGTAAAAAGGATAAGTTCCACTATGAATGTTCGGTCCTAGATCAGTGACAAAAGCATCAAATCCTCCTGCAGGTGGCTATGAGAAAGAAGGCGCCGAGGATGAGCTAGGCACATCTGGAAAGAGCATGCTGCCATATTGTTCAACGTACCCGACTGCCATGTACTCTCTGATCTAGCCTCAATTGATAGAATTTCAATCTCTGGGGGTGAAGGAGAGATGGGAGACCGAGGAGGTTGCAAATTCATCTAATTATGCATCATTTTCATACAATCCCTCATTTTCTTGTTATCCTTCCTCTTTTTATGCTGAGCTATTTCAATGTCCCTCTAAGTCTTGCAGATCCCAACTAGCATATTGAAGAACTTTTTTAATGGAGAGGAGGGCCTCTGAGTGTGACTCTGCTGTCCAGGGCCAGACCGGTCAGACCAGCCTAGGGGACCGGTCAGACCGGTCTCAGCCTGGGCAGCAGCTGGCTGCTGTGGCTGCTGTCTCTCCTCTGTCCTTTGCTCATGAAAGGTTGGTTCTTCAGGTGGAGAGCAGATGGCATGGTGGGTTTCTTGTTCACTAGAGGTCTCAAAGGCTTATGTTGAACGTCTCTAGGAAATTTGGCCTTTGTTACTTTTTCAATCATGAACATAATGTAGGGGCTATAGCTGCAGATCTTCTGTGTGTTTTCCGATAAGTTCTTGATCTCTTGCCAAATGAAATCTCCTACACTAAACTGAGGCTCTCCCGGCTTCAAGGCAACCATCAAGTTTCTTTGAAAAAGAGTGACATCGGAGGGGTTGCCATCTCTAGGAGTGAGAGTTTTTCTAAGAAGACAATTTAGGACAGCATAGTAAGTGTAGAGATGTTTGACCTTACTCCAATCTCCTCTCTTGTTCTTGGGATACATGAAATGCATTTTTGATATCTCAAGGATGTCCTCATCATGAAGCTTTGGAAGAGCATCATCATTTCCAACCTTGAACATAGAGGCAAAAGCAAGATAGGTATTGTGAGACTTTTCTCCCTCTGTCATCCAATCATAGCACGCTCATTATTAACATATCCAAAATAGATAGTGGCAAAGAATTGAGCAATGATCTCCCGATTCCAACTATGCTTGAAGCCCATGATGTACTTTATCCTTTTGCTAGCACAAGCCTTTATGACTTCATTAAAGATGGGGTCATTTTTCTTCCTCATAGAGTCCCAATCCACCCACTGAGCCTCATGAGTGATTTTGGATTTCCTTAAAATGATTGTGGTGTAGAAATCCTGCTGGTATAGATTCCAAAATCTATAGTCATATGCATGCTTAGGCTCACTATAGGAGTCCTCTCTCCTTAACCTCTTGGCTGCCCCAATCATTCCACCTCCAAAGTAATTTGTAGGCCCCCTGAACATAGGATCTGGAGGCTTACGAATCTCGGGCATTTGACGTTCCTCCTTCTCATTATCATTATCATCATGATCATTGCTGCCCTCACCATCATCTCCATCATCACCAGGTTCACCCTCATCATCATCTCTACTGCTGCTCCCATCACTATCAACCGGCTCCTTGCCACTGCGATGCCGAATAGTGAATTCTTCCTCCTCAGTATCATCACTACTAGTATCATGCTCACTTTCCTCAAAGTCCTCAATGTCATCATCAACAAGTGCTCTTTTCTACCCTCATGGCCTTAAGGGACGAGAGCTGTCGTCTGCCACCCTGACTGGCACAAATGGAGTACTTGTTACTTTATTAGAGTGAGTAGAATGGAGAGTTTTTTAGCATGAGTTTTATGTTACAAATGGAGTATTTGTTGATCTTTTAGAACGAGGAAAATGGAGAATTTTTTAGAATGATTTTTATGTTACAAATGGAGTACTAGCTTGTTGATCTTTTGGAATGAGGAGAATGGAGAGTTCTTTTAGAGTGACGAGAATAGAGAGTTTTTTAGAATGAATTTTCTGTTACAAATGGAGTATTTGTTGTTCTTTTAGAATGAGGAAAATGGAGAGTTTTTTAGAGTGAGCACTAAATATTATAAACACATTTACTCTACCTTTCCCCTACCTATATTGATCAAGTTCTTCATTCAATACGAACATCTATATCCATTTTTCACGTAATACGATATAGATGGACCGACAATGGATGTAACATCTCCGCTCCTCCAATACCAGAGAATAGAAGAACTTCGAGTCCACAAACTTTGGCTGGACATCATAAAAGAATCTTGAAATAGTTTTCCAAATACCTTTTGGAGCCAGATTTTCATAATACAAGTATGGTGGCCAATAGCTGGTTCAGACAGAGATTTATTCACTGACAATGACCTATCAGCTTATGGTTGGTTTTGGATTGCTAAAATGGGCCATGCTCAGTGAACAGGTGTTTTGCCTGAACAAGCTATTGGGCCACCATATTTCTATTATGAAAATGTGGCACTTGCTCGTTTGGACAATTATTTCAATATTCCTTTATAATATTCAGCCAGAGTAGGTGGACTCGTAGATCTCATGTTGTACCATTATTTTAGGATTGGTGTATCTTTTTATCTTCCAAATTAATGGTCGTGATGTGGATGATCCTATGTTCTAAATATCTCATTTATATAAGACTTAATATATGCGCTAGATTATGTCGATAGGTTCTTAGGAATCGACATTATCGATATAAATCATAGTTTGTATTTTGCGAAGATTAACGGTCACGATATGGACGATCATAGGTTCTAAGTACGGTGAATTTCATATGTAATGTACTCCAGTTAATATTTGTGATGGATTTTTATCTCTACTATTTCATATATATACATATATACATGTGACAACCTTGTCATAATGATTGAAACATTTTATTAGAATTAAGACAGTGTGCGCGGGAAAGAAAACTGCTGGAGGCGGATAGTTTCAGCTCTCGCCAATTTTACAACTTTAGTACTGGTTGGAAGCATGCCCGGTGCTAAATGGAGGAATTTAGTACCGGGCAAAGGCTGGAACTGGTACTAAATGCCCCTAATTTTAGATCTCACCATTTAGCAACTTTAGTACCAGTTCGGAGCCCTAATCGGTACTAAATGGAGGAATTTAGTACCGGGCAAAGGCTAGCACCGGTTCTAAAGTGTCCCACCTACAAATACTTCGTCTTCTCCAAACACTTAGCAGTTTCAAAAAATTAGCAGTTCCTCCCTCTGCACCGTGCTGGCCCCATCCCCATCGCCCTCGCCCACCACTGCCGCCCCGTCGTTGTCCCCATTGCCGTCACCGTCGCCCACCGCCGACGTCCCGTCCCCGTCCTCGTCTCCGCCACCATCGCCCGTCACCCTATCCCCGACTCCGTCTCTATCGCACGTCACCCCGTCCCCGGCTCCATCGTCGTCGCCCCGTCCCCGACTCCGTCGCTCGTCACCATCGCCTTCGCCCTGTCCCCAACCATCACCACCCCATCCCCGACCGCTGTCCCCGTCGCCGTGCCTCTCCCTTCCCCGCCGCCGCACCTCTCCCTCCCCCGCCTTCCCCGCGCACCCTCCCCGGTTAGGTTTTCTTTTTTTGATATTTTTTATTTTGATGCATTAAAATAGCTATAATTTTGCTTGAATTGGATACCAATTTTTATTGAATGCTAAGTAATTTTTTTTGTGATACAATTATGACATAAAGCTATATCTCTTCGAGGACATGTAGATATTCACGGGTAGCATTGTGATAGAATTGTGGATGGCTATGAAATTATGGTCTAGATTTATTTCAATGTATATGATGTGCGTATATGACAATGTATTATTGGTGGCAAAGTTGACTAGTTAAGAAAAATGGTGGCAAATTATCTTATCACAATTTTATTTGGACAGTTTGGGCTAACTATGGCAAGTGGAAGTTCTTCTCGCCATGGTGGTGGTGGCCGTGAAGGTGGCCGCCGTGGACACTACATTTTCGAGGAGCCACTGTTGGCTCCTCCTCCAGGAATTCACTTCCCTAATCGCATCATTGACTTGCCAAAAGACGATCGAAGCAGAAGAACAATTCCCAACATAGTAATATTCTTTCCTTCTTATAATTGGTTTGTTTACTACACATGAATAATTTCTAAATTTACTTACATACAATGTAGCTTATCGACAATATTAGATGGCTGAAAGATATTGTCGAAGCTCTAGGTAGACTTCTCCTTTAGTGCAATCCGAGATAGTTGGTCCACAGAATTTTAAAAGAGTAAAAATCTCTTTTCAAGTACCTGTTTGAGAAACGCAGGCCAACGGGATGAGAGTAGCAGGACAGCCCATCCCGATAGTTTCAATTGCCGCATGGGTCAATTAGCACCAAGTAGGGTAACTTTTGAAAGGACTGCCGTGGAGGCCTGCCTATAACAGCTTAAGGATAATGAGTACTTTGTGCCATACTTCTCATATTTTTGAATAAAGGCACTCGAGAAGGAAGAAAGCAATGTGACTAGGACTACTGAGAGGCTTTGTCAGCTGAATCAACATGACATGGTATGGAAAACATATCTAATCATCCTTTTATCTTCTATTATGTTACATCTTTTAAATTTCATCACGTTATTCTCTTCTTTTAGGATATCTTTGGTCAAACCTCGACGGCAATGAGCTTTCGTGCGATTTTGACTCAAGTCTTGGATGTGTTGAATTATAGTTACACCGATGGAAACCTGATAGGCACCAGAGATTCCAAGCTCCAGGCTCATCTCACTTTCTATAGGCCATTTCAGTTGACCACCTCCATTGTTCGAGATTTATGGTAGTGCATGTGACCATCCTTGTGAAGTGCTAGAGAGTGCACTAATTCATGCTCTAGCTTATATTGATGAAGTTTTAGATTTTATGATTGGAGACTTAAGCTATGTGGCATATCTTCATAAGCAAAATGAATTATTAAATATGTAGCATGCATGGATGTACTCCTACCTTACACTTTTCTTATGGACTTGAATTTGTTCTCTCTAAGACCTTAAGTACTGATGTACGAACTATTGAGTGTTAATGATTTGAATGGGTTGATATATTAACGTAATATTATTAGTAAAGCTCCGTCGGATACGAATACGAATTATAATAAAAGGGTAAAAAAAACTTTAGGACCGGTTAGTAAAACCAACCGGTACTAAACTACCGCCCGCAACAGCGTGACATGGCTCGCAGTTTAATCCCGGTTGGTGTTACTGATCGGTACTAAATATTGCATTTAGTACCGGTTAAGCTGACCGGTACTTAAATGGCGTGACATTTAGTACCGATCAAGCGAGTCGATCCAACAGTGCAGGTACTAGAAGTCGATCCTCCGATAATGTGCTTGCTCCGCCCTTGAACCTGGCCTCGTCTACTATGCACGCCTCCTGCGTGCCCAACAGATCACACGTTCGCACGCCAACCGCACAAAAACAAAAACAAAAACAAATACCAAGCGCGCACATATGGCTCCAAGCACGAATAGTGACGTGGGAACATGCATCCATGCATCATATTTGCACCTCATGCTCCATACCCATTGAACCGTGCCGTTGCCCAACTCCATGCATTCCTTTATTTATTTTTGCTTCTGTTCCTATCTCAGCTCTGACCGTGTCAGCTATCCTGGGCCCTGCAACATCGCCTGACGCCTGCCTCCTAGTGGTTTTGACCTCGGATTACGTTTGCACCAGGGACTAGAGTCCCGATCGACCCCGATCCGTGACCGACTCCACCACATACGATGCGACCAGTCTGCAAACGGCGTGTAGAATCCTCCTCGACACCGCTACCTGAGATCGTCCCCACGTGCGCCTCCACTGCGTGAGTCCGTCGCTCACCGCCCGCTGGCCACGAACACTATCTCACAGCATCATCGAGATATCCACGCGCCAATGGCCCTGCCGTACAAGCCGCTGCCTCCTCATGCTCCTATCATGCGCTCTGGATCCGGCGCCATAGACGGCATGACCTGCAGCCAGCTCTTCCACCACGGCATCTGAGCCTCGTCTTCGACAACCCTCCGGCTAGAAACCTTAGCCATCGCCGACGCTAACGCCGACCCGCAGCGACTGTACGTCCCGGCAATCGCCTTGCTCCACCCGTCACCGTATCCGCACCGCCCGACCGCACGTTGCATGATGCCTTCTGGATGCACTCTCGAATCTCCAAGTGATCTTCTGCGTAACCTCTGGATCAAATCGAAACCATAGCTCTTGATACCAATTGTTACAAAATTAACCCTCACGGCGACGAGCCGCCGCTAATCTCCACCAATGGAAGCGTCGATTGAATCTACCGAGACGAACTTGCACGATCACAGATGACAATAGAAACACGATCTTTGTTGACGAGGTTCGGCTGAAGCCTACATTCCTGAGGCATGATTACGGTTGTTTCTCCCCAAACCGCAACACCGGTCGCTCTGGGTCCCAGCATCGTGCCACCTCCCTTTGCGAACTTGTCACTGTATCGTCATGGTTACAACAACAAACATTCTCTTATATTTATGAGGAGGCTCGAGTACGTGGACTCTACACTATATTACTAAATACAACTCAAGTCTCATTGTAACCACACTGTACAAATATTTTACACGGTACCAAACACGGCTACTGGCGGTTTGGGGCATTGGGTGGGGGGCCTGGGCCGGGGGGCCATCCCGACGCCGCCGGAAGCAGGCAGGCCCAGAACGACTCCCTCGGCGCCTCCGCCGCGTTCGCATTGCATGTCTTTTGTACTGCTGCTAGGGCCAAGGTTTGATTGCTACGCTGAGATCGCGAGTTCGTTTTCCACCGTCGTCAACCCCACCACCACCCATCGGTGCCCGCAACCGAGACGGTACCCACATGGTTGCTCGCGGCGCGCTCTAGTGAGATAATCTGTTCGTAAAGCGACATAAGCGTGTCTGTACATTGTGCCTGAAACCTGTGTCCTGCAGAGAGAATGCGCTTGCATTAGCTTCGTCCAAGCGTTCTCATCAGCGGTGTTGATATACGCAAAGCCGTAAAGGGATCTATAGGTGGATGGAAGTATGGAACTTTGGCCTATGGGAGATCGCTGGTCCATGCTTCTTAAAGTGCCTTTTAAATGGAAGTGAAATGCATGTGGTAATTTACAGTATGTTCTCGAGGGACAACTGGGTAAGGTAGTAGAGCTTGCTTATCAATGGGATGACAGATGAGACGTGAGCATAGCATGTGACTGAATTCTGATTTATTTTGTTGGATTTTCTCTTATACAGGGTTGTCCAACCAAAATTTGTGATGGATGCTGCAAGGCTCTGCCTGCCAGCTACAAGGTTCTGTTTCTATACAGTCATGTACACTGGAATGAAATTATACCAGTTCCTGAGTGCTTGTGAAAAAATGCAATCTGCAGTCATCGGATATTTTGCAATATATTACTGACAGATCTGTCATTAGTGCAGTGTCTTAAGTATAGTGCTGCGATGACTTGATGATTCTGTCGAGTGAATTCAAAGCTTGAACTTCCTATCTGGAGTGATTCAGACTGTCCCTGCCCATTTTCTGATTCATCTCCACTATACATGGCTATTAAGGTAATGTGCAGTACTTCGTTTCGTACTTGTTGCGTGAATATATATCATTACATAGCAGTGCCGGGATTGGATGGTAGCTTATAATTGAAGCACGGGGGGAAGATGAATACTATGGTAATCCAAATCTCATGCTGTGTCAATATATATCTGATGATAGCATTTTCTAATTCCGAACATTGTGCATCAGCATGGTTAGAACTTTCAGTGCGTTGGTTATTTTCGGGTCCAGTTCTAGAGCATATCGTACTATGACACATCCATATTAATAACCGTACTGTGACACATCCATATTAATACTAAGAAATAAGAAATTTGTTGCTTGATAAAGCGTCCTCAACATAGTGCTGTACTTTCGTTTGCCATAGCTTTGATTTCACTGAGGGGTTTTTTTGTTGTTGTTCCTCTTGAGAATAAGGACAAATATGCTAACCATGTAGCAAAAGAGTTATTTGTCAAAAAAAACATCCACAGCCCTTACAATTCAAAATTACCTGAAGATAATGGAGTAGGATGTCATGTATGACCCCATTAGTTTGTGCGATGGAGTAGCACCAGGTCGTCTCTTAGGCTGGTGTACTGTTCATGGCCCAAGGATGCACTTTCTTATTTAGATAAGATTAGATTTTGCTTCCTTAATTCTAGAGGTTGGTTTCTTAATGTCAAGTCACTCCATCTATGAGGATGGGATTGTATATCATTTGATTAGGTGAGAAATAGATCAATATTCCTAGCGTCTAGTATACCCATGCCCTTGTAGTGCAGTTGCTGAGAATCTGCATGCTCATGAAACAGTGTGTGTGATTTTACAAGAATACTGAAATTGGTCTTCTGAGAGTAAAAGAAAAACAAAAGCTCTAGAGGCAAAGCCATTCACTTTATGACAAGTTTCATTGAGAAGCGAAACATTCACACCCATGAAGCAGTTGTTAGTAGGTATCCATTCTCTCATTTATCATGCAAGTTGTAGCGCCTGTATGTTACCCTTTTCGTTTCCCCTTTCTTTTTGGGTTGATGTAACCTTCAGTTATCCGTCTTAACTATCCCCTCAAGTGTAGTTAATTTTAACTGATGAAATGCGATTGATGGACCATTTACCACGTTCTTTAGGGGAAACTCATTTTTGTTATCGATTTCAATCATAACTATTTTTGCCGTGCAAGCATCCAAATTGTTAGATGTACATGTTCTGTCGGTATTTTTCCTTTGGTATTAGGGAGTTTTGTGTATATTTCCCCATTCCTGTACCTGTATATATTTGGGCCTAGTGCCCCTATTATGAATACAGGTGCTATTCCTAACATGGTATAGAGCCAAACTAGGATTTAGATTTCTTCTCATCTGGCCTAGGTGATTTTTTTCCCCTGCACGTTGCACGTGCGTGCCTCTACTCACCAGCCCGTTGAATCGATTTTCCCTGCTCTTTGTTTTGAGCACATCGTCGATTCCTTCTGCCGTTCGTCTCGTCGTCACCCAGCTCGCCCGTCTCGACCTTCCGTCTCGTCATCACCCCGGCACCGCGCCTGTGGCTCATCGTCTCCGCTCATCCAGCCACCCGCCGGATCTCCTACCCACCCGCACCGAAGTCCGCTGGCCCGCCGCTGCCCGTGCGCCTCCGCTCGTCGCCGCCGCTGGCCCCGCTGCACGCTCATCGCCACCGGCCCGCCCGATTCTGCAGAATCGGCCCTGCCGAGGACTCGCTCGTACTGTTGGAGGTTGGAGAACTCACTCGTGCGTTCGCTCTGGTTGCCTGGTCCTCACGTGAAGAGATAAGGCTTCTGTAAAAAAAAGAAGGAAAAAGAAAGAAAAAGAAAAAAACCCGCTTGCACCGCTGTTTCTCCGCGCTCTCACCGTCGCCTGCCGCTGCTCTACTTGCGCTCTCGCCGTCGCCATGGCTCCTTCTTCGGCTCCTTCGTATGGTGGTGTCCCAGTGTTACGTTGTCCGGTGTTGTTCAATGGCACCAACTATCAAGATTGGATTCCTCGTCTACGGATTCATATGCGTGGTCTTCGTCTTTGGGAGTTTCTGACTGGCGAGTTGCCTTGTCCACCTCGTCCCACTGCTCCTATATACCCGGTGATTCCTGAGAAGCCTGTGATTCCAGAGAAGTCTACGGCTGAAGAGATGGATCAGTTGCTTGCTGCTTATGATGCGGATGTGGCTGCTTGCTGATTATGATGATGGTCTTGCATCGTATAAGTCTCAGTTTACTGCATACATGACATGGGTTGATGAGGATACTCGAGCTGCTTATATTCTTGTTGCTAGCATGGACGACGGGGTTTCGGCTGATATTGTTGAGCTTGATTTTGCACATCTCATGTGGGCCTTTCTTTGTAAGCACTATGAGCCCACTGGTTGGTCTACTTTTCTAGCAACCATTCGTCAGGAGCAGCTTGTTCGACATGGTGATGGTACAATTGATGACTTCTATGCTCAGATTTCTACTATTTGGTGCTAGATTGACACTCTTGGTCCTCAGTTGTCACCTAGCACTTGTCAGTCCTGCCTACGTCAGCAGCAGACCCTTGAGCTTCGCCGCACCTATGACTTCTTGACACGTCTTCGGGATGAGTTTGAGCCACTTTGTGCACAGTTGCTTGCTCGACATCCTTGTGTCTCTCTGATGGAGGCTCTTGCTACTATTCATAATGAGGAGACTTGCCTTCTTGCTGCTGGATTGTTGTGGTACTCTTCAGTTTTGGCCACCAACACCTCCACTCGACCTGTTGTTCCTCCCCCTATGGTGCCTTCTTTTGAGAATCGAGGGGGTGGAGATCTTAAATGTGACTGGTGTGGCAAGGATAACTATGTGGAGGCATATTGTTACATGAAGAAGAAGGCTGAATTTCGTGAGGGTCAGTCTCGCCGAGGTGGTCATTCTTCACAGGGTACTAGTGGTACTGGTGGCTCTAGTTCTGGAGGTCCTTAGAGGAGTTCTGCTTGTTCTGAGACACAAGAGATCATCAGGTTGCTCAGTTACCTTGTCTCCTCTACGCCACCAGGAGCTGCGGGTTTTGTGACTCAGCCTTCTGCACCTACAGGTTCTGCTGCTGCTTCTCAGTCTTCCACTATGGGACCACCTTTCACGTCTACTCCAGGTATTTATTCATGGATTCTTAATTCTAGTGCTTCGTTTCATATGACTCCTTATTGTACCTGTCTTTCTTCCATACGTTCTCCATCTATTTCTCCCACTGTTCATACAACTGATGGTTCTTCTCTTCCTGTTGTAGGACATGGCACTCTCCTATCTCACTCTTTTCATGTCCCTGATGTTTCTTATGTTCCCGATCTAACCATGCAGCTCATGTTCGCTGGCTAGCCCACTGATCATGACTGTCATGTTATTCTTGATCCTGATTTTTATTATGTTTAGGATCGTCGCACGGGTCAGCTGGTTGGTACTGGCCCTCGTCGTCGTGATTCCCAGCGTCTTTGGGAGCTTGACTAGCTTCGTCTTCCTTCTGCTGCGCCCATCAGTCTAGTTGGCTCCACTTTGGCTGTTTCGTCGACCTCGTCGTTTGATCAGTGGCATCATCGCTTGGATCATCTATGTGGCTCTCGTCTGTCTAGTTTGATTTGTCGTGGTCTTTTAGGATCGGTTTCAGGTCATGAGTCTTTAGCTCAGTATCAGGGTTGTAGGTTGGCAAGCAGATTCAGCTTCCCTATCATTCTAGTGAGTCTGTGTCATAGCATCGTTTTGATCTTGTTCATTCGGATGTCTAGGGCCCTGCTCCCTTTGTCTCTAAAGGGGGCCATCGACATTATATTATATTCATAGATGATGTTTCTCGTCATACATGGATTTATTTTATGAAACATCGTAGTGAGGACTTTTACTGCTATGAACCTCACTCATTTTGACACCTCTATTCGTGTTTTTCGTGTTGATTCTGCAGACGAGTATCTTTCTGTAGCTCTTAGTCAGGTTCTCTCTGAGCAAGGCACTCTTGCTCAGTTTTCTTGTCCTGGCGCCCATGCTCAAAATGGTGTGGCTGAGCGCAAGCATCGTCATCTTCTTGAGACTACTCGTGCTCTTATGCTTGCTTCTTCTGTTCCGCCTCATTTTTAGGCTGAGGCTGTGTCTACAGCCACTTATTTGACTAACATTCAACCTTCTTCTGCTCTTCAAGATGTGATTCCTTTTGAGCATCTTACGAACAAGACGCCTGACTATTCCAGTCTTAGTCTCTTTGGCTGCGTGTGCTATGTGTTTCTTGCACCACGTGAGCGTGCGAAGCTGACTGCTCAGTCTGCTGAGTGTGTTTTTCTCAAGTATAGTTCTGAGCATAAGGGATATCATTGTGGGGATCTGGTTGGTCGTAGGATGAGGATTTCTCGAGATGTTGTATTTGATGAATCTCGTCCTTTTTATCCTCATCCTTATGATGTTTCCCCTGCATCTTTGGTTGATCCACTATCGTTCTTGATATTACCTGATACTTCTATTGCTATCACCTTTATCACAGCGGGTATCTCCTCCAGTGGCTCCTCATGTAGTCTCCTCACCTGTCCATCGTGCTGATGTGCTCTCTTCGGAGCCTACTTCTTTAGAGTGTCCTACTGTGGCTGTTGATTTTTCTGTGAAGCCACCAGTGACACATGTCTATACTCATCGTGTTTGGAATTCTTCTGATGTGCCATCTTCTTCTGATGTGCCATCTTCGTCTGATACACCATCTTCTCCTATTGAGGCCTCTCTTTCAGCGGATTCCTCTCCTGAGCAGCTTCTTCGTCGTAGTCATCGTCTTCGTAGACGTCCTGATTATTATTCTCCTTCTGCTTATGCTGCTACTGTTTTTTTTGGAGCCAGCATCTTATCGTGATGCTCTTCCTCATCAGGAATGGCAGCACGCTATGGCTGAGGAGATTGCAGCTCTCTAGCGCATACACGTGGGATCTTGTTCCTCGTCCTACACATATGCGCTCTATTACATGTAAGTGGGTTTATAAGGTGAAGATCCGCTCTAATGGTTCTCTTGAGCACTATAAGGCTCATCTTGTTGCTCGTGGTTTTCAGCAGGAGCATGGTCGAGACTATGACGAGACTTTTGCCCCTATTGCTCACATGACCACTGTTCGCACTCTTGTTGTTGTGGCCTCTGTTCGTGAGTGGTCCATCTCTCAGCTTGATGTCAAGAATGCCTTTCTTAATGGTGAGTTGCGTGAGGAGGTCTATATGCAGCCGCTGCCTGGGTATTCTGTTCCTGAGGGTATGGTTTTTCGTCTTCGTCGCTCACTTTATGGCCTCAAATAGGCTCCTCGTGCTTGGTTTCAGCGTTTTGCCTCTGTGGTTACTGCTGCTGGTTTTTCTGCTAGTGCTCATGATTCTGCGCTTTTTGTCCATACTTCACTACGTGGTCGGACTCTTCTCCTTCTTTATGTCGATGATATGATCATCACTGGAGATGATCCTCAGTATATCGCCTTTGTCAAGGCCCGTCTCGGTGAGCAGTTTCTTATGTCTGATATGGATCCTCTTCGTTTCTTCCTTGGGATTGAGGTTTCTTCCACATCTGAGGGCTTCTATCTGTCTCAAGAAAAGTATATTCGGGATCTTCTTGATCGTGCTTCTCTTACTGATCATTGGACTGTTGAGACTCCCATGGAACTTAATGTTCATCTTCGAGCCACTGATGGTGAGCCTCTTGAGGATCCCACTCGTTATCGTCATATTGTTGGGAGTCTTGTTTATCTTAGAGTTACTCGTCCTGATATCTCCTATGCTGTTTATATCCTGAGTCAGTTTGTTTCAGCTCTCACTCATCTTCATTATAGTCATCTTCTTCGTGTCTTACGTTACCTTCGTGGTACTCTTTCACGCCGTCTATTCTTTCCACGCTCTAGCTCCTTACATCTCGAGGCATATTGTGATGCTACCTGAGCTAGTGATCCCTCTGATCGTCGATCTCTTTCTACCTATTGTGTTTTTCTTAGTGGTTCCCTTATTGCTTGGAAGACTAAAAAGCAGGTAGTAGTTTCTCATTCGAGTGCTGAGGCTGAGTTACGTGCTATGGCACTTGTGACGGCAAAGGTCACTTGGTTACGATGGTTGCTTGAGGATTTTGGTGTTTCAAATTCTGTGCCAACTCCTCTTTTGTCTGACAGTACAGGTGCGATCAGTATTGCCCGTGATCCGGTAAAGCATGATTTTACTAAGCATATTGGTGTGGATATTTCTTATACACGATCACATGTTCAGGATGGGGTTATTGCTCTTCAGTATGTGCCTTTAGAGTTGCAGTTGGCTGATTTCTTTACAAAGGCACAGACCCGGGTTCAACACAGATTCTCTCTCCAAACTCAATGTTCTTGACCCACCTTGAGTTTGAGGGGAGGTGTTAGATGTATATGTACTGTTGGTATTTTCCCTTTTGTATTAAAGGGTTTTGTGTATATTTCCCCCTTCATGTACCTATATATATTTGGGCCTAGTGCCCCTATTATAAATACAAGTGCTATTCCTAACACAAATTAGTCAGCTTCGGTATTCTGGTCATGGTAGCTTTCAAATTTAGCACGGGCGCAAATGTAATTTGTGAAATCTGGGTGTGCGAGCACGTGGTCTTGGATGTCTTGTACTATTTTTTCTTCTTAATATAAAGATACACAGCTCGCATGCATGTTCGAGAAAAAAAATAGCCAGCCTTGGTATTCAGAAAGGTGAGAACCTTGGGTTGCATCAGCTTCAACAGCTCTGATATTTAACCATTGCAGATTCTGAAGGTTCAGTTGGTCCTCCATGGTGTGTCAATTATCAGCTTTAAAATTTCTGAGAATATTTATCTCCTTTGCTGCAGACTTGTTGACACCAGAGCTGTTGGAATCAGTAAGCACTACCTGTTTGGAGATAAATATTTCTATGGCATCTTTGTCAAAGGGATGGCCTCTGCCAGTTGCGTCAGTATATGGAGATGCTGAATATGATCATAGCTTTCCCATTGATCACTAGAACATGTTGATGGACAATAGATTGGTTGAGTGGAATAATCTGGCATCTCAATGGCATTTCCGTAAATCCATACTGGTATGTCTGTTGTTGAACAATGCACTTTAGCTTTCTGACGTCTCCGATACTCAAGTTAGAAAAGTATTCAGATTGCACCTTCGCATAAAAAGAACTGGCAGGCTTCCCGCAGGAAACTGTCTAACTGTTCTGCTCAATAATTCTGCTACTAAACATTATTTTCATGCGAAGACTGCAAAATTTAACCTGCTTGCAAAAATGTCAACTAAGGTGGAAGTTCAGAGTTTGCTGTTACCTATTACTTCCTCAAATTACAAAAAGAAAATGGTCTAGCTTTTACCCTATGGAAGCAGTTTTAAACAGGTAGCCTATTTATGATTTATCATTCTCTGATTAATCATTGTTGCACCTTTTGGCTTTCTCCTCCCTATTGGGTTTGATCTTCAGTCTTACATTCTATGTGCGGTTAATTTGAATTGATGCATTGCGATAGTAGATGGCCCCTTTGTCACATCCTTTAGGGGATTTCATTTTCCTTTATCGAATTCAAATTCAGAACTATTTTTGTTATGCAAGCATCCAATTTAGCTAGCCTCGGAATTTAGAAAGGTCTAACCCTTGGTGACGCTTTTCATGGTGCCAGCTTCAACAGCTCATTCTATAACCTTGCAACTCTGAAGTTTCAGCTGTGTAAAAGCAAGGTCTTCCGTGGAGTTTGAATTATTAACTTTGGAACTACTGAGAATATTTATCTCAGCTGCAGACTGGTTGACATTTGGAGATAAAGATTTCAGTGGCATCTTTGTCAAAGTCATGGCTTCTGTCAGTTGCGTCAGAATATGGATGTGCTGCGTCTGCATATGACCACAGGTTTCCCACTGGACGCCAGCAGAACACGTTGAGCAGCAGCGAACTGGTTGAGTGGAATAATCTTCTCTTGAATAACTTGAGTGGAATAATCTGATATGTCAATGGCACATCATAGATCCGTACTGGTATGTATGTTCTTAAACAATGCACTTCACCAGTTATCTCTAACTGCTCCGGTGAGACAAACTCAAGTTATAACACTTTCTGATTGGTGATTGCTCTTAGGGCTTCCTAGAGGAAACTATATATGTCTACCTGCCCAGCTCAATAATTTTGCTATTCTACATTAATCTATGTGAATACTGCAATAGTTTACCTGCTTGTAAGTCAACCATGGAGAAGAGAAACATGTCAACTAAGGTGGAAGTTCAGAGTTCGCTGTACCTGTTAAAGATGCTCCAACTGCTGTACCATATTGGAGTTCAGGTACATGCACCACTTCCTCCAACTACTTGGAATAAAAAGTTTCAATACTCTAGTGCGTTCTAGGTAAAAAAAAAAAAGACATTGTTCTTCAGCAATTACACAAGGTTGTTCTGTCTCTATATTTTTTTTTATTTTCCTCTCAGGTTATGATATGTTTTGCCGGTATTGCGACAGGCACCGTCTCGGTGGTCCGGACGCTGGAAAGCGGCTCGGAATCTGGAATCTCCGCGCTCCGCCTCTATTTCCTCAATTATATCGTCCATTTGCCGAATCCGAACATTTGCCTGAGGGAAAGGCGAGCGCGGACGACATGACGCCCAAAAGAAGCTCTCCACGGGCCTCGATATGCTTTGCCACCACTTTCACCCACGCCCAATGGCAGGGTAAAGACCGGAAAGGAGCAGCACTCACCTCGCAGTGCCGGCCGGGCGCTTTCACCTCGCACGAGCAAAAGTCGCCGGAGCAGGAGCCCAAAGGGCCAAAGCAAAGAAGCACCCGTACCAGTCGCGACGCGGGTGCTCGTATCATATGGTGGTTACCGTTGCCGTGCCCGTCTCCCGGGGAGGAAGAGGGCGCAGGAAAACAAAATCTAAAGCGGAGCCGGGGGCGTGGGTGGTGAAAGGGAAGGAAAGCGACGGCGAAGCAAAAGCACCCGGCGGGGACGGAGCAGAGCACGGAAGGCAGCAGGCACCAACGCAACGCACACGGACACGGGGGTGCCCACTTCGTCCCCCCTCGCGTCGCGTTGGATTCGCATGAATCTTGCGTGTGCCCGGCGAGTGCTCCCGGGGCCCCGCCCGCCTGCGCCGCGGCAAGTTGCGGCCAGAGCAGCCTGGCCCTGGCCCTAGGCGTGTGGCTGGAGCCAGCCAGCCAGCGGAGCTCAGGCGTGGGCGCGGGACACAGGCAGGGCACGCAATGATCGGCACAGCAAGGGGCGGGCGAGGCAGTAGAGGCGAGCGGGATTAAACAAAGCCGTGGTAGTTAGCGGTCGAGGGGACACCGGCCACCACCGTGGGATTTCATTCAGAGATGCTCATGTGGAGCGGTCAGCATGCAGCACCGGGCGTGTGAGTTTTGTACTAGTTTCGAGGCGCTTTACGCTTTTGTCCTGACCAGACGAGACAGCCCATTCGCCGGCTCAGGGCCATCAACAACGCAGCGCGATCTGGCTGGGCAGTGGGCACTGAATCGCTAGCGAAACTGGACTGTGAGGTGGTGCAAGGGCAAATGATGATTCGCGGAGGAGAAAGAAAGCAGACTGGTCAGGTCACAGGTCAGGTCAGGTGCTGGCGGACCGGGGACGTGACACAACTGGAATTTCCCTGCGAGAACTGAGTCAGACGCCACATGAAGTTCAAGTGGCACTGACACCCCTTTCCCGGTCCGCGGCCTCCTCTCTCAGTCTCTCTCGCCGCGCGCACCGCCGGGACCGGGACCGCCGGCGAGCGGGGTGACACGGCGAGGCGAGGCCACCGGCTGAGGCTGGTCGGTGGGGCGTGCTGCCTGAACACACAGGATCAGGTGGTGAGAGATACCGGCCACGGATTTCGGATTCCATACGCGCACAGCGGCATCAACATCAACCGAGCGACGCCGCCTCTCTTTCTCGGAAAGGCCTCGTTTTAGTATTCCCGCTGCTGGGAAATGAGCGCGCCCACTACGATTAACAGTGTGCGCCACTGAGGCCTCGAGTGGATCCGCACGTCTGGCGACGGTCATGTGCCGGTGTGTGCAACTTGGGCGGCGAGTGAATCTTGCAGCTCCGCTGCCCTGCTGCCTGCACAGTGTGCACCCACTGGCACTGATGAACGGTGCGAGGAGGCGCCTGTTTTGGAATGGAGAGAGGACGGTGAGAAAGATGGGAGATTATTGGAGCATGTGATGCCTTCTTGTTCGGTGGACCTCCAACTCAGCGCCTACTACTGCGTGCCAGCCATGTGTTCAGGCAGGCAGGCAATTTCCAAAGCAAGGCCAAGGCGCCTCCCCTACCCTTGTTGCGACCTCGGTACCCGTTAAATTTTAGCACCTGTCATATCGGATATTTGATACTAGTTAAGAGTATTGAATATATATTAATTACAAAATTAATTGCACAAATGGAGTCTAATTCGCAAGACGAATCTATTAAACATAATTAGTTCATGATTTGACAATGTGGTTAGGTAAACCATTTGATGGATTAAATAGGCTTAATAGATTCGTCTCGCGAATTAACCCAGAGATTGTGCAATTATTTTTATAATTAGCTCAGATTTAATTCTTCTAATTAGCGCATGAACCCCCGAGACGCTGATAAAGTTGAGCAATCAAAACCTCTGCTGCGGCGACTGGCCAATCTGCAGCCAGATCGCAGGGTGTCAGAGCCGGGGCAGAGCAACACCTGCGCATGGGCAGCGAGAGCGAGAAGCATGCGGCCGAATTTTTTTTCTACTCTGACTAGCGACTGGTAAAAATTAAACGGCAGGTCACATGAATGGAATGGCAAGTACGGTACTACTCTGACACGAGTTGTAGTTATGGCAGCCAGAGAGTCCACGGTGAGAGTGAGACCGACCGATCCCCAGCCGGATCGCGGCTGTGTTTCATTTCAGGTTCCTATTGTTTCTACAGCGACGACATGCTGCCGAAGATCTTATGGCAGTGCAACATTGGCGGACAAAAACCTTGCGAGACCTTACAAGTTACAAGCATCACACACTCTGCTCAAGTGCTACTCCATCTCCATAGGATAGGAGTGCTACCGTTACACACCAACAATACATGAACAGACCGGTATAGAAATCTTCAGACCCGGTGATCCTGAATCCTTGATCCAAGCCGCCGGTGGTGACGCTGGAAACAAACCAAAGGCTTCATCGAATGCTTATTCGGTACAGCGGAAGTTCTTCTTGGGCCCTATAGTCGTGGTTGCATTTATGTACACTGAACTGAAATTGGACGCTGGAGTGGCACGCTCATGGCCTCTTGGTTCGCAATGATCACAGTCACTCGGAGCTGCTGGACATAGGAGGGTGGCAGCTCGACGACGAGACTCTGTCACTCTCATCTCCACACGGGACGTGCCATCTGATTGATACCCCATAACTCTGCAACCAAGCCTAGCACGACGACGACCTGCGACCTGGCCCATCCCTGACGACCGGGAGCCGTTCTTTCTTCCGTGCGGTTCTTGCCGCGCCAAGAACCGCCCGTCACAACTGGGCCGCGCATTGCATCTGCACGAGGATTGAGTCGTCGAAGCCGAGGCCGGCCACGAGCGCGCTCTTGGGCTCGAGCTTCACGTTGCCGTAGGGGTGCGCCACGCCGAGCGCGCCCGGGAGCGGCGCCATGAAGGGCTTCGCGTCAACAAGGGCGGCGAACTGGTCGGCGACGGAGGGGTTGGTGGCGGCGGTGGCCGCGGACGGCGGCGACGGCGAGGCGTTGCCGCGGTCCTCGTCGGGGAGGTTGATTGTGGTGATGTCATGGATGCTGGAGCGGCGCTTGTCCTTGCCGCCGGAGTTGAGCCGGATGAAGTACTTCTGCGCGTGGCTCGCTACCTGCGTCGGCGTCCGGGTCGTCACGTACTTGCGCGAGATGTTCCTCCAGTCCCCTCTCCCGTACTTCTTGAGCCCCATCAAGAACAACCTGAGAGCCGAAACGAAATTCGCCATTGTTAGCGGCAAGAACGCGAGCGGATCCGTCGATCCTGGCACGACGATGGTTCTGGTGGGGGCTGTGGGGCTTACTTGTGCTCCTCCTCCGTCCAGGGGATGCCCTTCTTCCGCTCCTGGTCGGGGCCGCGCGCGCGCTTGAGGCAGTAGCCGCGTCTGAACCCGCCGTCGCCGCCGTCCCAATCCTCCAGGGTGAACCCGGACGACGGCGGCGAGCTGCTGTAGTGCGGGAACGGCACGAGCCCGGCCTCGATGAAGCCAACGTCGTACTCGAGGTCGTGGTAGTGGTTCACCACGTCCACGACCGTCTTTCTGGGCAGCATCGCCGCCACCCTCTCCCACTTGTCCGGCGCGTTCCGGTCGATCCGCGCCAGCGCCTCCTCGAACAATTTGTTCTCCTCCGCCGTCCACTCGTCCCCTATCCCTCCGAAATCCGCGAGCCGGTCCTGCCAGAAGCAGGACGGCTGCCCGGAGAAGCAGGGTGCCGTCGACGGCAGCAGCACCTGCGTCCACGCCTCCGCCATCATCTTGGCCGCTGCGGCGCTGCCTGCCCACCTGAGCTGGCTGGCTGGTGGCGAAGAAGGCGAGGGAGAGAAGTAAAAGGGGGAGGTGGAAGGTAGCGTGAGTATATAGGGGAGAAGTATCAAATTCCGGCGGATGGCGAAGTGGCCGGAGTTTTATTCCGGCTCCACCGTTGGAGGCAGAGAAAAGGCGAGCAAAGGAAGTGGATGCTTGTGATTGGGTCTTGGTGGAGTTTGTGGCATCTCAACTCTCATCCAAGGGAGTCCAAGGCCAGGGAGCATGCTTTCTCACAGTAGATCCCCGTTAAATTTGATATTTACTGCTTCAGTTTGCTTTACTTGGACTTCACTGGTCAGTTTCTCTGTTCCAGGTCAGGTATAGCTTTTGTGCAGTTGCAGGTGGTGTTTGCGTACTTGCATTTGTTTATTGGCATTGCCAGCTGCTTTGCTCACTTGCTTGCCCTTTTCTTTTCTTTAATCCTTGTTCTAGATATTCTTATTCATTATTGTCAAAGCTAGTCTAACATTTTATTTATGTTGTGTTTCTGTTTTCCACATGGGTGTAAGGAGTAAGCAGAGAGCCACAGTAAGTTTTCCATAGCAAACAAAAAAAAGGTAATATTTGGACATGTTAACTAAAAGGTGTTGTTTCCTGAAAGAAGAATCATAGACAAATTGACCCAATATTCTTCCTAGAGATTGCTTTGACCCAAGCATGACTCAAAATTTAAATTTTTACCTAGCAACCTAGCTCAAGCGATGTTTCTCCTGCAGTGAATTGTGCTCAATTCATTGAATTGCATATCGATGGTGTAGCTCACACGAAGATATTCACCCCGGCTTCCTTGGTGTGGTCCTTCTAAAATCGTAGTGTGCAAGGACAGGAAGTCCGGAAGAGCAAGGGTACAATTATTCCCGTGCATGCATGTAATTTGGTGCCTCTGCAATGTGGCACAGATGCCATATATATGTAAGGGACGTTTGGTTTATCGAGCTAAAGTTTAGTCCGTGTCACATCGAATATTCAGAGATTAATTAGGAGAACTAAATATGAGTTAATTATAAAACCCATTGCATAGAGGCTAAACGACAAGACGAATCTATTAAACCTAATTAGTCAGCTTAATAGATTTATCTCGTCGTTTAGCTTCCATCTATGCAATAAGTTTTGTAAATAGTCTACATTTAATACTTCTAATTAGTATTTAAATATTCGATATGATATGTGCTAAAAATAAGTAGCTGGAACCAATTGCCCCCCTAAGTGCTATCCGAGTACGCACCTGCATATATTAGCAACCTAACTGAGGGACCACCTTAACAGTGGCACATTGCCGCCTCGGTGCCTTGCGAGAAGGAAATTCAATGAGAGATTCCCGTCTCCTTTATCATATTGTTTCCTGTCGAGGCTCTCTGCCCTCCGATGGGCCAGGCCACTGTCATGCTTGCTTTATGCGCACCCCAAAAATGGAGATTTGTTTAGGCACTGCCATAGTGTCATTCACACAAGTGGAAATATTTTAGCCATGTAGCAACCCCTTTTCCTAATGGCCTATTAAGAATTCAGGCAATTCAAACATTCCTTTTCCCCCATAAAAAGAGCCAGGTAAAATTTATCCATCCTCCAAGCGAGCAAAAGCTCGGCGGATCCGCTTGTGTCATCGTGCAGCAGAACGGATGCGATTTATCTATTGGCGCCACACGTTAAACACGCACTAGTTAGTAGGGGCATGCACAGGAGACACTGCCGTAAAAATTGAGCTCAGCACCCCGTTTCTTTTCAGAGCGTTTGGAAGCATCCGCATCGAACAAAACAATACCGTCATTTGTTTCTACCACCCACAACCACAACGGGTCCATGCGCCTATATTCTGGCACCGACCTCACAGCGCCCCCGCCCCCGGGGATGTCTATCCACTCCGCGCGCACGATCAAATCGACGTTCCTTTCAGTCACCTGTCGCGGCAATTCTTAACACAGCTGAGAGCATAGATACTGAGCTAATCCAGTGATGGATGAGAACAATCGCTAGGGTCCGCACCAACCAAAGCCTGGGCAGCGCGCGCGACAAAAGATCGAGACGAAACGTTAGCGATGGCAGGAAGACGGAGAAACCTGCAGCGGCTTATAGTTTTTAGTGCTAAACGCGGCTCGGTTCACTGCGTGAAGGCGAGATGACGAGCGGCGACGTGAACCTGAAGGAGAGTTTTGGTGGTGGTGGTGGTGGGTTTCGGGTTCGGCCGTCTCGCGCGCGGCCGCCGCCGGGTTGGGTTTGGGGTCCGGCGGGACGGCGCCACCGCAGCAACGTGCGGAGCTCGATCCCTCGCTGTCACGGCCCACGTCGCGGGCGGCCCCGGCCGAACCTGATGTGACCAACTACCACCCACCCCTAGGTCCCTCTCCTTCGCTCGCTCTCGCTCTCGCTCGGCCCCCGGGAAGGTGGATGACGCGGTGCGGGCCTCAGCTAACCCGTCCGCGCGCGGGCGCGGTGTCGAGCGGAGATTGGAGCACCAGCGCCCGCGCGCGGCCACCCGCGCCGGGGAAGTAATTAAACGGGCGACCTGAGATTTGGCGAAGAAGTCGCATGAGGGTGCTTTTCAACGGCCGTGATGCTGGTCGAACTGGATCCACTGCGTTTGGCCGGTTTTCAGCTGCGAGATGCTTCGGTTACTTTGAGGGTGCGTTTAGTTTCCAAAAAAAAAACTTTGAGGGTGCGCTGCTTAGCATCGGCCGATGCCATGTTTGGTAGCAGCTTATAAGATGGTGATTTTAGTAGTTGCTTTGTACTACGCGTCATTTTTTTAAAGAAAACAAAACGGCGGTGGCGGCCGCTGTGTAGTTGCAATCTAAGGATCTGCTTAGTTCCCTCTAAACTCCCAACTTTGACACTATGCAAAAAGAAGATTCCTCATCATATCAAACTTGTGGTACATGCATGGAGTACTAAATGTAGACGAAATAAAAAAACTAATTGCACAGTTTTGTTGTACTTTGTGAGACGAATCTTTTAACCTATTAGTCAATATTTGGACAATAATTTACAAATACAAACAAAACGCTACAGTATGCTACAGTGCTACAACAGTGATTTGCATCTTTAAAGTTGGGCAACTAAACAAGGCCTAAGCAACGCATATGAAAACAACAGAGACATGCTATACTGAATATTTCGTTCAATAAACGAGCAGAGCAATAGTATACTACATTTTGCTTCCAAGTTCGCCTACAAGCAACGAATCTACGCTATATATTTAAATTATGTTCAGAATCTCTTACACTTCTGCTGCAGGATCATTTTGGGACGGGGGATTGTAAACCCAGATTTCATCCCTTCGGATTATCTCCTTTTGGCCATAGAGAGAATGGCACATAGGATCCTCGCTTTGAACACATCCTTCCGGGCATATTTTAGTACTTCAGTAGCTGACTAAGCGAAGAAAAATAGGACAGTCCGGGCAGCATATTATTTGGTATATTCTGACCATTTTGGTTAGATTTGTACGGTACTATGGTCGGAGGAGCATGGATAAAACTCATAAAACAAAAAAAAATATGGATTTGGCAAATAGATCTATTAGACCCATGAGAGGCCCATCCCGGAAATACGGGCCAGCCCATCATCGTAACGGGCGGCTCACGATGGGCTTCCATGGTGGGTCGTTTGATCAAAATCAGCGCCCCAGCCATCTGTTGCCTCCCCGCGCCGCGCTCCCGCCGCCGACTGCAGCCTTGCCTCGCCTGAATCCATGGCTTGATTCGACTTGCTCCATTGCCAATTACACATCTCCCCCCAGCTCACCATGCTTGCGGCAACCGCGCTTGCCACAGTCGTGGCTGCGTCCTAGCAGCTTGCACGCGATCGCATGGCCAGGCCAGCTCTGAAGAAGCTCGCCACCGGACCACCAGATGCCAAAGAGGAGATCATCCGCCTCTGCTCTAGAGGCCGCCTCAAGGATGCTCTGCACCACCGCTTCCGCGAGGTCCTATGGTCGGAACCTGACCTCTTCTCCCACCTCTTTCGGGCCTGCCGCGCCCTCCCGCTCCTCCGCCAGCTTCACGCCTTCGCCGCCACGTCTGGCGCCGCCACCGACCGGTTCACCGCGAACCACCTCCTCCTGGCTTACGCCGACCTTGGCGATTTCCCCACCGCGCGCTGTTTGTTCGAGAGAATTCCCAAGAGGAATGTCATGTCCTGGAACATTCTCATCGGGGGTTACATCAAGAACGGTGACCTGGAAACCGCGCGGAAGCTGTTCGACGAAATGCCCTCGAGGAATGTCGCGACGTGGAATGCCATGGTCGCTGGACTCACCAACTCGGGACTTAACGAGGAGAGCTTGGGGTTCTTCCTTGCCATGCGGAGGGAGGGAATGCAGCCTGATGAGTTTGGCCTCGGGAGCTTCTTCCGGAGCTGTGCTGGGCTCAGGGATGTTGTGTCCGGGCGGCAGGTCCATGCATATGTTGTGCGGTCTGGACTAGACAGGGACATGTGCGTTGGGAGCTCGCTGGCACACATGTACATGCGGTGTGGTTTTCTTGAAGAAGGGGAGGCTGTTCTCCGGGTGCTGCCATCGCTTAACATTGTGGCATGCAATACCATAATCGATGGAAGAACGCAGAATGGAGACTCAGAGGGTGCGCTCGAGTATTTCTGCATGATGAGAGGTGTTGGCGTGGAAGCAAGTGCAGTCACATACGTGAGTGCCATTAGTTCTTGCTCGGACTTGGCAGCTCTTGCACAAGGTCAGCAGGTTCATGCACAAGCTATGAAAGCTGGAGTCGACAAGGTTGTGCCGGTCATGACTTCTCTCGTGCATATGTACTCTCGATGTGGGTGCCTAGGTGACTCTGAAGGAGTTTTCTCTGGGTATAGTGGTACAGATCTTGTGCTTTGCAGTGCGATGATCTCAGCTTATGGATTCCATGGGCATGGACAAAAGGCAGTGGATCTGTTCAAACGAATGATGGCTGGAGGGGCAGAACCCAATGAGATTACTTTCTTGACCTTGCTCTATGCATGCAGCCATAGTGGTCTGAAAGATGAAGGCATGGATTGTTTTGAGCTTATGACTAAAACTTACAGACTGCAGCCAAGTGTTAAACACTATACTTGTATTGTGGATCTTCTTGGACGTTCGGGTCGCCTAAACGAAGCAGAGGCCCTTATCCTGTCAATGCCTGTGCGTCCTGATGGGATCATATGGAAGACACTACTGTCTGCTTGTAAGATACAGAAAAATTTTGACATGGCCGAGAGGATAGCAGAGCGCGTCATTGAGTTGGATCCTCATGATTCTGCCTCTTATGTTCTTCTGTCAAATATTCGAGCTACCAGCAGCAGATGGGAGGATGTCAGTACAGTAAGAGAAACCATGAGGAAACAAAATGTGAGGAAAGAACCTGGAGTTAGCTGGGTGGAGTTTAAGGGTCAGATTCACCAATTCTGCACCGGAGATAAATCACATTCAAGGCAACTGGAGATTGATGAATGCTTGGAAGAAATGATGGCCAAAATCAGGCAGTGTGGGTATGCACCGGACATGAGCATGGTGTTGCATGACATGGAGGATGAGGAGAAAGAAGTTAGTTTGGCTCACCACAGTGAGAAGTTGGCTATAGCATTTGCTTTTCTGAGCTTACCTGAAGGAGTTCCTATCCGTATTATGAAGAATCTACGCGTCTGTGATGATTGCCATGTAGCTATTAAGTTGATGTCTAAGGTAACTGGACGGGAGATTGTGGTCCGAGATGTAAGCCGTTTTCACCATTTCAAAGATGGAAAATGCTCTTGTGGAGATTATTGGTGATAGGGGTAGAGTGCCATGAAAATACCTTTTGCCTCAATTGAGCCAACAAGACTTCCAACTCTAAATTATGCACAGGTACACCTGTGGAAACCATAAATTTTTTGATAAATTAGTTCCTTAATTACTGGTTAAATAAATGATGTGAAGAAGAATATCATAACACTGAAAATCCCTTGTCCTTCTTTTTGTAGCCAATCATTTATTATCCTCTATCTTTGAGCAACTTCGAGCTACAGCTATTGACTGGATGTAGATGGGCGGGCCTATCCACAAATTTAGTCATTCAACCCACAGGAAGAACTGATATGGTCAATGAGGGTTGATTATATTTCTTTGTGATCCGAAGTGGGTTGTCATGCTAAACCACCCACAAAGACATGCTTCGGTGATTCAACAAGCTTCACTCATGTGCATTGCTGAGTGAGCGCCGTTGCCACCGCTTCACTTCACATCACTTGCATTCAGTATGATTCTGTCCCCATCGCATTCTATTGAAATGAAATATAGGAATTTAGGTGAACATAAATGTTAATGTGCTAGCACTGATTTGTCTGGAGTTCAGTTGTTTCTTCTGATGTTTGAGTTTCCATCCAGTTATCTGGCGTGAGATTGAATCCATGGGTGTTGACTTCTTGTTTATTTGATGTAGTTAACTGGCTTTGTTGTAAAACTGCAACAATGCCTTGTTATGTATTCAGTCGGTTTTGTAGAATAGTACATGGAACTGAACTTTATACATGGCGGAATCCCTGATATCAGAATGGTGGGAGTCTTTGGGAGCATTTCTCTGCTATCATCTGTTCAACAGTTGTCAACTTCAGTCCAATGCATTTATTTCACTGCTGTTACTTGGACACAGACCCGGGTATTGGAATTGGAAATCGGACTTGTACTCGGGTGTTCAATCTGGAAAATCTTTTGGACATGGAAATGCTTTTTGGGGGGCCACGGACACAGTTTTAGGGATCCATCTTGAATTAGGGTTCCCCTTGGTCAATTTTTCTTTTTGCCATGGGTATTCAAATAATGCTGGTTTTTCTTCTGCACTGTACTTAACTTCTGAGAAGACAGTGGTTTTTTTTCTCGAACATGCAGGAGAACTGTGTATCATTATATTAAGAAGATTGACAGTGGACTATAGTTTTAAGAAATAAGTTTTTTTCTCATGTCTTGAATGAAATTTGCATACATTTTTATCTGTAATCTGTACAAGGGCAACCCTTTGTTGTTGAATATCTACTCATTTTCAGCAATTGCAAGTACCATGACTTTTTTTTTCATTTTGTTAACATGAAAGATCTTTGTTTTTAAAGTAGATGCCTCATACCTCACTTCATCAATTCAAGATCACTTAATAGTATGCTTTGAAGAATATATCTTGTTTGATCTAAGTTGTCTTACCTTTTATTTTCAGTGAGCAGCAAAGATGCCCATTCTGATTTCTGAAGTCCGAACCATCTTGCAGTGCACATGTGTATCAACTATCGCCAGCACCAATTTGCACCACCAGCGTGTTTGAGAAATTTGAAATGTGTTCAATTTACAGTTTCTTCAGTCCAAACTGGAATTCCTGATTACTGCAGATAAAACATGTTATTGCTCAGTATTGAAAATAGGAATTTCTGTCTTCAGTTTCAGTATTCAGTGTTCAATTTGTTCAGCTTCTGTCCTCAAACATTTGTTGCTCCAGCGTGGGAGAGCCACAGGAGTTGTACTGATGTTGCTTGTGTTCTGTGAGTTTGTTGATGTGCTAGACTGCTAGTCCTTGGAGTCCGAAGGGTTGTTCTTGTAACATTTTCAGTCCTGGACTCCTGGTAGTTTTGGAAAATGAATGCAGACCAATGACTTTGTCGGGTTGAGCAGGAGCTCATCTAGATCATTGTAATAGAGAGGTACAACTCTTGTAAACTCATTGTCCTGTTTTGCAGTACAAACTCTTGTAAACTCATTGTCCTGTTTTGCAATGCATATGAACAGGGGTTTTGTCCCTTAGAAGAAGAAAAAAGGAGTGCCTGGTATTTCATATAAATTCTGTGTAGAAAGGTTTGGATTCTGATAAGTTATTCAGGTCCCTAAATACAATTCCTCTCTTTGGCACTAGGATTTATTGCATTCACCCCATCATTTTGGAATTTGTTGTGCCTAGCCTATCAAGATTAAAATATAAGCTACTCCATGCATGCTTACATGGTCTTTCAGTTCAACAATCACAATGTGCTATTTGCACCTGATACTATCCAGTGGTCCACATTTGAAATTTTCACATCTCTAACATTTGTGCTATTTGTACGGGATATGTTCCCTGTTTGGTTGGCGGCATCCGAAGAAATGAAGAAGACTGAATAAGATGTGCTCCCTGGAGTAGGAGGCGGTCACTAGGAAAAGTAGCGGGCCTGTGAAAAGGGCTCTAATTGGGTTCTGCAGCATGCTCCAGTGCTCCGCAATCTTTGTAGTTGTTGGCAGATTTTTGGCGGACGCGGCACGATCACTTCATCAGTCATCGCCCTGGTTGGTCAGCTGAGCGGGGGCTCGGATCTTCTGGTCTCCTCTCTCTACAGTACAACACGGCGAGTCGAGGACGATTTTCACTCCGGCGCTGAATCCGTCGGGTCCTCCCCGCCTACAGCAGCCTCGTCAGCGTTGGAGGGGTGGGGACCTGTGGATTGGGTGGCTGTTGTACATATCCTACTCTACTAGGTTTGGATTAGGTAGATTAGGGTTAGACTTGACCATGCCGTGATGCGGTGTGGGTTCGTCTCCCTGTGCTGTTGTGGCTCCGGCGTGCGACGGTGGAGAGGTGGAGAGGATGACACCATGTCGAGCTTCAGCGTGGGCTCCTCCGACATCTCCGGCGGTTTCCCTGACATTGTGAGCAGCGGCAACATCAAGTTCTTCTATCCCTTCCTCATCTCCGTCAACGCTGACGGAAGATTAGAGAGTTACGTCTACCAACTCATTAAGAAACTGGGTTGGGCTTGGTTTCCACCTTTCTTTGGTGGTTCTGCTCCCCTTCGGGGTTCATTGTCGTCCGGTGAGCTGGGATCTCAACGGTTCTTGAGGCGTTAGATTTCTCGTTGTTAGGTGATGTGATGGGCAGTGGCCATCTTTTTCAGTCGGGTCATTCAGCGTTTACACAGCAGGCTGTGTTCGATGTGCTGCTTAAGATGGCAACCAAAAACTATGTTCCTTCGCCGAGAGGAGGTTGGCTTCAAGCTGGTTACTCTGGCCGCCGGTGGCGAGGAAGACTGGGAGGAATTTACAAGGACTCGGGTGTAATTTTCTTTTCTTTCAAGAGTATCTCTGAACATATGTGAAATATAAACCCGGTTTAAAAAAAAAAATCAGTCATCGCCCTTTCCTTGCTCACTCCAGCTGAACAACAGAACAAGTGCCAAAACCACGAGCCCCCACAAACAAACCAGACCAGCCCGCTGCTCCGCCGCCGCGCCATGGCTTCGCCGTCTCCCTCCTCGCCCCTCCACCCGCACCAGCACCAGCACCCGCTTCCTCCGAATGCCCACCCCCAATTCCAAGCCCCACCGCCTTCGATGCCGCCGCCGCCAGCGGCGCCGCCCAAGGCGTTCGACCTTGAGGTTACAGTCGTCTCCGGGAAGCACCTGAAGAACGTCAACTGGCGACGCGGTGACCTCCGCGCCTACGTCGTCGCCTACCTCGACCCCTCCCGCCGCGCCGCCACCCGCCCCGACGACGCCGGCGGTTGCAAGCCCGCTTGGAACGAGCGCCTCGTCCTCCCGCTCCCGCCTCACCTCTCCCCGCACGATCCCTCCATCCTCCTGTCCCTCGACGTCTTCCACTCCAAGCCTTCCGACTCGCCCAAGCCGCTCGTCGGATCCGCCCGCTCGCCTCTCCGCGACCTCCTCTTCCCCACAAACCCTAACCCTAGCCACGATTCCGCGGCCTCCCCTCTCGTCAGCCTCCCTCTCCTCCGCCCCTCCGGCCGTCCACAGGGAAAGCTCCGCATCCGCGTCGCCATCCGCGAGCGCTCGCCGCCTCCTCCTGAGCCGCAGTACCCGCCGCCATCCAGCTCCCCATACTACTTTCCACCACCTCCGCCTCCCGCCTACTCGGCCCCGCCGCAGTACGGATCCGAGCAATACTACCGGCCCAGTGGGTACTACTCTGCACCAGCACCTCCACCTCAGTATGAGTACACGGGAGGGCCTTCCGCACCGGTCGACTACAGCAGGCAGTATGAGCAGAGAGGTAGGACAGGGGGTGGTGATAGTGGGAGCGGAAGGTATGGAGTAGGCACTGGACTTGCGGTGGGTGCTGTGGCTGGAGCCCTCGGGGGACTAGCAATTGGTGAAGGGGTGAAGTACAAGGAGGAGAAGGCTGCAGAGCGGGTGGAAGAGAAGGTGGTACCAGCTGGGAGGGATGATTACAGCGAGTATCGTGGCGACTATTGAACAGGAGTTTGTGTGGGTGTGGAACTGAGAATGCACTGTGAGTTGGTTCTTCTTTCCTGCCTGGGAATAAAGTCAATAGTGTTATTTTATGGTTTGCTCCATATATGTATATATTTGTGCATGTTGTGGAATATTTTGATGCCTACAAAGTATTATGTATGACAGATTTGATGTGTACCATGAATGTTTAATGGTTTGCTTCGATGGTGTACTTGTGTCTTGTTTTGGGGTCTTATCTTTTTCTGCAGTTGTACTGCTGTTTTCCTTGTGTCTGGTGTGTTGAAATTGTTGTATACAGTATACTCATCAAAGGCAATTGTACTGCTATGTGCTCTGTTTCCATTGTATGTGATCCGTTGAATTGTTGTATACATCGAAGGCAATTGTACTGCTGTGTTTTTCGTCTATATGGTGTGTTCAAATTGTTGTATTTGGTGCTTTGTCACAACCAAGAATGATTAGAGTTGGCACACATCAATGTAAAGTGCAATTTGGGAAAAAAAAACCTAGTCATACATTTTAGGGAGTTTGATCCAAATCTGTGCAAAGGCTAAGTATAATCTACATTGATTTTAAAAAATAACCATGAAAATGTATGTTTTGTTTTGGCTTTATAATTCTTCTAAACATAGAAATGATGCACTATCCAGGAGTTTCCTTATGTTCTTTTAAATTGATTTTAAAATTATATCTTGGTTTGACTGAGCCTTAAAGCTAAGTAACTATGCATTATGTATTTACTAAGCTTCGATGACATTGTTTGGAACTTCCACGAATTGATGTTCTCTAAAACGTTTCACAATGTTGTCCATTAAGGATATCAGGAGGGTAGTTATTGCAATATTTCCATTCACTACCCCTAATTTTAAATGCTTTGAAAGAGGTGAAGTGGCTGTGTCGTATTATCTAGTAGGAGATGGCCATTTCACATGGACTTTATACTTCAAACTTGTACTTCCTTGGTCAATGCACATGGTGTGCTATGTACAACATTGTAGAACATAGGGAGTCGGGTCTATTCAGTTGCTGGATGGTCCTTTTAGCTTGCACATTGCGATCTTCACGAGTTTGTGCTGTAAGTTTTTCCAAGGGATCCTCTTGCGTTTTTGCTTGAAAAGCAAATATATTCCGGCAGGGTATGAGAGGAAAAGGGTTCTTTCAACTATTATACTCCTTTCGTCTAGACTATATATAATATACATATATTGTTTCATGTATGTGTTTTAAACAATCATTTGGACATAAGGAAATAGGTACTAGCTACTGACCTACTGTACAGCATCAATGCTTCTATATATTGGTGAACAAGTGCTTCTGGATCACTTGCAGCCTTGGACACTGCATAGGTTTTCCATTTACTATTTTCTTTGAGTGATACAACATGGGAAAGTGTAACATTACTTACTGCCTTGGCCTTTCAGCTAATCAAGCCCTATCCTTTAATCTCTCATTTAGTATGTATAACTAAATTAAACATGTGGCTGATTTATGCTTAGTTTGTAATGGAGAGCCTTGTTTATGGTGTAATTAGGTACATTCAGCTGTTAAGATGGAAAGGCTGATAGCTTCTGTTAAATTCCATGCATATTTTCAATTTGCAATGCTATATTTCTGGGAAAATCCACAAGTTATTTCTCTGGTCAGGAAGGTAATAATGGCTGAGGTTATTAAAAAGATACATGTTACTGTTGGGAAGGAGCACATGGTGTATGAATGGGAAATCCGATAGCTGGGGAGTCATGCATGGATGGGTTAGTAGAATCCGACAAGTTTGTAATTAGCACTCAATAGTTGTGATGATTTGTGCTGGTCCTTGAGTTTGCATGCTTGGAGATAATCTACAGCACAGACTAGGAGGATGCCCCTGCAAACCTTTGTACTTTTCATTGACTGAATGATTGTTGTAGCTGGAAGTTACCCAAACATATCAATTACATATCTTTGCGTTGCATAGTCTCTTTATCCACAGAGGATATCTGGTTAGCAGGGGGACAATGCATATGGCATAATTGATCAACTGATCCAGAGGCTTTGTGGATCCTTAGCTTCCCATCAAAGCTCAATTTGATGCTGGTTGATCTTTTTGCCTAAACAGTATTCCTCACATAAGTCTATGAGGCCTCTCCTGTTAAATGATCAAAGGATTGACCAAGGACATGCTTCATGTTTGGTGCATTCCCAGAGTTGCTAGCCTCTCGTTGGGGTGAGCAGAGATTTCCATGATTGTGTAAGGGAATTCCTAACAAGTATCTTCTTACCCACCGGTGTAGATTTCTCAAGGCTACCTGCTTACTTATTTTGTAAAGGATTGATGGGAACCTCTGACATGGTGCGTGTTATTGCAGTTGGTCTGATGATTGAACAGAATTTCTAGTTTTCTTGAATAGACTTACTGCTTGCCCACAATTGACTGACATTGTGCTAAGGTTACTCTCGAACAACCTTGTTAATGTCAATGTGTCGTACTCTTCTGGAGCCGCAGGAACATTATTCTTTGTTGGTAGTTCTATCAAGGTTTTTTTTTAAAAAAAACTGTACAGTGGGGAATGCCCCCACTGTGATATATTAAAAAGAAAGAAGAAACTGTACATGATAACAGCAAAAGGGGCACCAAAGTACCCTAAAAAGGAAAAAGCTTCATGAAAGAGCTAAACAGGCTAAGCTAAATTAAATCAACCTAGTTAAGGAAAGATTGCCTATTGCTTTCTTTGATTCTGTGAGCTTGAAGTCTGGCCTCATCCACAAAATGTGAGACCCAGGAATTTATGGATGGACGTTTCCCTTCGAAAATCAGTGCATTCCTTTGCTTCCAGATGTGCCAAGCAGCTATAATAAAAATTTCCATGAAGAAAGGGTTTTGGACATGTCTTTTGCAGTCTTTAGCATCCTGCAGAATGGAAGGTTGAGGTGCAATTGTAGGCCAATTTTGCTCCAGCAGGCTGAACTGAAGCTGCAGGTGAAGAATAGGTGGTAGGCAGTTTCCTCCACATTGTTGTTGCACATTGCACAATTACAGTTGCTATCCTGGGCATGAAGTTTTTCCGTTTTATAAGGTTTCTTATGTTCAGTCTATCCATCAAGATGAGACATGAAAAGACTCGAAATTTGTTGGTACACCTGGACTTCCAGATCCATAGGAATGGAGAGGGTGGCCTTATGTAGTTATGTTCTTGAAAGGGAAGTTATAGAACTGCTTGGAGGAGTAGGTTTTTTCTTTTTTGTTATTAACTATTTAGTTGATTGCTTATGGAAACAAAATTGCGCCTCAGTACCTCACCAAAACCTAGACAAGAGCTTATAGGACTTGAAAATCTGATTGTGGTATATCTTGTTCATGGATGATCCCTCTTTGTTAAAGGCCATGGATTCTGTTTTCGTCACTTAGTTCAGTGCTATGCCTGCATTAAAAATGCCATTCTCCACATTTGGTCAGTTTTCAGCTTGAAAAAAAGGAGAATAAAGGGGAGCCTCATGGCGTCACATAATTGCATATACCAGATTGTAAAATATCACTTTTATGTGGTATTTGTAAAAACTGATTGCTAAGCTGAAATAACTTCGAAAATTCCTTTTCCACATTCTGATAATTTCCTGGGAAAAAAGAAAGAAGGGCCACATCATGGCATCACAGAATTGCATATACCAGTTGTGAAAGCTCTTTTTTGTATGACATTTGTATAAACTGATTACTAAGCTGAAGTGACATCCCCTCATGACTATCCATTTTTGTTTTTTCTTGTATCTTAATTTGTAGAATTCAATTAAATTCAATCCTCTATCGATCTATCTCGATCAAATTCACTTGCCCATAGACAACAGCAATTAGTTAGCATTATTTTTTAGATTTATGTCTAGATACCATTCTGATGATAAGATCTTGATTCATTATTGATAAGAATCATTCTTTATTGCTCCCTTCATACCCACAGGTTGTCAGATCATTAAGAAGATGGATATACAAAGTTTTACCCATCATGTGTGGCTTTCTATGTTAACCTTATCTTGAGTCTTCTTGTGTTCTTCCTCAACTTTCTGAAGTTTTTGTTCTAGACACATGGCAGTACGTGCTATTTTGCTGCCAACTTTTGAGAATCAGATGACTGAAAAATGTTTCAATCGCGTTTATTGGCCTATGTTACATGATCCCATTTTATCCTGGGCATGTTAACACGTAGGGATTGTTTATGATATTTATGCATGTTATTCTTACCTGTGTGGTAGGAATCATCTTGAAGCCATGATCTTAAATGTTGGTTCGAATGAGATTTTATTTTATGCTGTTTTTGAAGCTTTCGTGTTGAAATTCTTTTGAATCTTTAGGTACAAATAGTACAACGTACAGGACAATTAGCAGATGCTTGCATGAGTAGGTACTTTTTTCTGGCATGGGCATGGGTACACTTTTTTTTTCTGCGTTCTTTTTCTACTAGAGATGTTAGCAGCATGTTGGATCTTGCCAATCTTTGAGCCTTTGCCACAACTTTACTGTGTTTCTAAACCAGGCATTACCTATATCATACTGTTGATTATGGCTGGTAATGGTCTGTTTGGAACAACTTAAATCCTAGTTATGGCTAAAATAAGCTGAAACTAGCAGCCAAACGGAACGTTTTTTTCAGCTTCTCCTGGCCACGCTTCTCCCCACTGCTGCCATATGTGCTAAAACATATAAGCTGGATAAGACCTGCTTAGGGAAGCGCTTTTTCTATATTTATACAGTTTATTTGAGAAGCGATTCTCCCTACCGCGATTCCAAACAGGCCCAATGTTAGGCTCACATTGTATGTTTTTCAGTCTATGGATAGCTCAGGAATAGATGGAAAAAGAGCATGAAAGTAACCATTTCTAATGACGTTCTTCATTCAGCTTAGAGTGCGGGGGCTTTGTTGTGCTAATAAAATTGTTTGTCACCGTTTGAGTCCATATGTCGTATGAAGCCTCCAATGGGTTCCTTGATATTTTGCAAAAGTATTAGCAACATCAGAAAACAATACTAACCTCCAACATCAGCTTGTCATTCGTATCACTAATGGATGGAGAGAACTATTCATTTGAAGTGGATGGATAAATTTGCATAGGTTTTCAGAATGCGGTCTGGGAGTGTCATGCACTCGTGCGGTCGTGCCAATGCTTTGTTCGCAGGTTGAATCTTTGCATGTGGTTTCAGGCTGACGATAAGAGTCAGAATCAGATTATCAGTTCAATCTATAGAAATACGAGTCGGAGTTTGGCAACTACTACGTCGTATATGTATTAACTACACATACTGCACATTTTGTTCAATTTCAATCCCTTGTGTCATGATATTCCCTTATCCTTGTTTCGAGTACTGAAGCTTTTCTTTTTCATTTCCTCTTGCAGCCTTGAAAGCAAACCTTTCTTTCAAAAGTTCCGTTTTCATCAAATAAATAGCTCAATCGAGCGCTGTTGCTTTCATTTTTCTTTTGGTATTCTTTTTTGTGATTATACTTATTTAGTTTTGAAAGCGACTCTTCTTTTCTTTTTCTGTAAAGAGCTACAGTTCGTCAGTCTTGAACTAATCCATATTCTCCTGACATGGACGAATCAACTACGTAGTATTAAATTTTATTTTTAGAAAATGGAGCATAAATATATTGGAGCCTCTACATCTACTAACTGCGAACAACACGATCTTTATTCAATTGGTTTGTTTGTTTGTTTCTATTTTCTTTTCTGTGCAGGCCCATACATTGCCATGCTTGTTTTCTCGTAGCCCACATAATTAAACTTACAACATGCTGCCGTGGCTCGCATACTCGTCACAGACCGAGTTCGGCCTGGTGCGGCCATCCCGCCTAAAAAGAAATACAATATGGGCCGACTGTTTATAGTTTGACGACGACCCGCGTGGCCCGTTCTGTCCATAGAACACTGTCTACTAGCAAGTGATTTCGGCGTCGACACGTCCACCGGCGACCTCCTCCTGATAAGCACCACTCTTCTGCAGCCATTTCTCCGTCACAATGATGCCGCACGTGACCTTTTCATGCCAAGAAACCGACGTCCTCGCGTGCCCGATTTGGGCAGATCTTATCCCCCACTCTTTTCGCCCTTTCCCTCGGCACCAGCCCCTCCTCGCCTCTCGCTGCTAGAGCTACGGGCGTTCAGTGAACCTGTCGTTCCCAGGCTTTGCACGCTCGCTGACGTCGCTGGCACCCGCGCGAGTCACTGGAGTGCTGGAGCGCTCCTGCTCGCCGCACCACACGCGTCTCGCGTTTTGACCCGGCCAGGCGGATGCTCGAAAGGCCCTGCGTGCCGCACGACCACGACCCATCTATCGCTGTTACTCCAGTGCTCGTAGCAGTGGTTCTCTGCTCCGAGATGAAAATGGGGCGATCGACGAGCGAGGGAGACCGCTAGATAAGAGTCTAGAAAGCCGATTCGTTCGCGTCGCCCAGGACGTCGGCTCAATAATTTCCCAAGTGGGATCGGCGTTTGGATGGCTCCGGTGCTAGCCACGACGCCCCCGTGGCGTCCGTCGGCCTGAATGCCCATACGCCCAGACGCCCGTGCTGTGCCTCTAGAGGCCACCAACTGCTACCGTACCAAGTGCTCGTCCCCCCCCCCCCCCCCCCCCCCCCCCCCACCCACCCAAAAAAAAAAGAGGATCTGCAGTACTAGTACAGATTCGTAACAGTTCGGGGGAACACCTTTTTAAGGGGTTCTGAGGCGCGTCTGTTTGTTATTTACCATGTGTTCGATCCTCATTATTATCTAGGGATGTTTGATTCTAAGGAGTAAACGAATGTTTAGATACCGAAGTATTAAATATAGGTTAGTTACAAAATCAATGGCATAAATAAAGGTTAATTCGCGAGATGAATCCATTAAACCTAATTAATCCATAATTAGCACATATTTATTGTAGCATCACATGGTCAAATCATGGACTGATTAGGTTTAATAGATTCATCTCGTGAATTAGCCTTCATTTATGCAATTATTTTTGTAATTAACCTATATCTAATACTCCTAATGAATATCTAAACATTCGAAGCTTTGTCGTGATCTCAATTCACAAGTGGCCGGTAGGTCTGCCGCTAGATCAGTGAGCACGCAGCTCGCAGCGTTGTTAATTGCGATCGGAATTGGGAAGTGTTCCTCGTTTTCGTATGGAAATTACATGTCTCGACGCCAGCGGCGTCGCTGTCAGCGTGGGAGCCAGCAACTTGGTTCGGGCCGGCCACGACCCCACTACTAGTATCCGATGACAAGGTCAATAAGGTCCTGTTTGGTTTGGGGTTGCGGACTAAACTAGTCTCTAAATGTTAACTTTAGTCTCTAAGAGGTTGCTAAAAGGGATTAAGGAGACTGTTGACAGGATCCGCCCCTTATTAATGCCTCCCTTCCGCTCAGCCCTCGCCGTCCTCCCGCCTGACCACCGCCGCCAGCCTCCCTCTCGCTCGGCCCCCACCGTCATCACCCCCGCCGCCCCTGCCACCCCCCCCCCCCCCCCCCGCGCGTTCCGCCCCGCCGCCGAAGAAGGTCGCTGCACGCGACGAGGAAGGCCAAGGAGTAGATCGACGCTGGCGACCCCTGCCATTTCGCCTGTAGATGTGCCTCCCGCTCCTCCTTGAATTAGAGGCATTTCGATCTTTATTCATCTGCATTAATGAACTTTAGTTCATGGATTCAAACAGAACCTTCACCGAAAGGGTTTACTTTAGTCCCTGGAGAAACAAAGGCCTAAAAAAGCGTCACGAAAGACGAGACCAAACGTAACGGACGCGAGTTACACGTGTCTGGAGCACGGCGAAACGCGAGCGCACTAACCCCCGGCTGGTGCTCGGTGCTCCCCCCTCCGGGCGGGTGCGCGCGGGTGTTTCGCTTTGCCTTTGGTTGACGGCGCGCGCGCGCGCACCCCCACCACCGTCAGGTGGATAGATTCACGCGGAGCCGCACGGCCGGCCCTGCCCGGCCGCCAAACGGCCAAAGCCATCGCGCTTTTATGATGGGTCTTGGCCTCTTGGCGCACCAGCAGCACGTCCGGTGCCGGTTGGTTCAGCATGATGATCTGCTTTCCCTTTTTCTTCTCGATCGATCGGTTACTCGAACGCGGACAGAACAGCACGATATACATGCCATTGCTATCGGAGCGCGATTGCACGGGTGACGTGTGGGTGGCTGGGTGCTGGCAGGTTGGTCGTCGTCCTACTTCTGTTGCGGCGAGGGCGACCTCGATAGGAGGAACAGTCGCGGCAAACGCTACGATACGCCGCCTACCATGCATGAATTCGTCCGTCCATCCATGATCAGGTTTGGCACCGGTCACCATTGACTCGAAGCAGTGTTTTTTTTTTTTTGAGAGGACTCGAAGCAGTGTATGGAGCTAGCGGAGCTGCGGAGGGAAACGAAAGGGAAATATGAGACATGCGGGGTAGTTAGGCCATGGCACTTATTACGTTGGCTGCCATGCCATCTCTCCCAGGCTCCGATGGCGTCGGTGGTGATGTTCTGGATACCTGTGTTCTGTTCTGCCTCCCCAACAGAGCAAGCGAGCGATGCCCACGAGGACCCTGACCGACTGCCAATGCAAAACCGATCGTAGTGGCCATGCATGATGGCGCACAAGAGGGAAATGCGCGCTCCCACCGCCCACCGGATCGGATCCGCCCATTGGGGACACGGCAGGTGGCGCTAGCACCTGCACGTGGATCATGGCTGAGCTTTGAGCGACGCGAATTCCAGTCGCGTCGTTTCAGGGGGCGGGTCCTGCCGTGACCTTCGCAGGATATGGAATGGAGGGAGAAGAAATTCGACTCACCGCTGGGGAATCGACAACGCATAGCGAATCCTCTCCGTGCTCAGGAAGGAGAAGATGGCGGCCTCGATCGGGGGATGCCTCGGGGGTTTGTAGGCATATAGGCTAGAACCCTTGGAAATGTCTGATCCATTGAACCCGACTCACCTGATCTTAGACTTTCTAGCAAGCTCTGGTTCGGACTGCAAGTTGGTAAATGACTTGGAGACCCGCTACTTGTCTACCAGCTAAACATACAATGATTGTTTTGCTGACACGCAATCAAATTATACTAGTAAAAGAATCTGACTACCAGCTCTTGATTACTACTCTCCCAAAGAGAAAACGAGCATCGGTTAGTTGATTCTGCTGTTGTCCATGCAGTCTGACGGGGATTTCCAAGCTTTACCCGTCGATGAAAAAGACTGCGCGTAGTAATAAATCTTGTTGCAGAAAAGAATTTAAATTGGTGGTCCTCAGTGGCCTCAGCACAAAATTTACTTGAAATGCTGTGGTGGGTTTATCGATCAAGACATACAAGGCGATTTTGTTAATTGTGGATAGATAACATTTTCTTCTTGTGTGCCTGTCCATGTCCATGGTGGACTGGTCCCTTTATTGTTGGAAAAAAAGGCGATTTAATATTCCAGATTCGGAATTAAGTGCATGTTGATTAGAGCACTCAAACTGGACCAAGATTTGTTCAATGGATTTGGTTTTTGTCTGTCGTTACTCACGGACTGTTGCCTGACAGCAAATAAACTGTATAATATTGCTACGGTCTGTCCTCACTCGAGGTTGCAAATCCTTATCCAATGAGTGACGGCGGTTGCTGATGCCTGGCGCCTCAATCGGATGGAATTTTCTTAGCGCAGAATGCATGCATGCATGAACAATGCGGGAAAACATCACCATGATTAGGGAGAAGAAATGCAACATAATTAGCTTTTCTAGCACGCATAGAATATTCTAAGCAATCACCATATTTATGATTATAGAAAGGAACAAGTGCTTGAAAACCAGAAATCTTTAACTATTAATAAACTGTATAAACCGGATAAATTTGACCATTAAATTGGTTTGGAAGTGGTTTTCGCTAACTTGGATGACAAGTGATAATGAGCCCACCTGTCAGTCCTTACGCGGTAAGGTTGGGCACAGTGAGTAAAAAAATTCAGAAACATTCTTATATTTAATAAAATAAATAATAAAAATATAGTGGGTCCAACATGTCATTCCCGATCCCTTCATCTTCTTCAGGCATCTCAAGCTCGTTCGCTCGGGCTGGCTAGGACTGCGGCCATGGCCCTTCCCGCGCCGCCGCTCGCCAGGACCCGCCCCTTCACGTGCTGCCGCTCGCCGTCCCTGGAAACAATCTTGCTGCAAACTCCAAAAGTTGGATCCATCAATTCTCTGTGAGAATGTCAGGTTGCTGGGCTAATCCACCTGATGCCACATGCTGCAGCCAGCAACCCAGCGCTCAGCCACCCTGACGCCACCCGATGAGCTAGCCGCCGAGGATAATCTTATTTTCCTTGGTAGCGCGTCTCTCCATTCTTGAAGATCTGCTCACCTGCATCACTTGCAGCATATATGGTGCCACAAGCCAATAGCCAAGAAAGTTCGTCGCGGAACCGGCACCGCGTTGTGTGGACCAGCTGCGCGCTGCGCCTGCGTGCGCCGCGGTGGCGGCGGAGGGAGAAAGGGCCGTCCCGCCGCAAACCTGCTCGCGCTATCTGAGCAGAGCGCGGCGCGACGCGGGGGCGAAGCGGCGCCCCAGCTCCCGTGCGCCATCGCCGCCGCCGAGCTCGCCGTACACGTCGACGGTGAGGTGGTTGGTAGTCGCCGGAGGGCTCCGAGGTCCTGGTGCTGGTCCATGGCCACGGCGACCCGCCGCCATCGCGTGTGTGGACTCATGTGACTCAGCATGCTGACATGGCGGGTGGTTCCAGTCGTGGCAGTCAAAACCACTCGAAACCAGTTAAAACAGGGGTTGAAGGGGTGCCGTGGTGATTTATACACGGTTTACACATCAAAGATTGGTGGTTTTCAAGTTCGAAATCATGTTGAATGGGCAAAAACCCTCTATGCCGAGTGTGAATTATAGGAGTACTTCATTGATGATCCATTAGGGAATTTTATTCTTTTGACCTTGTTGCCAACGATTCGATCATATAAACAACCTCTTTTAAAGAACTAGAAAGTTGTAGGTCTTAAAAAAACTATAATTTTATATAAAGATTACCTATATTGGAGTTCATACGAAAACTTATTTAAGTGAGAAACAAGCTAAAATACAAATTACAAGCGTGAAAAGTATATGTGCTACCTCGTAACTAAATAAAGACGAAAAGTATACCTCGAAAACTGTTCATACAGCACTGAGTGGATAAAATTTGGAGGACTATTCCTTTAGGCAAATGGATTTTTTTAAGCGAGATCACACCCCATTCATTGAGCACATGGATTGATCTCTAAGCATAACTTATGTCCATGATGAAATGTTGTCGCTTGTAATTTTCCTCCCTGATTTTCCAACCAAAGCACTATATCTTCGTTGAACGAAAAAGAGCAATCCCATCAAACGATCTAGACTATTAAAGTTGATGTGTTTGGTGGTGGTGTGTCTGGGACACCCCACCTTGATGATCAGCGATCCGCAGACAGGCGCAGCGGGCAGGGGGAATGGAGATCGCGAAATTATGGGTTGGCAGCCGGACCGGAAGACCCCAGACAACCAAAAGGCTGCCCCAGGCCGGCGGGAGCGGGAGCCCAACTTGCGCCACCGTCCCACGACCGCCGTGGCCACCAGCTGAGCTGCACCTGCACCCGCGCCAGCCGCGCTGGCATTTGACATTCGCCAAGGCCGGCCGGCTCCCGGCTGCCGCCTGCCGCAGAGCCAGCGAGGCCGCGCGCGCCGGCCGGCCGGGTGCAGGTCACCTTGTCTGCCATTGTTTATTCCCGGCCCCCCTCTCAGTCCCTTACCCGATCGTGCCGCGCTCGCGCGCGCGCAGCTTGCCATTATACTATGCCGCTCCGCACGGAGCGCTTGATCGGAGCTGCCGCCCGAGCGCCCTCGGGATCCGCGGCCGCGAATTTCCTATGCCCCGAGACCGGCCATCCCGATGCGCTCGTGTCCGTGGGAGGCCTCAATCACGCGGCCGGAGGGGCGAGTGCTGAGCAAGAGCCCGGATCGCCAATAAGAAACTGGCCACCCGCCGTGGCAGCCGCAGGCGGGGCGGCGCTCAGGTAGTCAGGTTCAGTGGCTGGCGGGTCGAATGATCGAGCTCCAGCTCACCAAGCCGCAGCAGCGAGGAGCCGAGCAACGTGCAACGACGACTAGTTTACACGTTCCTGCCTGGTGCATGTACGCGCCCCTGTCCGATACATGTATGTACGCATGGTTGTGTGCGCGGCTCACACTCCTCTGCACGAGCCGGCGCGGCGGCGGAGTGCATGCACGTAGCGGCGTGTGGGTAGGCAACAGGGACCAGCAGAAGCAGGGCGCATCGGTCTCAGCCTCCGTGTACGGTGTGCCGTCCCCCCGCGACCGAAGAAGATTCGCTGCAGGACGCCAGGACGGACGGCAACGGCGGCAAGCCGGACAGGACGGGACGGGAGGCAGGCAGGTTCATGAACGAGCCATGTACGTACGTACCCCGCCGAAACTTCAAGGACGAGCGGCCCCCGCGCGCCGGACCAACCAACCGGGACCGAGCGTGCGCCCCGGTCTACTCGCTGCTAGCACGTCCTCTCGCCTCGCATGGTGTCACGAACGCTAGCTTGGCATCACGTATGGTCGCGACGGGTGGAGACCGACGCGGCACGGACTTGGGGGTCGTTTCAGCCCTGTAGCACACGGGGCTATTGCGATCCACCGGTCTCGGTCCTGAGAGTCCTGACGCTCCCCGCATGCGTGCGCGTGCCGCGGCACGGAGGAGGCGGGCAAGGACGGCGGATCGGCGGCTGAGGTCGAGCACTGACACCCCCCGAAACGAAAATTTTGCTGCAAAATACTATAGAGAAATTACCACAGATAATACTCCGATGATACACTTGCATCTTCAATTAAATACACTGATCATCAGCTGTGTACGGAGTACGTACTGTGACAGCGGCCAGTGGTATCTGCAGCTATTTTAATAGGTGTTCTTTGTTCCGTCAGCAAGGCATCGCCGAGCAATTTTTCTTTCAGCGTAACAATTCGCTCGATGTACACTTGAACATGTGCATGCAATAAAATACGGTTGGGATTGGAAAAACAAAACGCGAAGAACACCTTTCTCGACGGGAAATGTAAACCACCGACCGAAAGCATCGTTTGAGCAAGCAACGATTTTTCGTATGTCACTAGACTGACTAGGCGACAAGGGGGGAGCAACGTATTCTATTCCAGCAGGGACGTAGACCACGTAACTGACGAGCAGATGATGATGGAGGCGTAAAAGCTACGGACTAATTAATACCGCACTATTTGTTCTTGAGGTGGATATGGATTGGACGACATGATGAATTATGGAGATGCTCTCTTTTCCCAGCCTAATCGCCTAGTATACACGTAGCTAGATGGACGTTATAGTGGCGGCCGACGCATTCAAAAATCCATGTAGCCCCAAGAGATTAATTCGAGGCTATTGGCACGGCAACAAAAAAACTTGTGATGTTACACGTTCATTTGAATATGGAAAGCCGCTGCACGTTCATTGAACCCGTCCGGCAACATGTTTAGTGTATACTCTGTAATATCTCGTCAATAAGTGCTCTACCAGTCATCTAAACCGATCAGTTACCGGATTGATTAGCTAGCCTTTCTACAGGTATCCGTCCCTCGCTCTCTCTGTTTTTTTTCAAGGAAAAATTGTAAAAATTTTCTGGTGTCTGCAGGGACACTTGTTCGTCTTCGTTCCGGAGGAGGGGACACCTGTTGCAGAGCACTCCAATTGAGTTCCTGGTACACACAACAGATGTCAAAAACTTGTGATGAAACAATCCAGTTCGTCAGTATTTTAAAAACTGTATCTTTTTCATCTTTTGTGTTTTCTTGCTGTGCCACACTGTTCACAGGCAGGAGTAGAACAAATCTCTAGCTTCTGCTTTATCTGATATCTGCCTCTGACAGCCACAAAAACCTGGCCGGAGAATATCCAAAACAGTACTGGCAAAGAAGGCAGAGTACCGGCCCAGGTGCATGCATCCAGCCCCCTCTTCGTGTCCTATATAAACTGCCCAAGGTTGTTCGGTGTTCAGCAAGGCAGTACTGCCCAAACCACCTCTTTGGCAGCATCGAGCAACGCTCACCCACACGCACACTGCCTATCTGCTCAACTGCCACCGCTACTGCTGCATCAGCAGCAGTGGAAGCGAGCGGCCGGTGGTGCAAGAGCGCCGAGCAATCGACCACACATGGCTCAGATGATCTCCACCATGCCCATGGTGGACGCGGCGCCGGCCGTGTCCGCCATTATGTCCAAGCTTCCGCAGGCAGCCTGCCTGGACGCGCCGGCCTCGGGCATCACCGTCGTGTCGAGGCAGCACGTCCGCCCGGACGCCGCGTCGGCGATCGGCGACCTCACGCTGTCCGTCTCCGACCTGCCTATGCTGTCGTGCCACTACATCCAGAAGGGGCTCTTCTTCCCGGCCCCCGACCTGCCCATGGCCTCGCTCGTCTCGCTGCTCGTGTCCTCGCTGTCGCGGGCGCTCGCCGCCGTCCCGGCCCTCGCCGGCCGCCTCGTCACGCTGCCCGACGACCGCATCGTCATCCGCTGCAACGATGCGGGCGTCGACTTTCTCCACGCCGTCGCGCCCGGCCTGTCGCTTGACGACTTTCTCGTCCCTGACGCGGACGTCCCGACCAAGCTGACAAAGGACCTGTTCCCCATGGACCGGACCGTGAGCTACGAGGGGCACCGCCGCCCGCTCACGTCGTTCCAGGTCACCGTGCTCGGCGACGGCGCCGTCTTCATCGGCATCGTCGCCAACCACGCCGTCGTGGACGGCACCTCCTTTTGGCACTTCTTCAACACCTGGGCCGCTATCTGCCGCGGTGAGGCACCCAGGCTACTGGACTTCCGCAGAAATTTCTTCGGCGAGTCCACTGCCGTCCTCCGCTTCCCCGGAGGCGTCGGCCCGGCGGTGACCTTCGACGTGGACGCGCCTCTCCGGGAGCGCGTCTTCCACTTCAGCGCGGACGCGATTCGCGAGATGAAGGCAATAGCCAACCGTCGCCCGAGCGGCGGCCACGACGCCGAGGTCTACGGCAAGATGGCGCACGACCCGAAGAATCCCGAAGCGCGCCGCGAGATCTCGTCGTTCCAGTCGCTGTGCGCGCAGATATGGCTCGCGGTGACGCGGGCCCGGAAGCGCCTGGCGCCCGACGCCACGACGACGTTCCGGATGGCGGTGAACTGCCGGCACCGGCTGCGGCCGGCCATCTCCCCGACCTACTTCGGCAACGCCATCCAGAGCGCGGTGACGACGGCGACGGTGTCGGAGCTGGCGCGGTACGACCTGCGGTGCGCGGCGGGCAAGCTGAACGCGAGCCTCGCGGCATACGGCGACGGCGCCATCCGGCGCGCGGCGGCGGCGTGGCAGGCCAAGCCCGGGTGCTTCCCGCTGGGCAACCCTGACGGGTCGGTGATCACGATGGGGAGCTCGAACCGGTTCCCGATGTACGAGGGCAACGACTTCGGGTGGGGCCGGCCCCTGGCGGTGCGGAGCGGGCGCGCCAACAAGTTCGACGGCAAGATGTCGGCGTTCCCGGGGCGCGCCGGCGATGGCAGCGTGGACATCGAGGTGTGCCTGCCCCCGGAGACCATGGCGGCGCTGCTCCGCGACGCCGAGTTCATGCAGTACGTGTCGTGCCCGTCGCACCTGTTGTGAGCTTGTTTGCGATGTGATGTAACGGTGCCGTGCGTGCGCGAGTGGGGCCATCGCTCGGTCGTGACATGCCGTTGCAACGCTGTTGGATTGCTCGGCCGCCCATGCCTTTCGGATGCAGCAGCTGGCTGGAGCCAAGACACTGTATCCGTCTCGCTCGTACTATCGGTGTGCTCCGTCTTAGGTAGCAACTACTGTACTAGTGCGTGCTTGGAATGACCAGCTCTTAGGCTGCAAGCTATGCAAAGTTAGTGTGGGCAGGGAGATGAGCCGTGTAACATGGTGTCAGAAATAAGTTTCTGAAATTGTTAGCGTTCAATCTCCAATGGTTAATAGTATAGTCTGTGTGTCGGATAGTTTTGCTGCTAGTTTGAACTTTGGAGCAACCTGAGAGTGCTTTCATTTTTATTCTCCTTGCTGATCTTTGCTGTGAATTCTGCCATTTCTTTATGGCACTGTTTCCACATAATCAAATCCCTCATTTCTTGCTCGGGGCATTTTTTATTAGCTTCTTTGCAGTGCGGCACGTGGCATGTTGGTTGCCACGTGGAGGCAGAAAACGCCAAGGCCTCAACAGATGTCATGGGAAGTTATGGTCAACGGGCTTAGTTCGTATGGAATGGAGCCAGCAACTATGGTTCGACTCTCGTTTACACAGACAATATTAACCCATATGAGGCTGGAGCTTAATTTTAGGTTAGGACTTAGGATCAACCGTCGACAAACATAAGTGAGCGACGCAAGTTCTCAAAACATGGCCACTTTGCTAGCTCAAATTGCAGAGGATCTGATTCCCTGCATTTTGAGTCCCCGTGTGGTGGTGTGGGCGGGTAGCCAAACATGTAACCTTAATCTGCTTGGTTACTGGTTTCGTTTCGTCTCGCCAAAAAAAGAAGAAGAAGAAATAAATAGAAATAAAACCTAAAAAAAACTTTACTTTGTTACTTATGCTGGCCCAGCCCATGAAGACATAATTTCTAGGCGTTCCTTAGGTGGGCTGTGGCCTATTAGCTTTGCTGAATGCATTGGTCTAGAGGCAACTCATAAATAAAAGGCTACGTATCAGGCATGGGCCGTGTAAAGGCCTGTAACACCAACAGCCCAGCGAAAACTTAAGACGTCAAACTGGTGGCCTAGGTGTAAAGTCACGCTACGCATTTTTTTTTTCGGATCACACAGTGACACGCTACACTGACAGAGGCTTTCACACTCACACACATCACCTATAAAATCACGCACATACAATTTATCCCTATGAATAACTACGAGAGAGAGACGTACCGGTAAATAGACGTCTTGATGTGGACATGACATGTAGCCTACCGTTGAAATAAATAACGCGTTAGGGAGACAACAGGACGTCAAAGCCTGGGTTTGATCCCTAATTAGGAGGAGGTGCAGCAATCTAGCGAGGCATCAACGTGCGGTCTTCACGAAAGGCTGAACCTGAATGACTACTGATACCATCAAGGCGTCAACTTCACTTTAACAACACAGTATTTGAAAGAAATGACTTGACTAACAACGTGCTGCAATCGTCTCTCAGAAAAGTAAAAACAACGTGCTATGAAGTATGAAGGTGATTACTTTTCCATTCGGCATCGTATATACTCCTACACAAGATCAGCCTGGTAAATTGGTTTTTCCGACCGGTGATCTACCTGGAGATGCTGCTTGTACTGTTGGCCTGTTGGGGACCTTGTCGTCTTCAAGACCGAAACATGGACTGACGATGGTCCCGGTCTTCAGATCTAGTCAAGCTCGAAGAGGATTTTACGGGCACGAGCATCTTTCCCAGTTTTGTGCGCTCTAAAAAAAAGACGAATTACGCCTCTAGAAGACTAGCTAGAACCTTCTTTTCAGTTTTCACTGTGACGCGCGTGGTAAAGCTTTCCCGGTCACCATGTAATCAAACATGCATACCCCCTGCGGCTTTAACCTTCCGGACCGAGCTTATGCAACGTGATTCATTCCTATCGTTCTCATACATCCATGACGCAGTCAAAAGTATGGAGTACCCGAGCAGTTGAGCGACAGAGACGCCAAGCTCCCAGTTCCCAAGGCGGGAGGGCAACAAGACCGGTACCTGTACCAAGACTCCTCAGTCGGAAGAACAAGCGAACAATCAGCGTCCGGAGCCAGAAAAACCAAAGGAAAAGCAGCGCGCGCGCAAAAGACGACGGCAGGGCCGCCGGCACACCCTGCCGTACTGCAGCGCTGCCGCTGCCCGTCTGCCCGCGATCTTCACAAGCTCACAGCCGGCGCAGCCGTCTGCCGAGTGCCGCCGGCCCAGGCAGGCGCCCAGCGATCGATCGGGCAGCCAGCAGCGCCGCGCCCGCATTCCCGAGGAAGCGTCGTCCCCCGAAATGCGCAATGATTGGTTCCCGCGCGCCGCATTGTCCACGCCGCACACGTCGCGTCCCATGCCGTCATGCCTCGGGCAGCGCGCACGCCGGGGCAGCCCCCACTGTGTCCCCCGCGGCGAGCACCGTCGCGCCCCGCCCGCCACCGTCCCGTCAATTCCATGTCTCCCCGTCGCGTCGCCTTGTGCGCGCTGTCTTGTCCCGGAACGGCTTTAGGGCAGACCCATGGCGATGACGGGGCCCCTTGAGGAGCACGGCTCGGCCTCTCGGCCAGCCTCAAAAGAACTGCGCGCTCGGCCTCTCCTCTGACGGTCCAATGTTCTCTGGTTGCATCACGCACTAGCTTTTTCCTCTCCCTCCTCACCTCTCTCTCTCCTCGCTTTCTCTTTCCATCTCCAGCCTCGGGTGGGCTTAGATCCTTTGCAAGATCTGCTTGCTCGCTTCCACTGGAAATATTCTCCGGCCACCACCACCGGCGCAAGGCAACAAGAATATACTGCACCCCGTACACAACACACACACAAACGTCGCGGTCTCTCGTCTCTCTAAAGCTGCAAGCCTTGCTTTGGCGGTTCCCCGGTCATACTGAAACATTAGAAGGGCTAGCCGATCGATGACCACTCTGCTCATCGCTTCTCTTCTCTGATCGATCCGATCGATGCCACCGTAGCGGTCAATTGGACCAGCCTTTGTTTCAGTACCTTGTCGCTCCCTTTGCTTCCTTTTTCTTTTCTGAGCTTGCTTGCAGTGCCTTTCATGCTCTTGTCACATACTTGCACTAGCCTCTCCTAGCTTTTCCTTTGAGCTGAGCTGAGGGATACCACCAGCCCTTGCCGTATAAAACGTGTCCTGCTGCGTAGGCTCTAGGCCGTCCTGCTGATATACGCACACACTATATTGGGCTCGTAGGAGGCATTCGACCGACGATGAGGAGGAAGGGGAGCGAGTGCACAAGGATCAGCCCAGCCGAGATCGGCAGCGCCACGCCCATGATTTCCCTGGCGTCCAGATCCGGCCGGAGGGCGGCGCCTGACCGGGAACGGCCTCGGCAGGTGCGGGGCGCGTGCGGGTCTCGCCTGCTGCGGAGCGCCCGGTGGACGGCCGCGCGGTTCTACCGGCGAGCGAGGGTGAGCATCATCAGGGCGTTCTTCCGGTCGGCTTCGACGACCAAGAAAACAGCTGCTACTGCCACCGTTGCGTCACCGGATTGCACGCCGGCGAGGCATAGCAGTAGGCGGCAGCAGCCTGCGCCACCGGTGGTCGTCGACGACTCGCATAAGAGCGAAGCGGTGGAGGAGTGCATCAAGTTCATGAACTCGTCGTCGAGGAAGTACCGGTAGAGTGTCGATCGGGGGATTCTGTGTGCGCGGATGCTAGCGTCTTTCTTGTATTTGTTCTCTTTTGTTGGCCTTTCATCTATGTGCGCATCTGATCAAACCTTGTACTTGAGAAACATACCGGCTACTTCTCTCATCTGTCTGTGCCTGGCAACGAGGCTGTGTATATTTTCCTGGGAAGGGTTTCCTGTGGTTTGCTGATTTCAATTTTTCGGCCGGAACCAAACAGAATTGCGTCATAATAAGCATAGTAATTTTTATTTGGGTTACCTGCATATTTTTATTTTTGACACAAACAGCAGGGGTGACTCAATTGAGACAAACAGAAATTTATGTAAAGAGCCGAAGGACAAAAAGGAGACCCGTCGTCTCCACTAGCAAAACTTGTACAAAATTAAGCAGCCAATCTTCCAACAAACATTTAAATACACTTTTTTTCCTGAACCTGGAACACTAATATTAAGGTATCGATACACAATCAGGAGCAGGCGTCTGGTTGATGTCCAATCGCTCTTAGTAGTTCCTTTTTTCAGTTTCCAGGAACAATGGAACCATATTCAACGAAACCATGAGCTACACCTATGATGTCTTATTTCCATATGTCGAAGACGAACAATGGATAATGATAAAAAAGAAGACGAACAATGGAACCGCATTCAACGAAACAGGTCGAGGAGATAAGAAAGCACTTGTAATTGAAGGAAACTTTGGCTTGTGAACATAGTAGTATAAACAATCAGTCAAACCAAACCTACACATTACTGTCCTAAACATAAAGAAAGAACGCAGTGAAAATGAAAAGAGGGACATGCATGCTTATAACTATTATTAGGTCGGTACGCCATCATACGTGCCATGCCATCACCTAGAGCTAGGGAGATAATTCCTAAGAACCGTCAGTCCGTCAAAGACGTAAGCTACGTGTAAGACTCCGAAATCAGGTTGATCTGCGTCCTAAAGTAGACATGGAGTCGAGGACTCAACCTAGCTAGGTAGTTGGTATTAGTTGGGATGAAACATTTTCCATCCTACTCCAGATATTTGACAAACTGAATGCGGCTCACTTCGTTGTATAATGTGCAATTGTGATGAAACATTTTCCATCCTACTCCAGATATTTGACAAACTGAATGTGGCTCACTTCGTTGTATAATGTGCAATTGTGGTACGGTGACTCAAAGCCTACTTGGATTATGATTCAATGGGATGTGCTATTAGGACTTCTATTTTTACTAGGACTTAATTCGTTGAATCCTACTGGATGTAGCACTTCTACTTGCATGTATGAGAGCTTTAGAGGGGACTATATAAACAAGGGGGTGGAGCCTCTAGGAATCAATCAAGCTAAAAGCAAACACCAAGATCTTGTTAAAGACTTGTGAGAGGCAATTAGGTGTATTCAAGAGGGATAGGCTAGACAGTTCTATAGCACTAAATTCTTGTATAGGGCAAGAATCAGAGGATCCTAAAGGGTTAAGAAGGGTTGTGAGGAAGAAACAATCAATTGTACTCTTTTGGAGTTGTGCTTAAGAATTCGCGGTCCGCTTCACCAAAATCCTATTCTCTTATCGCGGTTGCTTCAACACCATCATCTAGGGTTTTCTACGAGATTCATCTACGTTGTTCTTGATATGGTGCAAGTTCGTGTCGTACTCGCAATATCCTTTCAAGATCCAGGAGCTGTTGCGCATAACGAGAGGTATCAGATTTTAACAAGTGGCATCAGAGCTAAGGTCGGATTGATTTGATTTTGTGAGAAGGTCGGCAGTGCTAGGAAGCACAAAATCAAGATAATGTCAAGGATGTGGAATCAAGTAGAGAAATTTGATGGCAAAGGGAATTTCAACGTGGGGCAGTGCATGGTGACAGATATGCTTGTCCAGCAAGGGTTGATTGATGCTCTTGAGGGAAACAAACTGGAGAGTACAACTGCTGAAGAACGGAAGGTGATGGAATGGGAGGCTGTCAGTACAATTTGACTATGTCTCTCCGATGAGGTAAAGTACTCGGTAATTAAGAAAATTGATCAAAAAAATTATGGAAGAGCTTAGAAGACTTGTATATGGCAAAGTCGCTGACAAATCGGTGGGTGCTAAAGCGCCAACTATTCAGGTTGCGCATGGAGGAAGGCGCACGATTCGTCGACCATCTGAATGTCTTCAACAAGCTTGTCACGCAACTGATTAGTGTGGATGAGAACATTGAAGAGAATGATAAGGTCATCATATTGGTTTCATCCTTACCGTCATCGTGGGAGCAATTGGTGATGAATATTCTCATCGAAAAAATTACTCTCAACTTCAACACGATAATTGCATACCTACTGGAGGCAGAGTCCTTGAAGAAGCCAAAAGAATCTTCATACTCAGGTGATCAAGCATTGATTGTTTCAGGTGGAGCAGGCAAAAGTCAAGAATCATGGGAAGAAGAAAGGCAAGAGCAAGGGCAGTCGTACATGCTATCTTTGTGACAAAGAGGGTCGCATGATAAAAGACTGTCCAAATTTGCAGACTATGAGAGGAGTATGCTTAGTGGCAAGTGAGGATGAAAGTGATGTACTTATCATCAGTCAACAAGATACTACTCATGAATGGATATTAGATTCGAGGAGTTGTTTCCATATATGTTCAGCAAGGGAGATGTTTGACGAAGGATCTTTACTCCCGGTGAATGGAACTGTTCACTTGGCGAATTGCAAGGAGTATGCAGTCACTGAGGTTGAAACGGTTAGAGTGAAGATGCATAATGGAACATATTGTACACTGATGGGAGTTCGGTATATCCCAGGTTTGAAAAAGAATCTAATATCTGTGAGGTTGCTGGGACTCCAAGGTTGTGGCTTATCGCTTCAAGGTGGAGTTATGCGAGTTACTTGCTAAGGGCAAGTGATCATGAAAAGTATCTGGATTAATGGAGGATACCGAGTGATAGGAAATCTTAAAATTGGTGCAACCATTGAGAGATTTGGTAAAAATCCTGATCAGGAGAAGGAAGTCGTCTCGTCAACGACCGGTACTGAAATCTCATTTGCGATCAAGTGGAAGGCTGCAAAGGTGGTTGTAAAATTTAACAGTCGTAGAGGTGAAGCTGCGAGCTGTTGGAAGGAGGAAGATGCGGTGGGACCGACCACGCAGTACCAGTGAGCAGGTGGAGCTTGGAGGCGGTACAGACCTATGGCATGGAGGGATGTAGGAGAGGGTGGTGTGGTTAACCAAACTACACAAGAAAGGAGCTCTCAGGTGGAGGGTCCGGGCACTCAAGCCTGGACGCTTACACGTACATCGTGGTGATGTGCACGAGCCCCTGTAGTAGGGGCACTCCTGTGGTGGGAGGATAAAAAATAAAAAAGAAGTCGATTTGGAGCGAATTCTTGGAGGAGCATAATGACTTCAAAGGATTAGAGTCAAGGTGGAGATTGTTGTATGGTGACTCAAATCCTACTTGGATTAGAACTCAATGGGGGTGTGCTATTAAGACTTTTATTTCTACTAGGACTTGATCGTTCCTACTAGGTGTAGGATTCCTACTTGCATATACGAGAGTCTTGGAGGGGACTATATAAACAAGGGGGTGGAGCCTCTAGGAATCAATCAAGCCAAAGACAAATACCAATGTCTCATCCAAGACTTGTGAGAGGCAATTAAGAGCACTCAAGAGGGATAGGCTAAATAATTCTATATCACTAGATTCTTATATAGGGCAAGAATCAGAGGACCTTAAAGTCCTGAAAGGTCAAGTAGGGTTGTGAGAGAGCGACAATCACTTGTACTATTTTGGAGTTGTGCTTAAAGAATTCGCGGTCAATTCTCCAACATCATATTCTCTTGTCGCGGTTGCTTCAACACCACCATCTAGGATTTTCTACAAGATTCATCTACGTTGTTCTTGATACGGTGCAAACTCGTATCGTCCTCGTAATATTCTTTCAAGATCCGGGGACTAGTGCATGTAACGAGGGTATCAAATTCTAAGAGCGACATTGATTTAGAAACCGAATGCGGCCACAGTGGACGGATGAACGTTTAGCATTTATTTTTTTGGATAATGTAATAAGTGAAATCATCTTAGCCTATATAACTTAGATCTATTTGACCTACAATTATATGTAGTTTCAGGATATGCTATATTCAACCAATCTAGCGCACCGTACAATTATAATTGTATCTGCTTTGTTGTAAAAAGGGGTAAAAACTCATACTACAGCAGTTTTTTTAGATTAACTCATACTACAGTAGTTGAGAAGACCGAAGAAACTCACGGGGCTTTTTCTATAATTGTATCTGCTTTGTTGTAAAAGGGGGTAAAAACTCGTACTAGCTGAGAAGACCGAAGAAACTCACGGGCCTTTTTCTATTGGAACAGCATCAAGGTTCGTTCGCTGGCGGACCTGGGCTACGACACCTTATGCCATCCTTAGTGACAAGCCCAGAGCGAAGTTGGTTCCAGGCCTTTCAAATAGATAAGATGGGCAAACTGCAGGGTTCATTCAGCCCATAGTATCCTTGCCTCTCTTTTTTTCCTTTTTCCCTTTTTTCTAGACAATAATTCATGTCTATTTGTAATCTATATTTTCATGTATGTCATTTCTTACATACACACGACACGACACATGCGCACACACTCTAATGAACGTTGGCACGCACACTCTAACCCTTGTGAACCCCTATAGGAGACTAATAAGCTGTCACATTTTAAGATTGACGAAGTTATAATAGTCACACTCTAATCCAGATAGATAGGCTCCACCACAAAAGAACTTAACTAAACTGAACCATGCTCAACGGCGCACAGAAACTATTTGACACTCTTTCATGATTTGATTATTTTTTTAATCTTTGCTGCCCATATAGATACTAGCTCCTTCGGAAGAAAAGTGGTGGTTTTATTAGATTATCCAAAACATATACCTAGTGGAGTTGGAGTTGCCAATGGTGCAAAATCGGGGGGGAAATTAACAAAAAATGATAATATATTAATTCTTAACAAATTGAGTTTGCTTGAAAGCTGCATGTTACATTTTCTACCGCTATGGCGTGGAGCTGACCATAGGAAGTACAGTTATTAACCAAACATTCTGCAAGACAGCAAGAGTACTCGACTTTTTATCTTCGGGGGCGTTTGGATCTTTAATCCTGACTAAAATTTATGTCACATCGAATATTTGGAGGCTAAATAATCCTGACTAAAATTTATGTCACATCGAATATTCGGAGGCTAAATAGGAGGATTAAACATGAGCTAATTATAAAACTAATTACATAGATGGAGACTAATTCATGAGACGAATCTATTAAGCCTAATTAATCCATCATTAGCACATGTTTACTGTAGCATCATATTGTCAAAACATGGACTAATTAGACTTAATAGATTCGTCTCGCAAATTAGTCTCCGTCCGTGTAATTAGTTTTATAATTAGCCTATATTTAATACTCCTAATTAGTATCTAAACATTCGATGTGACAGGAATTTTAGGAGGTGCTAAAGAAACAAACACCCCCTTCTTCTGCTTTTGGGCCGGCGAGGGCGCCAGGCAAATCAAATGTTTCTTTTGCACCGTTAGTATGAAACCTGCAAAGCTGCACATGGAACGTGGTACAATACCAGTACGTTCTCTGTGTGCACGCAGACTCAATTGTCACAAAAAGAAAGATTATGGGTCGTCGATCGTCCGTGTGACAGAGTCAACAAACAAGAAAGCATGGTCCGGATGGCCGAAAAGTCATCCGCAAGCTTTGAAACTCCATGTCCAACAACAAGCCTCCAAAGCAAACTGATCAGCAGCCAACATTTCCCTAGAGGCAAGCGGGTGGCAGTTGACTATCACATGCTATGAACCCGTCAGAACTGCTTTCTTATCTCTGAAGCCAGAGACGGTACCACAGGCGCGGCTGACGGTTAAAAATTAGATGGCCATAGCACGGCATTTTGAATCCTATGCCCTGTCCTGTAAAAGCCTGCTGCTGTACGTGTTCCTACTGCATGCATCTTTCCCACCTAACACATTGTAGTATGCATGCATGAATCACACAGTTCACAAACGCCACAAACATATAAAACAACAGTCAAAACTCGCATAGCGTCAAGGAAATTCAGAGCCTACATATGCAATCGCAAGCTTAGTACTAGATCGTTGTCTCCTTAATAAACAAGTATCACTTGCTAGCAAACAGACGTGTATGCATGGACATGAGCATGAAATAATAATGCATGGTAGTACATGGATATACCATGAGGAGGTTCATTCCAAGAAGAAGAAGAAGATGAAAAAGGATATATCATCAGTGGTGAACAGGGTTAATTTTAGTATGCCATGCATAGGCAGCAGAAAAGAACGAAAAGAAGTAGTAGTACATCCCAATCTCATGATGAAAAGATCAAGGAAAGGCAAACTGAAATTTCATCGGCGTGCTCTTTCCCTGATCCTCCCTGATCCTCCCAGATCCTCTCCATGCAACACGTCGGTAGAGCGTACAAATTATGCTGTATCTCAACTCCTACACCTTTTCATGTCGGTAGCTAGAATCAAGGACTACACAATGATGCGCGCGCGCGACAAGGCCCAACACACTACGTGCATGCGCCCGCCGGTCTAGGGGCCGAAGCTGCAGAGCCTGAGCTCCAGCGGCGGATCCCGGCCGGCGGCGACGTCGAAGAAGGAGAACTCCCTGCACTGCTCGCTGGCGCTGCTCCTGACGTATCGGACCTTCTCCGCCTCGAGGTCGACGTAGGACTTGAGGGGGAAGAGCTCCAACGTCTCCACCTCCCTCGTCGGCCGCTCCCACAGCGCCTCGGCCGCCTGCTGCTCCACCACGTCCCTCACGTAGCCTGCATGTCGTCAACACCCGGCGGATGAGCTCATGATCTCAGGGCCAGCCAATGTGGCAATGCATACGACTAGTAAGTTGTAAGTTGTAACACGGTGAGCATGATATGATGCTTACATGTCAGGAGCCGGTGATGGTGACTGTAGCTCCTGGCTTCCCGCTTGCTCTCCGGCGGCTGCAGCACGAGGTCGGGTTCGACGACCGCCTCGTGGGAGGCGGCGCGCCCGACGGCGTCTTCCTCGTTGCTGCCGCTGCCGCTGCCGCTGTCAGGGGATGAGGCGCCGCGGCGGCGCTTCTTGTGGTGGTGGCGCTCTCGGGCCTTGTGGTTCTGGAACCAGTAGAAGACGTTCTTGCTCTCCACCTTGCCGAAGGCGCTGAGGTGGGTGGAGATGCGCTGGATCTGCTCCGTGCTGGGCGTCCGCAGCCCCGCGCGGAAGAGCTCCGTCAGGACCTTCACCTGCTCCGCCGTAGGGTTCCACCGCCCGCACTTCACCCCTACCCGCCCGCTCAGTGCCTCCATGACCGAGACCGCTCGATCACTAGCAGCTACTAGCTGCTGCTACCAATATGTATAGTATGCACTCCTTGCTATATGTCTTATCTACGATAATCCCAGATGGATTTATTAACCGATGAGCTACGCAGAGGTTGTGAGAGATCGATCAAGAACTGGATCGACACAACACAGCACAACACGCAGCTGCGTGCTAGTGCAAACTACTTACTACTAGCTAATAAGCTTCTGCTTCTGATTTGGTTGCTTCCGGGATCTTCTTCCGGTCAGAGGCAATGCTGAAATCTATAGATGCGCAGAGGGGGCACTTATATAATTAACCGGGGCGGGGGCAGGGCGCCGAGGCCGCGGTCGTGGCAGTGGCAGTGGCAGTAGCGGATTCGAAGGTCTCGGTGCTTTCCATTTGTTTTCTTTCCTCGAACCCTGAGAGCAGAGAGGAAGAGGGAGACATGCGCAAAAGCTGCCACTGTTTTGCAAAAACGCTCTCTCTCTCGCTCGCTATTTCTCTCGTGACCCGCGCCCGACATCCTTAAGCGCTATTGATAATGCGGCCTTGGTCGCGCGCTGCATGCAAATCTAAGTGCCGTCCTGTCGCGTAGCACCATGTCTTAGAATGAGGCCCTGTGTTGTGTGTTGCCGAGTCCATGAGTATTCTAATGCCGCCGTGGCGGGTGCTGATTTGGGGTGCGCGGCCTCCCATGGAGATCTCTGGCTCCTTGCATGGGTCGCGACCTAGCGCAAGAGAATCGCGCGCGGCGAGGACCCGTCGCTCACGGCGCACGGGCAATCAGCATTCAGCAACCTCTGGTTTCGGAGTTCGCTCAGCCGGCCGGTCCAGCGCTCGCGTCGCGCTTTGAATAAACGGCCGGCGCGGCGTGCTAACATCTCTTGAGTGGTTTCTCGTTCGTCTGAACAAGTTAAGCGGCAACAAGACAGACCTGCATCTCTCTCGCTGCAAACTGCACCTACTGCCAAGACGCATGCCAGTTTTCCCAGGAATTTTTTTTTAAATCACCTGTCTTGTTTATCACTTGTGCAATGGGTTCCTATTTGCACGCGAGTTAATTATTGGTTGGTGTGTGGAGGTGTTCGATCTCCTCCTCCATGCGTCGGGGACTCGGGGTCAAACTTGTCAGTGCTTGCCAAAATTAGTGTGATAAGATCATGCATATGCATGGAATTCAAAAGAGATGTCAGGGGCGGGTAACATGTCGCGTGGCCTCTTGCGCTCTGTCAACCAGCGCCGATCAATCCGATCCAGCTACCCACTCATGTCTGCCGATCCTGTTCTCACTCGTTCCTGTAGTCAGTTCACTGTTGCTCATGTGAGTGGTAGCTGCGGCCTGCCTCCTCCCGCTAGCGACCTGCACCCGCTTTTGTTCACACGGAGACAGTCGCGGGAGCGTACGCGCCAATGGTACACGCCCAATCATCACCGCCACCCTGCATAAGAGTTAACGCGAGACGCAGGGGGCCGTACGAGCATGACGCTCCCGCTCGATCAGGCCGAGTGTTCCTGTCGTCCGCTAGCGTCGCTCGCACAAACTCTCAGCAGCGCGCCAGCTCGGAAAAGATCGACAGTCACGTTCCAAGCAGGGGACACGACCGTACGCGCCTAAGCGGGGCAAAGGCGTCCTCTCAGCAGACAAACGAGGCCAGCGGGCAGCGCTCTCGTCACTCGCCGCTCGTGATCCGGCTTGTTCGGAGTGCTCTAGAGCGTAGCAGCTTGGCTTGGGTCAGTCACAGTCACTCCCACTCACACAGTCACACACCCGTTAAGTCCGCGGAGAACACGAAGCTTTTCGACGACCTGGCCGGGCTCCTGAAAAGCTGAGGCGGGTGTCACGCTTTTGGGGCGTCGCTCGGCAGATACCAATGATAGGGCCACACTCGCCGGCCGCGGCAGGGGCGGGCAGTCGGAATGAGATCGCGAGCGGCCGCTCCGGAAAGCGGCGGCAGCACCACCCCATTCCTTTTGCTTTGCCAAGTTTTTTAAGCCCGGGTTGCCACGGCCCGGGGGGTGAAGCCGCCGTGCCCTTTGAATAATGGCGCCCGCACCACCGGTGTGCCCCGTCCCGGCCGCGTCGCCCTGCCCTGCGCTAGCCGCTCGGCATCGGCATCGGCATGCAGCCCAGTCGCGGGCGTCGGTCGCGGCGCCGGCCGTGCCGGCTTTACGGCCTTTGGGCGTTCCCGAGCGCGCCGTGCACGGAAAATCCGTGCTGCGTGGGAGCCAATTCCCGAGGAACGAACGAACAGGGCGCGCGCGGACGGACGTCCGGGTCGCGCGTCGCGTACGATCGGCGCGCCCCACCCCCACACTGCACGCGATCCTTCAGCTAGTTAGCCGGATCGGCCCCCGGCCCCGGCCTCAGCGTGGTCCAGCTCCAGATACGTCGTGATTGCTAACGTGCCGGCCGGGATTAGTTAACTCTCTCTCTCGCGTGACGAATGGATTGGGTCGTCGGATCGGATTGTGCGCGGACGCGACGGGCACGGCCATGATTGATTGGTTCCTCCTCCTCCGATCCTGATCGCCGAGTCATCTACGTGTGCGTCTTTTCGTGCCGAAAAGTGATTGACGTGCATGCATGGCGAGATCCCTTTTTATCATGCACAGGTGTGCGTGTGTTGAAGGGTGGTCGTGCCCGTGCACGCGAGCACGGGCCGGCTCCTCCGGGTAAAGCTGTTTTGGGGGGATAATTATCGTGGCTTTGGATGATGATGATTTTGTTATGGCGTATTTGGTCGGTATCCTACGTTGCGAGGGGGGTGACTCTGCTTGATTAGCTAGAACTGCTTTGTCCCCGACACAGCATCATTCCTCAAAAGTAAAAGCAAATTGGAATTTGTGGAGCTCAATTGAAATGCTTGGACGTAGTAGTAGTATGAATCATTATAGGAGCCTCATGTGGATACCCTGAAAGATGATAACAAGATCCATGCATGTGGGGGCAATAATAAGCGTGTCTATTCCTCACCAAATTGATGAGCAAACATAGATTTCGCATGCGTACTGAACTCCTCTGAATTCTGAAATACTATGCACGTACTGCATGCATAACCTGACAGCAGTCAAGTTTACTGTCAATATACAGTCAGAGTGGATGAACATGGTCAATATAGAGTCAATGATAAACAAGTAGAGTAACTAGGAGCAGTAGTGTTGTAGATGTGCGTGGCGGAAGACCTGTTGTCCTGACGTGTTCGTCGAAAACAGATTCGGCCTCCTCACTTTGATCGCCGGCGATTCTTTTATCCTCGCGCGCACAGCAACCTGGGCTTTGGTCTAACCATTTGAGGGAGGGAGAGCCTTCTCGCACTCCGGCGGTCAGGCCTTGCAACTGCGTCTCCATGTCCGTTCCCCCTTGTCCTCCGCAAAATCCACCGCTGATCTCGATGCCAGGCCACCGGCCCCGGACCCTGCACGCCCACCTCCGGATCGATCAACTGGACGCCCTAATTTTCTGAGCTCCGGTGACCAACAATTTTGGGAAACCAAATCAGGAGTTGCGCACGGCCATGGGGTTGGGCGACCGACACGGGACGCCCCCTTTGACTTCAGAAGATGGCTTGGCACGGCTCGGTTTGGACGGTTGTCTCTGACCGCGAGCGCCGGTAATTCCCAATGCAGGGTGGCCAAACGGATAGCGATCGGCATCGTCGCCGCTTCCAACGAGCTAGTTCTGAAGGACCAAGACAAAACCACGATCGGCAGGACCGCACAGACATGGTGCTCGATCGTTCTGTTCTTAAATGGAGGACTTCTGAAAGTACGTATACAACCAAACTTTTAAAACTCACAGAAGTATTAATGCTTGTCACAAAAATGGTATTCGAAGATTCGAGGTTAAAAAATATTCTCAAATCACTATATTTTCAATAACCCTTACTAACAGTAGTAATAATAGCCAAAGACTAATCACATCTAATTTGTTGGCTCGAGTGAAGACAGGTGCCCTCGATACAATGAAATGAAAAAACAGTAAACTTCTTCTATAGTGTTAATCCTTAAGGTAAGGTATGTGTGTTTCTTCTCAAGATTAGCAGAACGACAACAACAGCGTCTCATTCCAAAAGGTCTACATGATACAGAACAGCTGCTTTTCAAAAAGAAAGATACAGAACAGCTGCCGACTAGTTTCAATCAGAATTTATGGGTCATGGCAATGGAACGGGCGTCCTCCAGCTGTGGAACTCAACCAGATCTCTGTTCACAATCGACCTGTTGTGCAGCCAGAACGTCTCTGGCGATTGATGGAACCGTCGCACCTTCCTCTGTAGCTCTGACAGGATACCGCTCATGGCAGAGCAAGGCTCCGAATCCGCTGCATACACCCACAAGCATCTCATGTCACGCCCATGACCAATCATTTCCTCTATCCTTTCATCTGCAACAGCAAGAGACGTCAACTTCCTTTGATCCAGCCTAGCCTTAATGTATGACTATAGCGTCTAGCACAAACTGAGGAGTACCATGCAATACCTGGTATTGATTCAAGGTACTCAAGTAGTTCAGGCCCAATCCTAGACGACGGCCACTTAATCGAGATTTCTCTGTAGTCGATCACATTCTGGAAAGGAAGCTCAGCTTCATCTGACAAAATTACTGGCACGCATTCCTATCATCGACATTCACAAGCTTATGATTTGCCATTCAACATAAAATCGTCTTTTAGCAGTAGGAGAAGAGGAGAGCTCACCACAAAAAAGGACTCATAGAATCGAAGTGTCCATGACGATTCGCCACGAGGAGCCAAACAGAACTTTGCATTCCTCAGGTGCTTGAAGTAATCGAGCCTTCCCAATTTGTTAGGGCCAGACAACTTCAGTTCTGGAGATTCCAGCTGTTCACAAAACCAATGTTACAGACAGTCGGAGTTTAAAAAAAAAAGAGTGTCCAAAGCACTTAATAATAAGAGAAAAGGCAACCTAGAAAGTGAAATATAGTGCAATCATGTAGTTGAGGTAGATAACTAAAACATGGATGCTTAATTCCTACTTCCATGTATTGCAATGTGCCTATACATAATTTTTTTAACAGAGAAACATGATGTTACATTGCTACAAAAAAAAATGAATTAAGGTCAAACCTTGAATTACCACTTTTCATCCGCTAATACTGAATGAAATGATCAAAATTTACAATAATGACTATTTAATTTTATTGTATTACCATATTAAAGTGATTCTGGAAATCAAACTGAAGACAACCTTGTCAGGATACTGCTTTGCAAGCTTCACCAGTTGAAGGCGCCCTGCTTTCCCCTGGGCGCGTCCAAGGAAGTTGGCTAAGTACTTCCTTTTCGTCAACGGAATTGGTTGTACAGCACGAGCATCAGACTTCACCATAGAGTCATCCACATTACCAGGTATAATAATATCTTTCCATGTATTAAATGCACTTGTGCCTCGTTTGTCTGTACGGTCACCCTGGCAAATGTAACACATGGCCATTCTAAGTAGCTTGCATAGGATAGAACAACATTCATGAACCAAGTTAATTCTCTGACCTTTTTCAAACTCACTTGCAAACAAATTGCAGATACCTCATGAATTTCGTTTTATTTAGATAAGGTGTAACAAATAACAACCACCATCTAAGTTACCATCGGGAAACCATCGATATCTTATGCAAGAGAAAATATAAATCTGTATGCATACATGAGATGTGCTAATGGAAGACAATCGCAAAAAGCAGGCCTACATTTTTTACCACACTTAAGTACAATTTAATTGTACTAGCAAGTCAGGGTGTGATCTTGGAGCTTTGGCCGCTAAGAGTAATAACCATGAGATTTGAGATATCATGACGTCGTTGTAGCACTATGAATCAGGAGTTAGGAAACCTTATTATAACAATGTTATAGAAAAGACTTCTTAAATAGACAGCAGAAACAGCCCTAGAGTCATCTGGATAATTTAAACACTACAACTCCTTTCTTTCCATGAAAAAGAATTAGGAAAATGTGAATAGCACCACAAACAGCTCATACCTCTGGAGTAAGGATAATAGATCGATTCAGAAATGTTGCCCATGAGCGAAATAGATGAGCTCCAGCACCACTACATATCACAGAAAAGGCATAGTCTTCTCAGGTAAAAAGAAGTCCCCCAAACATATATTGCTTCAGCAAAAATGAAAAAAATGATTATTTGTTGCTCCCAGGTTATCAAACACTAGTTAAAAGATGGTACCTTGGGAAAACAAAAATGTGGTCACGCCCACTTGATCTACGGAAATATGGCATCTGACTCAGAACCTGCAGCAAATGAAGGTGGAGCAGTAAGAAATTTGCTTTCAAACGCACATGATCCAGGAAAATTGTTTGGGGGTTTTACCTTGACATAGGTCTGATTGATTTCCTTGTCATTGAGTGCCCCTGTCATGCGAACACACTTGACATAACTCGGAACAAAGAAAAGATTTGCTTGATCCTTGTTGAATGTTCTGAATCTTGACTTTAGAAGAAGCTGGTGGATCTTGACCTATAAGATGGAAAACCATCGACATGAGGGTCATTGTTTTGTTTTCTGTGGAGTGTAAGAGACACTGAATGTAGTACCACGAACTAAATGAACAACAGAAAGGATCATACTAGTAGATTCTGCTATACTACTCTGATGAGATGAATAACTGAACATTTGATATAAGTTGTGTGACCTACAGTAACAAAATTTTCAATCAGGACTTTGTCAAATTGTGTGCTGCATTGCTTGAAATACTGATTGAACTGGATGACCTAGATAGGCAACAGTATGATTAATGTTATGCAGGGTTAATAGTTCAAGCCCTCTGAGTCGAATTAGGAAGAATGCTTACAGCTAGGTCCAGGGGCAGCAACTATATACTGTAATGTAAGGAATAAACAATTGCAACAAGTTAGCTGCGCGTTAACAAATAGTAGTAGTTTAGATGAGATGTAGATGTGCCTCCTCAGGCCAGACCGGTGTCGGTGCTCTGTAACAAATGGGACGTGGAGTGGAGGAGAAACGAAAGGAGGTGGGGGTTGGAGGTTTACCTGGGTACCCCACTGACCCTTGAGGCAGGTGGCTGCGGCGACGGTGCCGTCGCGTCCGCGGAGTAGGGTGCGGAGGCCCTGGATCTCATCCTCGGAGTAGACGTAGATGCGGAGGTCGGGGGAAGAGGAGGGGCGGGCGGCGTTTAGGGGGAAGGAGGAAGAGGAAGGAGAAGATGTGTCGAGGAGGAGGCGGTCGAAAAGGCGGGTGAGCAGGAAGGTGGCAGCGACGAGGAGGAGCGCGCCCACCTGGTGGCTCCGACTGCAGGCGTGTTGATGCCGCATGCTCCGATAGCTCGTCAGAGAGCCGCCGGAGCCGGAGACGGAGCGAGAGCGGATGGGATCGCAGCCGGCGAGCAGCAGCAGGCAGGCTGGTTAAGCGGGCCTTGTTGCAGCAATCTGACTAGCTAAGTCCCTAGGCCCACCAAATAATGGTACGTATCATATGCAATTTGTTATAAAATATGGGCCATATGGGCCTTTTCTAGCTTTCATCTTCCAATTACGGCCCGGCCGTGTAGTCCGAATCCGCCGGCACTGTCTGGCTGGGCTTCAGGACTTGGGCCTCTTCAGTGCTGCTTGCTTGTGGACTTGTGGCGGTGTCGTAGTAAAGTAGTGCCCTCGTGTAGTAAATTTATTATGCTAGAACTTAGACGTGCATGTTTGGATGGGTTATTAGGTAGTCTATCCGGCTAAACTTTAACATATAATTATTTAGATAAATTTATTAAAGAACTTAGGTCATATTTAGATGGGTTAAGGCTAAACTTTAGCACATATTTATTTAAAAATATAGTTAATGAATAGAGCGTCACTTTTGACTTTATTCTCGCTTCCTCTTCATGAAGTTAGGGATATTTTGATCTTTTCCTAAGATACTAGTTCCTTTTTAGCACCGTTAGCTCATCTCTCCCGGCTAATACTTTTATATTTTTTTTAGACATAGCTAAACTTTAGTCTGTCCATTAGCCTTTCTATTTACACGAGCAAATGCTAAATTTTGGCCCTCGGATCCGAACACGATTTTATACCAGAGAACGTAAGAGCATGTAGATCCGATCGAGATGGTTGCACGTGAAGCAAGAGACAACCAAGTAGAGCAGCCAAGACCTTTTCAGAATTTTGTCCATATCCGCGGACTCGGAGCGAGCGAGCGCACACAAGCGTATATCTTCTCCTGGGCTCTGCCTCAGCCATCCGTCATCGAGTGGAGAAACGGGCATACGGCTGCGGCAATGGCTACCGCGGACTCCCTCTTGCTTGTCTTGCTCCTCATCCAGCTGAGCATCCTCTTCCCCCTCTCCGACTCCTCCATCGTCCCCGCCCTCGAAACACCACAACAAAGAAGCAGCAGCAAGGAACGCCATCAACCCCGCCTGGTGCAGTCAACATGCAACTCCACTAGCTTCTACGACATCTGCATCGCCACCCTCGCCGACGACCCCTCCAGCACCACCGCCGACGTCCCCGGTCTCTGCGCCATCGCCGTCTCCGCCGCCGCCGCCAATGCCTCCGGCACCGCCTCCTTCCTCGGAAACGCCAGCGACGCTGCCGCCACCCCCGAGGCGGACCGCGCGCTCCTCCGCACCTGCGCCCGCAAGTACGCGGCCGCGCGCGACGCGCTCCTGGCGGCGCGGGCCTCCCTCGCGGAGCAGGACTACGACTACGCCTTCGTGCACGTGAGCGCCGCAGCCGAGTACCCCGCGGTGTGCCGGACGCTGTTCCGAAGGCAGCAGCGCCCGAGCAGGACGACGTACCCGGCGGAGCTTGCTAAGAGAGAGGAGGCGCTGCGGCGCCTCTGCACCATCTCCCTCGACATCATCTCACTGTTGCAGACGCAGGAGTAATCCTCCACCTGACTGAATGTTTGGTACTTGTCGGTGGGTTAGATATTACTCCATCCTCTGATCAATCGATCTCTCTCTTTCCTGTGTCGAATGAAGCTCATGCATGAGATGAGAGTACTTGTAAAATCGAGCAATGCAATGATGTATGATTGATCATCATGTCATGCATGGCACGAATAATCCATGGAACGAAAAGGTTGGTCACGGCCCAGGGGTGGGCATAAAACCCGATACCCGAACCCTGAACCCGAAAAACCCGAGCCCGAACCTGAAAAGCCCGAAATTTAAGAAACCCGAACCTATTCCGGGTTCCATGTCCCATAACCCGAATTTGCTTCGGGGAGTTCAGGCTTGCACTCCTGGTACCCGAACAACCCGAGTAACCCGAGCTAATAAAAAGACCTTAATAATCTGCAACAGCCCACATATAATATTGCACTTCAGCCCAACTCATACTCCACGGCCCACCTAGCTTCCCAACCCTATCCTGCTAGCCCACCCTCCCCAGCCCCAGCCGCACAGCTCCCTTCTATCCCGTGCTGCTGTGCATCTGCGGGCACGTTTGGTACGCTTGCTCATCTACTAGCCTCACTTTACCAGGCAAAGTTAGGCTTGCCCGCGCAAGAGAGCGAATTCGGCTCGCCTGGCGTTGTAAAACCTTGAAATCACAGGCACCGAGGCAAGTAGTAAACAAACCAAACGACAAGCTCCTGCCGATTTCTTGCCAGGCCAGGCGAGACAAGCGGCCAGCAATGAATGCAAACATGCCATCTCACTCTCCGGCTCTCCGCTGGGGATGTAGCTACGCGCTTCCCTTTCTCTGCCGCCCTCGCGCCCGCACGGCCGCACCGAGAGCTAATGGGAGCCGAGCCGTCTCACCCATGCGCCCTCGCCGAAGCCGACGATAGCTGCGCCACCGTGCCCAGAGAAGGGAGAATCAGTGTCGCTCGGTGCTCGTGCTCATCACCGGAGCAACGTTAGCTTCCTGTCCAAATCTTCCGCAACCAGCAAGCAAGATAGTTTTTCTTCTGTTCAGATCAGTGAATGCCTGTACATGAGTGTCGATCTGCATATGGTTTTAATAATGATCTGCTTCTCCTCTCGAATTTGCATGCCTTTTTGTCCTCTTCTATGAATGTGAAGTCTTACGGCCTTGTTTTGTAAGCTTGTTGTTCTGCGGTTTTGGTTAATCGATGGATGCTTTGGAAATTTCTCGTGGATTCTTGCTAAGATGCCTAGATGCATATTGTTCGGGCAATTCGGGATTATCCGAGCCCGAATCTGAATTTTTTTGGGTACCTGAAATGTCGGGTTTCAATTATCTCGGGCAAACCTCAGGTTGCAGAACCCGAATTTGTAAAAGCTCGAAAAACCCGACCCGAAATTTTCTGGTAACCCGAATACTCACCCCTAGTCACGGGCTGTTGCTCGCTGGACGGATCGGGTCGAGCAACTGGCTGAATTTAATTTGTCTCTACTGCTTGGACGCGAATATCGTCTTCCGTGAGCCGCCTCCATGCAACATGCATCTCTTTTCGTCTCTGGGTCTTTTTTTCCTTGAACTTGTATCTAGCTGAAGAGGTTTAGACAAAGTTTTTTTCTTCGCAGAAACTCTATGTGTCAATTTTATACAAGAACATGCTCAAAGTAACCCGAATGAGTACGTTGCGCGATCCACCACCCTAAAAATCACTTGTAATTAACCACCGTACTAAGCTTCTCCAAGAGTGTCAAAAACTAGTTTTCGACATTACTAAAAATTATCGGGAGGAAAAAGAAACTCATCACCCAACGGTTTAAAAAAAACTAGATCCAAAAAAAACTGAATCAGTCAGAATTAGCTCTACTTTTCAATCATGGAACAATATTTTTCTCTCACACAAAACAGCAGAATGGGTATTTTTCAGGCGAAGAAACCATCAGCCGAACAAGCCCATTAAATTTCACCACATCAAACAATCTGTAGACCCGGTATTGGGTTTTCCACGTGAAAAAAGAACTGACGGTTCTTTTCCTACTGGCGTTGCCCATCTACTCCGGAAAAAAAGGAACGGTAATTTTTTTCTCCAAGAAAAAAGAATGGCATTTTTCTCTCATCGAATGTCTTTTTTTTTCTCGTTTCACGGATTGGGAGTGAGCGGGTGGGGTGTAAAAATAGTACAAATTGATGTTAGAATTGGACGCGCTAAAAAATTAGGCACCAGTTTAGACAACTGTTGAAGCAATATTTTTTCTATTAGTTCCTAAAATCGAGTTTTAGGAATATATTTTGGACACTCTTGGAGATGATCGGACTAAGCAATGCGCTACCTTTAAAGCTACTGCACTAAGATTCTTTTTTGGGAGACAAGCGAACATATTGACATATGTAGTGTTTCCCTACTCTCGCCACACATATATTTTGGCAAGGTGAAGACAACCTCCTTAATTAAGTTGGTCATTCTCCATCTCAACTAGCATGTATCATGGTGGGCTGAAAGTTCCATCACTCACCACCGTTCTCTTGTCATACATGGGCTTTAAGATTTATTTAGAATTTTTAGAATTCCTATATAGGCCAAGTCCAATGTTCCAAAACTTCGTTCTACACACCTTACAGTAAGGTCTTGTTTGGATCTCAGAACTATATAAAAAGGTGAACTAAAATTTACTCCATGTTTCCTTCAAACCCACCTATTTTAGACTAAAAGCAGTCAAAAGGACCCAAACTTCTGAGAAATGATGAGAGGGCACATTCACCTTAACCCTTCGCGCACATGAAAAAGAAAGGGCAAAATGGATTTTCCGTAGTATCTCTTAGCCACAAGTCATGTGATCCAAGCATGATATGAAGGAGACTAATTCATAGTTCAAGAAGATTAACTGGACTCATACGTACAATAGTCGAAGGAGATCAAGTATATACCATTTCTGTAACGATATTTTGTCTATATTGCTAGCTCCTGCTCTCTCCCAGCCTGGCGCCCTGGCCCAATGAGGAACAGCATCGACACTGTACTAGTGCTGCTAATTGGCTTTGATGAGGCGCCGCGGATCGGTGATGGTGCGGTTCCAGTGGCCGTCCGAGGCATTGACCGTCGCCGCGTCCCTCCTGTGCTGCTCCAGCATCGCCACCTGGCTCTCGCCCAGCGCGCAGAACCTGTCCCTCAGCTCCGGGGGCTCGATCCGGTCGTGCACCGCCCACCACCGAGCGTGCGCCTCGTCGCTAGCGAACTGCCGCAGCGCCGGGACGTTCCAGTTGCAGTCGTAGTCGCGGTAGCACAGCCACGGCTTGATGCCCAAGTAGTGCACGGCGTGCACCTCCGCCGGCTCCGCGCTCAGCACCCGCGCCTGCGCCGTCCGGACCTCCTCGGCCCAGACGTACTTGAGGAAGTTGGCGCGGCGCGGCAGGCGGTGCCACCACGTGAACACCTCGTTCAGGTACCCCTGGTCGCCGCCGTTGTAGGAGTCGATGTCGTGGATGCCCGACATGAGCAGCTCGAAGGTGCAGTTGCACGGCTCCAGCACCATCACGCCCGAGTTGAAGCGCACGCCACTGTTCACCGTCGCGCTCAGCTCGGACGCCTCCTCGAACAGGAAGTCCATGTCGCGCAGCACCAGCAGGTCGGCGTCCAGGAACACCACCTTGTCGTAGTGCGTCAGCTGCCACAGCCGGAACTTGCTGTAGTTCCACTCGTTGTAGGTGTCCCGCGCCGCGCGCGGGTTACGGATGCGCGGGGCCGGGCGCACCTGCCACCCCGCCGTGGCGAGGGCGGCGCGGTGCTCGGCCCCCACGTTCTCCGCGTCCACCAAGGCCACCAGGTCGCGCGTGGACCCCGACTGCCGGATGCTCTGCGCCAGCGCGATGGCGCCGCAGACGTAGGCGTCGGCCGAGTGCAGCACGGTGACGTAGGCCTGCCTACCGATGCTTGATCTGGGCGGCGTCGCACCTGGTTGTCCAGGTGGCGGCGGCCGGAGAGAAGGGACGGCGAGCTGGCAGGAGCCCACGGGCAGGTCGAGGCGGTGTCGGAGGTAGGCGGCGTCGGGGCTGTAGAGCCAGGCGTGCGCATGGCGCGAGAGGAGGTGCTTGCAGGGGAAGAGATTGGGTAGTGGAAGGCACTTGGGCTCGCTCAGGATCAACACCATACCAGCCTTGGGAGTACTTGAGCTGCTGCCGTGGAGGGCGAGCTTGGCGGCGGAGAGCTGGAGGTGGAGCCTGCGCACGTCCCTGGACCAGCCTTGGCGGCGGCAGGGGAGCTTGACGGCGACGAGATCGAAATCGTGAACCGCGGGATCGGGGTCGGGGAGGGAGGGGCAGCTACTTCTGTTGCTGTCCTCGTCGACCCAGTTCGGGTAGAGGGCTTCCCAGGTGACTGCGTCCGCGGCAGGCGCCAGGCTCACCGCCCGGACGTCGGCGGCCGGCAACGTGCTCCTCCAGCGCGCCACCTCCGACGAGTTGAAGTTGAGCAGGCCCACTCTGACGATGCCACTGCCAGTGTCATCATTGCCGCTGGATGACGAAAGGCTCCTGGCGACGCTCTCCCACTGGATGTCCCACTCGCTGTCCGCCGCGTACGGTCTAGCAGAGAAAACCTCCCCCTCCTCGGAGGCTGCTACTGCCTCTGACTCCTGACGATCATGAGGTGATGATGACGGTGCTTCCGAAGAGGTTGTTGGGATCTCGCCACTTGGCGTAGAAGATGATGATACTCTAGCAGCAGGAGGAGCATCCCCGAGGGACACTGGAATGGCCCGTGGCAGTACTGCCAATTGGACGACGACGCAGCAGCCGCCGTTGCCGCGGACGAGCAGCGCCACGATGGCGCACCCGAAGAACAGAAAGATCACCAGCAGCTTGTAGATCCCACTCTTCTTCCGTACGCCGCCGTTCATGTCTCTGCGCAGGTGATGAAGGAAGCACTCAAGTGATGAGAAATCGCACAAGGAAGGAAAGAAATTAGAGAGATGTGATGAGAAATGCTACAGCAACGGAGCGATCGATCGGAACCGAGAATGGGCGCAGGCAGGAAGTGCAGCCAAACCAAAATCGATATGCAGTATAGATGCTTAATTTGATCGCACAATTTGTACTCTACTAGCTGCTTACCTGTCGATCGCTGGTCGGAGCTTATAGCTGCATGCCCTCCAAGAAGGCCGAGGCAGGCAGAGGGCCTTCCTTCAGGTACGCTGCACGTATATCCTTTGACCCTATACGATGTATTCCAAAACACAGAATATATGGAGATAGCTGACTAACTGCGTAAAAAACGCGTGCTTTATACTGTACGACTACAGACAGGAAATTGAAATAGATCGCGTTGGCTAGGTCAGCTGGTTCCTAGTTAGCTTGTACGTATAGTACAACTGCAGCAGACGCCATCTGGAGAATCCTCATGGAGTGAAAATTCTCTCTCTTCTCTGAAAGATGAGAGGAAGCCATTTGTTTTACGAATGATGGACGGAGCGCAAATAATCATACACTAGTAAAAAAAAATCTTAAAATTAATACTGATGAGCTAGCTAAGTTCATCGATCGATCATATCGGACAGCGGAAAATTAATGATGGATGTTCCATCGATTGATCCGTCGCCTTGTCCGATCAAAATGACCCTATCTGTTTGGTTGCATACGGCAACTAGTTATTTGTGCGGCCCCGAGTTTTAAGGTAAATCAAGCTCAGGTTGGCACCTACCGCTACCACAACTTTTTTATTTTAAGAGGGAAAAAATGGAAACTTTCGTTTTTAAGTTTCCTACGTGCCTCATGCTTGTTGATGGGAAATTGAGACAAATGCCTCACCACCATCTCGTCCATAACCGTGCCGACATGACAAATCAGATCCATTGGTATATTCAAATCATCAGCCTACTACGCCGAATCCAGTGTTGCACTAGTTCCCGGATGTTGTCCTAATAGTGTTCATCATGTCATCAGCACAATAGTTCAAAGTATAATGTTCCAATAGTAAATGTTAGCGTTGCATTAATTTGATTGTGCTATTCCGTTATTTATTGTGACTGTTCAGAGTATTTTATTGGTGATCTGAGATCAGGGGTTCAAGTAAGATTCAAGGCCCTCGAGTGGAAGCAAAAGAATACTTGAGTTCGTACAAAATGATAAGTTATCATAGAGATCATGTTGATGATCATCGGATCAACATGAATGATCTGAATGCGCTAAGATTTCAATTCATTCAGTAATCAGTATCCATTGAGACTCCTATTAAAGATCAGCTAGTCGCAACGCGTACATTGCGCTTGGGATATGGGCCACATGGCACCCCTGTCAACAGCCATTGGATCCATGGACCTCAAGAACCGGGCCTGCCAGTGGATTTGGCCAGCCTCTAACATCACCTGCATGAACACCGTGATGCGTGTCAGAGTCTCAGAGAACCTTAACTCGAGAACACCTATTCATTATACAATCTACGCGAATCTTAAAATATACACCTGGAGCTAAATGCCTGGGTGTGCCAAATGTTTTCCTGCTGAAGTGCTGATCAGTTCATATGCTCTATTAGACTGCTATACCATATTGCAATTCACATGTACGGACAGTAGTGACATTTTTTAGAACTCATAAGCAGTAGTAGTGTCTTGTATAAAGTAGTTCCGTGATTACCTCACCGACTTGGATTTGGACATGAAGTGTTAGAAAAGTTAGCTCTGTGCAGGTTCATGTAGGCTGTAGCATTAGCAACACTCCGGTTCATCTGTTAATGCTTTACCTCTGATCCAATCAAAGAAATGGTGTTGAAATGGAGCTGTATCCTTCCTTGCTCAAAAAGTGTACCGTGAACTGGTTCTAGTTGCTGGATCAATTTGTAAGGTTACTGAATTTCGGCGAACAGGCACATGAGAAACCCGAGACCCTCCGTGTCGTTCCAGCTGGCGCCGAGGGTGACTACCACCGCCAGCCAAAAAGCCCCGACTCCCCTCGCCGCCACCGTTGCCGTTGCTGCCACCGCCGGCGGCGGCCAAAAGACAGCTCCAAGCGGCGCTTGTCGTTCCCCCTTCCAACTACCTCTGTTTCACCCTCTCGTTTCTTCCTTGTCTTCCTTGAGGCCAACGATGGAGCAAACCAGAGGGCCGGCCACCGGACATAGCAGCTGCTCCCCTGCAAATAACACATCCGGCCTGGAGAGGCGTGCTAGAGGCCTGATCTAGTGCCAAAGCACCTTGATCTAGCTGCTCCCCATTGATGTTGGGTTAGGCCTGTAGATCCAGCGCGGGCACCGCTTGCTCGCCTACAGATCTAGCGCGGGCACGCGGTGACTGGGCACCGTAGGTTGAGGTCGGCGCACACCTCAGGTGGGCGATGCCCCGAACAGCGAGGGGTAAGCCGACCGCGGCCTTTGGAGGACTAGTCCGTCCCGGATCTGGAAAATCCCAGTGGGGAAGCTTGGGGCTCCCTGGGCGTTCCTCTCTCGGAGTTCGCGGACTAGGCTAACGCCAGTCGACACCGTGTTGTGGCTTCCGTTGTGCTCGATGCAGGTGGATCCACCGGTGCTCCTTACCGTGCATTGCCTGGGCCTAGGACTGGGCTGGGGTGGCGCGTGGCGGCGGCGGCCGGCTGCTGTCTACATATGTGCGCCAGTGGTGTGAGTCGTCGGTGAAAGCCTGGTTTCCTACCTGCGATAACGATGACGCCTGCAAGCGCCGTTCTCCTCCATGGAGGCGTTGTCTTGCGACTCCTATACCATCTCCACCGCCGGTGCCGTTCACAGATGTGGTGGAGGCTGTTGTGCAGCGAAAGCTTCGCGCTCGGAGCGCGAGGGTGTCTCACCTTTGCACAATCAGTTGTGATCCTTGGCTGTTCGATGCCTCCTATCATCTTCATCTCTTTATTGTCGTTATACTTCTTGCACTTATTGACATTGGTTGTTGGCTATCGTCGTGGTTCGGCGAGTGTCCCCCATTTGGCGCCTCTACTCCATCGGTGCTCTTCTTGTTGATGGTGCCATCAAATTTTATGCCAGATGGTGTTTCCACCTCTTCCACCATTCTCCTTTGAGGCTTCCTCCCCTCGAATGGCGTTGGATGATGGTATATGGAGCTCGGATGTCCTTCTAAAGGTGTTACCATTAGCTTCAAGGAAGATCGTTGTGTCTAGTAGGCTCTGGTTTGCGCACCTCTCACCACCTTTATTCACCCTTCGTTGATGGTTCCTCATATGGAGGGCAACAACGAAGCGGCGCAGCTATGAGGGTTGGTGTGGTCGTGCAATGGTTAAGATATATTGGCGAGTATGTTGTTCAATGGTGGCTCTAATCGGCGAACGGTGATTGTTCTTCGACTTGTGTTTGAATTGTATACGTCTTGTATTTCTCTTTCTTTGTGGTGTCTAGTTGTACTCTTCTTATTTTTTATTTTGTTGTTGAAGATCTTGTACTGTTTTGGTTTGCTCAAGACCTTTAAATGAAATTCAGGTGGATTCTCTCCCCTCGGTGACCGTAAAAAAAAAGTCACTGAATTTCCATCTGAATTTTGACCGCATGTATTGCATTTGTTCTGCCCTCAGTCTCAGATCCTCAGCACTGAATATTTGAGGACAGCTCAGTTTGAGAGTGAGCTTCAGAATGGCGAGCTAAATAGGCCACCGCGCGCCAGGGAAGTCCGCCAGCGCCGCTCACCGACTCACCGTCCGGGCGTCGACCCTGCTGCCTGGTGGCTTCACAACAAATCTGCAACGCGGCCTCCCGTCTCTGGGCACTCCGCGCTCTCAAGCGCCGGCCAGCATCTCACCTCCCGAAGGAGGTAACGAGGGGTTGCCATGACCGGCAGCAGCGGCGCGGGAGGGGGTGGAAGCGGCAGCTGCCAGCTGGGCGCGGGAATTCGATGGAGGGCGAGCAAGGGACGAGAGGCAGCGGGGGGCGGGGGACTCGCGGTGGTCGCCGGCGGCGCGTTGCTGACCCCAAGATTTGCGGAACCTCCCCCCCCTCTCGCGTAATAGAATTTGGATCGCGACTAATAATCGCGATCCAAATAATTTACATATAACCCCTGGTTTGGATCGCGATTAATAATCGTGATCCGAATATTTACAAATAGCATCCAAAATTTTCGAACAACACCCTACCGGCTTGGATCCCCGTTCCCAGGTCTATCCCCAGGTTCAGCACTTGAGCTCTCAGCTCCGCGCCCCTGAATACTGCAGCAAGGACGGGAAAGGAAGGGCGCGCGCGGATCGTCGCCCTCCCAACCAGTGGAGCGAGCAGACGCGCGCTTGAATTCACGTGAGAGCTCGCCATGGGTCATGGCAGCTTGGCCCGTAGCTTGTCTGTTTCGGGATTTAGCCAGATGCCGGTGCTACCTCGTACTGCTATGCTTAAGCTGATATTGCTTGTTTAGGAACCGGCAATCGTACTCCTAATTGCTTGCTTAGGAGTTAGGAACCTGGAATCGTACTGCCTTGATTCACATTCGAGTAATCAGTAGTGTTTGTGGGCAGAAGTTTCGTGATGCTAGTTTGCTGAATTGGGGATAGTAAAATGTTTGTCCAAGCATTTAGGGTGACTGGATTAATATCTGAACTGCAATATTTGCAGAATTTTTGAACTATATCTATCTACCACTCTAAAACAATAGCAGTCTTGGCATAAGGATTGTTTCTGTAGATGTAAAGCCTATGCACAACAATTTCACTGAATTTACGTTTCACGTACATCCAGTGGAATCAGGATTAATTTTCCTGCACATTGTGAGCAGCTTTCATTTTTTTAGGAAAAAAATGACAGTAATTTTTCATGGAAGTCAATAATGTCAGTGCTTTTGTATCGGTCAATGTAACAACATCATTTGCCTCTGATAAAACTAAAGAGAGTGGTGTTTAAACTGAGCTTTTATCCCTCCTTGCTCTGGACTGCTATTGATAATAGTCCTCCATACATCATTAGATGTAAATCAATTTCCAAAGCCACCAGATGTTTTCAACTATTTGAAGGGGCAATATGTATGGAGGACTATTATGCATAGGAAATTATAATTTACAGTGTTTAAACACACTCACATGAATTCCTGCACTATAATTAATCACTCACGGTCAGCATATTCATATGATACTCTAACAATCTGACATACACATCATTGTTGCAATGTTACTTTACGTGACACATTCTCGCAACTGATGAATATTTTTTGATCTGTACAATCTTCACTTAGTTTCAAAGACGTTTTATCAGCGGCTTGTCGAGGTCGTCTTAGCACTGTCTGTGCAGTCCTACTCTGCTAGTGTTTTTCTCGTTTCAATTTCATCCAGTATAGCCAGCAGCAACTCTGTTTGGTGCTGTACCAAGTCATGGTTGACTAGTATAAGCAAAGTCGGGACAGAGTGATCTGGTGGACACCATCAGTCCATCACCAGGAAGATAAGCCAAAAATGGATCGATTTCGAGATTTTTGATTTCTCATCTGCAAACATTGTTGCTGTGACCCGAAACCACATGTTATGTTTTCCTCCCCCTTTAGTTGTTGTATACTTTGTTAATTTGACAAAAACAAACGCGAACACTCACACACTTCTCTGAGTTTTTCTACATGTCTTATTTCTCACCGTCAGTATCGGTACTGGAATTTGCAGGAGCGCAAAAGGTAGGCCACAACCTCTGCAAATAGGAATTTTGTTGGAAACTGAAACTGCATAGTATCAGACACAGACTTATATCATAGTTTTTTCCCCAGCCTTTGCATCATCTTGGTATGCTTCAGCACTGAAGTTGAGAAATTCTGCTGAAACTGAAACTGCATAGTATCAGACTTTAAATGATTCATTCCTGCCTCTGCATTTGCATGTCCTTGTGGATTGTGATACTACCAGCATCTATTCAAGCATTCAAGGTATTACTAGCACCTGCTCCAAGGCATAATTACTACTTTAGAATTTTAATGGAAACACCCCCAAGGAGAAAATAACAGCGTGACCAATTTGGGAAGCAGAGCCTATATTGGACCGCATTTTTTTTCCTCCAGACTAGATCAGCCCACTTCTCGAGCCAAGTTCTAGTTTTAGCCCATGACAGTCCTCTTTCCACTAAACTAAGGTCCAATTTTGCTGATTGTTAAGTGTTTTTTTTCCTTCAAGGATTTTCAAAGATAATTTAATGCCATTATTTATTAAATATTTCTTACAGAATTAGGTTTTCGAATTGGATGTTTAGCACTTGAAATCGCCGAAGCCAAAAGGAGATAAAAAAAAGAATTACTGTTCTAAACAGTTATTAAGATAATAAAAAAGTTGATTGAATTTTTTTGGCATAGTACCATTTGGATACTGTCAAGTGCCAACTACCAAGAACACACAATCGAAAGTTAGAACGTACTCGTCGTAACAAGAATATGATGGAAATGAAACCTCTCGTAAATGAATTTGGCCTTATGTCCATTTGCTTTTTCTTTCTTGTTTAATTTGTTGGGTGAATAGCTGGTAGGCCAGATATTTCTCACCAACTATTGCTGCCAAGTCGGTGTTGGGAGCACTGCATGATTCTAGTATGTCAAAGGTGAGGCATTTGACGAAATAGGTTAGTTAAAGTATGGGCAACCATCCCGGTAGTTCGCACTAGCAAGAAGGAAAGCGAGAGAGGTCTTCAAGGCAGCACACGCACTGAATTTTCTACAGCAAAACCAGTGCCAAATACCACCTACAGCGCTCCTTGCTTTCTGTTACACGCTTTGAAACAAAAAGGCACCAACCGCGATTACTTTAGTCCCAGTACGTTCACTGAAGTGAGCAACATTGCTAGATTAAAGATTCTTGTTGAGCAGAACGGCCATCAAGGCAAGAAGTATGGACAAGAACAACGCATTTTATTTGCCCAGGAGGAATTCAAAATCTTGCCAGACTGAACCACATTTAAACTTGGGGCGCAGAGGATATATATACACGAGGGCGCCAAACACATTTCCCAACTCACCAAGAACACCTCCATTTCTTAATCGCAGCGGCTAATCCCAAACCCTCCTAATTATATCGCCAGAGTGTTACTGCAGCCAGGTGCAGCAGTACACAAGCTTAAAACGCACACCGGCATGGCAATGATACTGGATGCTGGCGCGTTGCATTTGCACCCCTACGCTGTCGCCGCCGCCGCCGCGGCTTTGGTTTCAGCGTACATGGTGTGGTTCTGGGCGCTGACGCGGCGGCTGTCGGGGCCGCGGGTGTGGCCGCTCGTCGGCAGCCTGCCCAGCGTCGTGCTGAACCGGGCGCGCGTCCACGACTGGATCGTCGACAACCTGCGCTCCACGGGGGAGGCGGCCACGTACCAGACGTGCATCCTGCCGCTGCCGTTCCTGGCGCGGCGCCAGGGCCTGGTGACCGTGACGTGCAACCCGCGGAACCTGGAGCACATCCTGCGCGCGCGCTTCGACAACTACCCCAAGGGCCCCATGTGGCAGGCGGCGTTCCACGACCTCCTCGGCCAGGGCATCTTCAACTCCGACGGCGAGACGTGGCTGCTCCAGCGAAAGACCGCGGCGCTCGAGTTCACCACCCGGACCTTGCGCCAGGCGATGGCGCGCTGGGCCAACCGCATCATCAAGTACCGCCTCTGGGGCATCCTCGCCGATCACAGCGGCGCCGCAGCGAGCGTCGACCTCCAAGACCTGCTCTTGCGCCTCACCTTCGACAACATCTGCGGCCTCACCTTCGGCAAGGACCCCGAGACCCTGTCGCCGGGGTTGCAAGAGAACCCTTTCGCCAACGCTTTCGACTCCGCCACCGAGGCGACGCTGCAGAGGTTCCTGTTCCCCAGCTTCCTGTGGCGCATCAAGAAGGCGCTCGGCGTCGGGAGCGAGCGGAACCTCCGCGAGAGCCTCGCGATCGTGGACCGGTACATGACGGAGGCCATCGCGGCGCGCAAGGCGACGCCGTCGGACGACCTGCTCTCCAGGTTCATGAAGAAGCGCGACGGCAACGGGAGGGCGTTCCCTGAGGACGTGCTCCAGTGGATCGCGCTCAACTTCGTGCTCGCCGGGCGCGACACGTCGTCCGTCGCGCTCAGCTGGTTCTTCTGGATGCTCATGCTGCGCCGCGACGTCGAGCGCAAGGTGGTCGTGGAGATCGCGTCCGTGCTCAGGGAGACCCGGGGTGACGACACGGGTAGGTGGACCGAGGAGCCGCTGGACTTCGACGAGCTGGACCGGCTCGTGTACCTGAAGGCGGCGCTGGCGGAGACGCTGCGGCTGTACCCCTCGGTGCCGCAGGACTCCAAGTACGTGGTGGCGGACGACGTGCTGCCGGACGGCACCGTGGTGCCGGCCGGCTCGGCGGTCACCTACTCCATCTACTCGGTTGGGAGGATGGAGAGCATATGGGGGAAGGACTGCGCCGAGTTCCGACCCGAGCGGTGGCTGTCGGCGGATGGGACCCGGTTCGAGCCGGCCAAGGACGCGTACCGCTTCGTGGCGTTCAACGGCGGGCCGAGGACGTGCCTCGGCAAGGACCTGGCCTACCTGCAGATGAAGTCCATCGCGTCGGCCGTGCTGCTCCGCCACTCGATGGAGCTCGTCCCGGGGCACAAGGTGGAGCAGAAGATGTCGCTCACGCTGTTCATGAAGAACGGTCTCCGCGTGCACGTCAAGCCGAGGGACCTCGCCGGCTACGTCGCGCCATCGGAGGAGGCACCGCAGCAGGGAGCCTTTGTGATCCCGACCACCACAGCGGCAGCTGCTTAAGTATGACTCGTGCGATGTGCCCACGCACATTGGCTTCTTCGTGCATGCTGTGCTGCCTCTTGAAGCTGTCCTGCCTGTCAAAGTCATATCGTTTTTCCCCTGCATTAGACTGTTATAGGTTTGTTCGCTATTGTTGCCTACTTGAGTGTGTTTGTGTGGATCGAGCTGTGTACTTTTGTTGAGGTCTGCTGGATGAACAAAGCTCTTTATTCCATTATTAATACTAGTTTTTCAAAATGTGAGGCAAAAATTCCAACCTCTACTCTTCATGCCCTCGGATGTAACAAAAGTCAGACGAAGAACTTGCATCGGGAGAGCGCCCACGGTCGGCTGTTGCCTACTCGATGGACCCCTCGAACTGCAGCTCGTACTTTTTTTCTTCTAACTTAGCAGTAAATAAATGAGGCGATTACATTTTTCTAACTTAGCAGTAAATAAATGAATAAATGAGGAGATTACTATGAAATCTATGAATAAGCGTCTCGTCAATTCCGGAATTAGAGTTACACAGGAAATATGGCATATGAGATTACCATTGAAAATTAAGATTTTCATCGTAGGAGGAATTGGAATGGGGATAGATATTGCAGCTTTTTGGAGTTCCGAGGAACCCATTAATCATCTTTTCCTTCATTGTTGATCCAAATTTCTATGACGTGCGATACATTTAGTATTTGGTACGCCAACAATCATCAATGACATGTTCCCTTTCATGGGTTAAACAGTAGGGCACATGCCAAATCTGTACCTACTGGTGAGGTATCAACTTTTTGTTGGGCAATATGTCTGTCTCGAAATGAGGTGGTTTTTGACAAATGTCGAGTGAAAACTTTTTTGCAGGTACTATTCATATTGTCTTTGATCTTGAGCCGAGTTGCAGCGAAGTAAGAACGATGAGAAGCTCTTCATTTTAGCATGCCAAACCTTGGAGATGGCAGCTTATTTAGGTTTCTTTAATTTAAATGGATGATCTTTTTAGTTTGTGAATTGGTTTTGAGTCGTCTTTGTGTCTTTTTTTCAAACTTATGGGCATAGCAAGTGCTACTACTTGTAATAATAATGGATTGATCATCTTCAATAATGGACTGATCAAGGTTGATGCCGGAATATTATCCATTATCTAAAAAATAAATGAGGAGATGGTGAGGGAGAGAGTTGACGACCGGATGGACCCTCGAATTGCAGCTCTTACTTTTTTGCTAACTTAGCAGTAAATAAACGAGGAGAGGGTGAGTGAGAGAGCTTAGGTACGACATTGGGGCAAATATGTACATGTTTTTTGTGCATGGTATAGAAGAAACAACTTCATTATACTATGTATTAAAAAAGTGTATCATATATACTTGTACTATATGATAACTTTGGGAAACATGGTGTGTCGAGTAAATCTGAAAAAAAACAACTGTGCTGTATAATTACCCATCATTCTATTCGAAAATGGATGAAGTTTTAGATAATTATGAATCCTTTGCTACGCGGTCGAAGGTCCAGAGACGGTTTTGTAATAAAAGTCAGATGAAGAACTTGCAGCACGAGAGCACCCACGGTCGCCCGATTAAGTTTGATGTTGCCGACCAGATGAACCCCTCAAATTGCAGTTTGTACTTTTTTTTTTTGCTAACTTAGCAGTAAATAAATGAGGAGAGGGTGAGGGAGAGAGCTTATGTACGAAACACAACCATTTGAAACCACACAATAGTATTGGGGCAAATATGTACATGTTGTTTGAGCACTAGTATAAAAGAAACAGCTTCATTATACTATGTGTTAAAAAACGTGTATCATATATACTTGTACTATATGATAACTTTGGAAAGAGATGGCATGTCGAGTAACTCTGAAAAAAACAACAACTGTGCTGTATAATTACCCATCCTTCTATTCGAAAATGGATGAATTTTAAGATAATTATGATCTCCAATCTTGTACTAATACACGGCCCACATGACATTGTCAATGGAAACAATAAGTAATTGACCAACTTTTCGACAAACAACAATTAATCGGAACAAATAACAGCAGTATTGTAATTAATCGGCTGCCTGAGTCCGGAGTACTGATTGTTTGCTGCCGCGGCCTTGATTTGATCGCTAGTTCTTCTCCTTCTCCTTGTTCTTGGACGGGACACGGCCGTCGGTGCCGGCGAGTATGCTGTACTTCTCCTTTCGGGTGATGGTGGTGCACTCGAAGCCGAGCTGCCCGCTGAGCGTCTTCTGGATGTAATTGGCCACCTCGATGGGCGACTTGCCACCGCTGCAGGTGAGCTCCTTGGGCAGCTGGTTCAGGAACGTGACCTCGTACGTCGGCCGCGGGTTCATGAAGAAGAAGTAGGGGTCCATGATCTTGAAGCCGCGCACGGTTGAGCCGTGGAACATGCTCTCCTTGGTGTTGATGGCCACGGGCACGATGCGGTCGGTGAGCTCGGCGAACAGGGCGCTGAAGCGCAGTAGGAAGGGCTCGCGGCAGGTGGTGCCCTCGGGGCAGATGACGAGGTCGCCCTCCTCCAGCAGGCGTCGGATGTTCTCGGCGTCCTTCTCGCGCTCCCGCGACAGCGCGACGGCCTTGATAGGCGAGATGAGCTCGGAGAACTTGGAGATGCTGTAGGTGACGCAGCTGACCTTGCGGCGGAGCGCGACAGCGACCTCGACGGGGTCGAGCACGGTGCGGTGGTTGCACACGAAGAGGACCCCCGGGTGGCCCTTCTTGGGCGGGGGCGGCGGGTTACCCTTGACGATGAGCCTGATGCCCATGAGCTTGTAGGTGTAGTAGACGATGCGCTCGGGCAGGGGCAGGTTGATGTAGACCCGCATGAGCGCGAGCGCGAAGCCGAACGGCATCCACAGGAAGGTGACGAGCGCGACGAGCGGCGTCGGGCGCTGCACGAGGCGGCCGTCGTGCAGGATCAGCGGGCTCAGCAGCTGGTTCTTGGCCACCGGGCTGTACTTCCTCGACGTCACCAGGTAGGCCTCCTGCACAGCCACAGCCACCGGTGCGCTCAATAATTTTGCCATGTGCTTTGTAATAGTAGTACCAACCACAAAGCTGTAGTAGCAATAGTCAATAGTGACGAGCGGTGCGGTTCGATGAACTGAAAGACATGCATGATGTTTCAGAGACCACCACATTCCACCAAACACAGAAATCGCCTCAGCAAGTATTTTGAAGCTAAAACACCGCACACAAGTGAAGTGCTACTGCTACCAAATACCAATTCCGTGTAACGATTTCAGAGACCACAAGCTGGCGGCTTGATGTATACTCAAACTACCGATCTGCTGCACGTGAAGTAGCCCACAGCGTAGCAGGCCAAAGATGGCCGGACAACTAGCCCTGCTGCCACTACCAGCACCCGAACAGGGTGCAAGACACTACTCCAGTCTCCAGCACTGGGGCGAGAAACAAATTAGTTATACTGGCAAGACAGCGCCATACCGACGGTCCCAGGACGAACAGTGCACGTACCGTATTTACTCCACTGCCAGGCCGGCCGGCCGGACGATGGAAAGAAAGAAAAAGAAGCGGCAGTCTTAGATCTGGCACGCTCAGCGCCAGCTTTCATGCCTCACGCGCCAGCCAGCCGCTCCAGGCCGGTCTCCTTCATTGCGCCCGGCCGGGGACAGGGCGCCATGAATTCACCACCAAACAGCCGTAAATGGAGCCGAGACGAGGCCGGAGCCGGGACGGGGACGGATGCGACTGTGACGAGTGATCCACTGATCCCGCGCATTCAATCCGCACGGCCCAGCCGCCAGCGACACCACCGATATGATCTCCAGCGTCCACCCACTGTCCCACGCGCCACGCTACCGATCTCTCTCGATCATGCTCACTTCCGCTGTCAAACGTGTCAACGATGACAGCTGAGAGGTGACGACCATCCTGAGTTATCACTTATCAGGGCATTACGAAGGCTGATGGCAGTGCGGAGACACTAGATGGTGCGCTGTTACTGTAGCAGCTTGGACGGGAGCAGCAGCTGTTCAGTGTTCAGAGTGTACAGCTACTGCATATATGTGTCATAAAGGCCTGGCATCGACTAAACTCTCTGATTTCTTGAGAAAACAAATGGACAGAGATTAGTACACTGCTCCGCATGAGGAGTACGTTGGTTGATATACTCCGCCTGGACTGTCTTTAAAATCTCAACTTTGCATTACTCAACAAGCCCTAAGATTCTAGACGGTTCTACTGACTGTGGTGGTGTATGGTCATACCAAATTTGCCAGAACATCTTAAGTTCCAATCTGGGTTGGCCTTCAGGCTAAAAAAACACTGAACAAGTGTCTTTAGTGACATGCCTACCTAAACTGTGAAAGGGCCGAGTGCTTTTAATTTCTACTTAAATTCCAACCTGCCACACTATAGTTCCAGGTTGCCGGCTAAAACCTAAACCATGTATGTCGGATGCTACCAGGGGCGTCGTTTGGATTTTAGTACGAATTAAAATTCATGTCACATCAAATATTCGGAGGCTAGTTAATTATAAAACTAATTACACAGATAGAGGCTAATTCCCGAGACGAATCTATTAAGACTAATTAATTCATCATTAGCACATATTTACTGTAGCACCGCATTATCAAATCATGAACTAATTAGGCTTAATAGATTCACCTCGCAAATTAGCCTCCATTTGTGCAATTGATTTTTATAATTAATAGATTCACCTTCCAATTAATTTTATAATTAGTATATAAACATTCGGATGTGATAGAAATTTTAGGAAACAGGGTCTAAATACTCCACGAGATCAGATATTTAGATCAGGTAACAACGCCGTACGATACCAATTCGGAGCACGCGGTCACACGTAGACACAGTATCAATAACTGACGAGAATTTTGCAAGTAAATTAAGACACGGGATGGGATTACGACGTCAAACCTTGCAGATGGACATGAAGTCGAAGTCGGTCTCCCTGTCCCCCATGCCGACGTCGGGCACGGCGTCGCCGAGCTCCTTGACGACGGCCTGCTTCTTGTGGTCGCCGACGAGCACGCCGGGCTTGACCATGAAGCCCGTGGCCTTGCCGTTCTTGCCGACCTCCAGCTCCGTCCCGACGACCTTGTCTGCGCCGAGGAATGCCCGTGCGAAGGGCTCCACCATGATCCGTGGGCTGGCCGTGATGATGTAGCGCTTGCCGAAGGAGTTGAACACCCTCCAGCTCTCCGGGTGCACGTCGCCGGCGTAGAACTTGGGCAGCACGGAGCGCGCCACCATCTCGATGCTGCGCACCTTGAGCCCCGCGACGGAGATGTAGACGAGCGTGCTGATGGCCAGCGACTCGGAGAAGAAGATGTAGGTGACGTAGACGAATGGCACGGAGAGGAGGAGGAGCACGGCGCGGAGGACGCTGCCGGCCTCGAGCGCCACGAGGAGGTAGTAGGGGAACGCGCTCCGGGAGATGAGCAGCGTGCCGTCCAGGTCGGCGGCCACCGTCTGCTCCGACCGCCCCTCCGAGCAGCACTCCTCGATGGGCTTGAACCGGCGAGACGCCACCATCTTGCTAGCGCTCGATCTCGCCAGCAGGCCGGCCCCGGAGAAGGAGGGGTTGGAGGCTTGGAGCAGAGCAGAGGGGATCGAGACTGCGAGTTGGCAGTGGAGTGGGGCGGCGAGGCGGAGTTAATAAATATACGCGAGGCTGGTCGTTGGTGGTGACGGGGCTGTATTGCATGGATACCCGTGGATTGATGGGAAGGCCTGCAGCTGCAGAGGCCACAGGCCAGCGCCAGCCTCGACGGGAGACGGTGTATAACTGCAAGGCACCACACCCTCTTCCCGCAGCTAACTTGAGTGGCCATTACTTCTAGAGAGCGATGTGCGCCACGGGAGAGCATCGTGCGTGAGGAGGTTAGCTAGCCGATGGCCGATGCCAAGTGGTAGTACACCGTACTACGCCGCGCTAGAAAAGGTAAATGCCGCCGTGAGCTATCTCGTCCGCATTTTCTCACCAGCACGTTGAATTTATGAGAGGCAGATCGAGGCGGATGAGTGGACGCCAACGGGCAGCCGTGCCGGGCTCGCGTCGTATCTGGCCTGACCTGTCCACGATTCCCTTTTCCCGTGCGCCCGAGACGAAACGCTGATGGTTATCCCAAGCCCGCAAGAGACGTATAATCGTCGTCGCAGGCGGCAGCAGTATCGACAAGTCCATAAGCTTTGGCTTCGTCATCCAGCAGGAGGATGGGGCGTGCGCGACTGGGCAGAGATGGGGAGAGGAGGCTTTAATCGCGTCGGAATAGTTGGTTGGGAAGTTTATGGTGCGCGGCGGCCCATTGATTTGCGTCGCCGCTAGCCTCGGTAGTCAACAACTAAACCACGTCAGACAGCTGATGGCCAACTGCAGCGGCAGCGCGGAATTAATCACGCGCTTCGGATTACGCAAAAAGATTGTTGTTGCGGAGCAAACAAATGCGATGGCGACATGGACTAGACGTAAACATGCTGTGCACGGCGCAGGAACTTTTCTACGTCCTACACATGCTACAGGTGTGATGCAGCAATCACTTTGGTTAAGAGGGCTCAGAACTGTCCCAACAGTCGAGGGTAACAAAACTTTGGAACACTGAAGATTCAGCATTGTCTGTCCTTCTGGAATGTGACAGTGAAGATAGGTATGGAGGGAGGATTATATCCTGCTGCCCCCACCCCTAAACACAAGTCTAGTGAGAATTATACTGCACGAAGGATTAAAAAAAAGAATTATGCTGCACGAAGGATTAAAAAAAAGAATTATGCTGCACGATATATTGATGAGGCATGTGTAGAGTAGAGCCCCATACCGTTGCCTGTAGGGGCATGTAGGCGAAGAGCCACAGGAGCATGTTCGTCAGAGGTGAGGGCTCACAGCATCGAAGAACCGAAGGAATTTTTGTAGGAATCAACAATGTATCCAGAGTGGTCAATCCCAATATCCCAAGGACGAACCAGGCTGCACGATATCTTAGTAAAAATTCTCGGTTATTCATATCTGCTGTAGCCTGAAGAAATGCATCCTTTGAAAATTGAGATCCACGTCTCTTCTGGTGTAGTTCCGATTAGCCTTCAAATGTAGTGGATATTTTCACGATAACAACATCATGGAAGAAATGGTCGGACACCCAGTAATGTTCCTTCCCACCAGAAAGGTTAACGTTCACCTGCTCGTGTTGAATAATGAGTTTCTGTAAGCAATCTCGCACAATGCATGCCAGAAAACAGGAAATGATTTTGTATATTACCCTAATGATTGCCGAAATATTCGTTTTCTAGAGTTATCATTTTATATCAAAACCAAAAAAAATGCATATTACAAATAAATACTCGTATCAATCTTTGCACCCACATGACTTATTTTCTTTCATTGCCGACCCATAAATGAATAAGCTGCGAATGACTGCAACTGCAACCGCAGTAGAATGCCGTGTGGACCCTGCCTTCACAACCAGACCTCAATATCAATATGACCACAACCATGTGATCAGTTGGGATAAGATCTTGATTGATTACATTGTGGATCTGAGCCACCGATGATGTTACCTCTTATGTTCACCAGAGCGTTTCTATAACATCTTTATGTTACATAGCCTTTGTACTGTGAATTCACGCGAAAGGAAATGATTAACCATTCTGGTAGTCCTTCCAGAGCACTGTATATTTCTGTTGTTGAGCATGTGCTAACCATTATGCATACAAGCTACTTTGGTCAATAGTCTGAACTCTGAAGTGTCCCAGTTAAGTCCCAATTCTACATGATTTTACCCGTTTTGCCAAGGAGAAACTGGGAAAGAGAGTACTGATTGCTACTTAATCGGGAACAGAAGAAAAACCACACGCTGATGCTGGCAAAACATTTCATTAATGGTAGCTTGTTATATGTCACTGTTAGCCTGCATGACATAGTTGTTAGGCGATGAAAATAGTACTAGGTCTAGGCTACACTATCATGGAAACGAAACAAGTCTACACATAAGGACATGTCACTAGAACCAGACTTCTCAACCGAACATGCATACAAGAATGATATATGTTCCCTCAACACACAAGAGCAAAGGACTGACCAGCCAGCCAGATCATGGCCTTTAGCCGGTAATAGTCAGATTCCACCCCAAAATTCATTCTTTTTTTCTCGAACACGCAGGAGAGCTGCGTATCATTATATTAATAGTAGAACAAGGAGTCATACAGAGACCCAAACACACACCCACACACACTAGAACGTGTAGATCCTAATCACCTTTTACAAGAAAAAACCCCAAAATTCATTCTTATTGTAACTTTATTCAAAGTCATCAATTTAAAACGCCAAAGGGCATGTAATAGCAAACGGGAATCAGAACAGAGCAAATAAAAGAGGCAAAAATATTAATCAACCTGTGTGAACACTTCTCCAGGAGCTGATGGGGAAGCAATAACTAGCAGAAATAAGCTGGTTGTCCACTGTTTTTTTCCCATTACCCTGGACCTGAAAAATTAGTATTTTGTTTAGCCACATCAATTTGATTCTTAAAGATACTGAGGGCGACTGGCAAGGATTTACATGGTCCTGACAATAGGCACCACTTCAACAGGTAGGCAGATTTTAAGGATTGGAAGGCGCATGTGACTGTCCCCTTTGGTACTGTTGCACGCACCAGGGCAAATTTACTGATGATATCTAGAGTAGTTGCTACCTGTGGAGGCAAGCTGCGGAGGGAGGTTCAAAGGATGAAAGGAGGACAAATTGGTCGTGTTTAAAAGAATATTGACATTTCATTTATCTTAGAGTGATTGAGTGGCATTTTTTTCTTGGGGGCCTTTGATATCATTCTAAAAAGAAGCATGGGAGCACTAAAAATAAAATAGTTATTAAAAAATAATAAAGAAAATTCGAAAACTGATGTAATAAAGCCCAAAGAATAATTATAGAAAACGCAATACCTTCGTCATACCATAGATTTTCAGATTGCCCGTTCAACACGAAAATATCAAACTTTGAAATTTTACAGGCCTTCAGCTATAAGATTCTAGAAAACAAAAAAAAAGCAAATTAACAATTTTGGTAGGCATAGAGTATCTCTTACTGTTAGATGGTGCACAGAAGAAACAGCCAGCAGGTGCATGAACACAATCTTCCGGAAAACAACAACATAATGACAGGTCACACGCTACCACTACCGTACTAGGAAGCTACAAGCTAGTGTTTTCGAAAGTGGCAATCATGTGTACTACTATACTTCAGGAAAAGAAAACATCAAACCTGTATATCCGAGGAACTGTTCCCGTTTAACTGACGACAGCAACATCAGTGACAAAAATTATGATGGACCAAAAACAAGCACACAACCTGACAGACTATTGTCTGCCATCATAAGGAAAGGGAAGACATAAACGGTAAAGAAAATGACATGAGAAATCAGATCTAGCTTTTCGTGCAAGTAAGTTGTAAACATATGCAAAGCAAGTAGGCTGGTGTAACTAACAGGAAATTGATGCGGTATGCAATGACTAAACCATGCAACCACTACTGGGCAAAGGAAATCAGTGAAGTGAAGTATTACAAGTAAGCGTAACTCCTATATTTAGCATAGGATGCATAACAAATAATCCCTTCGAATTCACATCCCGATGTGCCAACGCACTGAGTGCTATCCAAAATTTTTACTGTAGTGTTACTAGCACTAGCTGTACAGGGGCTACTTGGTCTTTCGCACAACACGGTCTGTTCGTGATTCACGTGTGCCTTCAGGAGTTCAGTACTTCAGGTCCAGGATGATGATCAGGCTGATCTGAATTGCAATCTAAATTCTCTCTGCCCTTTAAAAATTCAGTACCACTTGAGGTCAATCGGTCACTGCAGAACTTACATCAAGCTGCGGCATATGTCCGAATAAGCAACCATAAAACAATTCACTAGAAAACCAGCGAATCACCAGGACAATTAACAATACAGTTCTAGAGGAGATGGAAATAAGCAACAACCGTAAAAAAAAAAAACTATCTGCAGAAATCGGCGACTTTGAACGGAGGCACAGGTATTCTGGCGCCGCTGCTCTAAATCGAGCGGTTAAATCTATAAAGGGGAACGAAAGGATACGGCATTGGTTATTGTTACCTCGCCACCTCGGTGAGATCTGCCTTGGCCATAGTTGCCGGAGGCGAGATCACTGAAGAGCGCCGCGCGGCGCCGCCGCCGCCGCCCCGTTGCCTTTCGGGAGAGGTCGAGGACCCCGTTGAGCCTGCGCCATTACATGGGCTTGGCAATGACAGCATTGGACGACTGGGCCACTATGTTGTCACCAATATGGGCCACTTAAACCAGATGTTGTTTTGGGCCATTATATAGGAAAACTGTTATTTATGTGGAGACTACGACAATAAATAGTCCAAGGTGATCAAATGAAACTTTTTACAAACACATCTACGAGCAATCTAGCATCATAATCTGGTAGTTCCTTTCACAGATGATGAAATGAAATGAAATCATATCCTATCCTCTATAATATACCCAATGGACAATAGTTCTAGTAGGACCGATGTGTCCGTCGTCGGTCAGGGTCGCCAGAGGCATTGGAGTAATTTTTCTCGCCCCTGAGCGCATGACTTGTAGGCCAGATGATGAAGGTTATCCATCGCCGCTAATCTGTACGGGTGAAATCACTAACACGCAGTGCGCGCCGTACAAAAGTAAAGGTGTAGCTTGCCAATCAGCTGATTCTTTACTCGGTGAAAAGTTTGCTTCACCATCGAGTTGCTCTCCATTACTTCGCCACCTCCACTCCAAAAGTCATGAACAGAAACTCGACACCAAAATGGCAAAATCCCGAGAGGGCGAAGAGAAAAAGCGTACCCTGAAATTTCAGTAACAGCAGCCGAGCACAATCATGGCCACCAAATGCATCAATCGGTAACCTGTCACAGATCACGGAAGATGTACAATCTCGTGTGCCGTTCGTTCCAAAAAAAAAATCACGGAAAGATGTACGCGGCGTGACGTCACAGCAAGGGGCAGGTGGCGCCTACCACGAATATCCAAGACCATCTGCGCCACACATTTTCTTTCCCGTGGGGCGGGGTGCAGGACCACCGTCCTGGGCCCGCGTATCGAAATCAGCCCAGGAAGGTTGGTGCGTGGGCCATACGTGGCCCGACTGCCGGCTCCGGGAGGCCCGATTGCACCAGCCATTCGTCCGTTCCCGTCAAGTTGCGCGCAGCGCGCATGTCGCGACGATCGGACAGCCAGCAACCATCTAGTCTAGTGCACCCAAGTGGCCAGTATTTCCTGCTGCTCCAGCAAAGACTCGCTGTAGTTTCCTCGCAATCGCAATCGCAAGCGCTCTGAATCTGAACACATTTTCATCCACATAAGTAGTTCCAGGCCATGCGCAGAGTCTTGGGGTGCAAATTGCCGCAGATTTTCCGTGGGAGATCCCAAAGATCTGCGTCTTTTTGGGCATATCCTTGGTTATGAATACGCACCTCCCGTTTGAATTTCCACGTGTGACGGATATTTGTTCGGGAAGCCACGTCGTCAAAATTCTTGAATGAATCTTTGACGTTAGCTTGGAAACCTCGCCACTTGCCATGTTGGTGCTGACACGGCAGAAATCACTAGATCAGCAAGTGAAAAGGGCGGGCACTGAGGAACTGAAGCTGGGTGGGAAAAGTACGTGCCAATTTTGCAGCACCAGATATTCTACCTTGCTCATCGCAAAAGGTATATTACAGTATAATCCTGCAAAGGCAAATATTGCAAGATGTTCCTGCAAATAGAAGAGATGGATGGTGGAAGGAAAAAACTGCACGTGGACGAATTTGGTGACGGTTTCATCCAAACGACCACTGCAACAAAAAAAAACGTCTTGGCAGTACAACAGTTTCTTCGGAAAAGGGAGGAAGGTTCTAGAATTGATGGCTCGCCGGTCTCCCGCGCGGCATGACCAAGAAAGGCAAACGCCCAAGCTTCTGCAGATATCGCTGGTGTGTGAACAATGGAGACACGTTGAGTGGAGCGAGGATAGGTGGCAGATGCGACAGGTACGGTGATGGGGAGCTCCGGAGACCCGGTGACGACGGGTTAACCAGAGGGGGGATAAGAGCAGGACGTGTGAGATGGAATGCAGACACGGGCACTCGGCGAGAGTGACGAGCCGACTGCCGGGGGGGAATCGCTGTGAGGCGGTGTGGACTGTGGAGATAACTGAGGGGTGGCGTTGGATCGTCGGCGATTGTTCATCAACGGCATCTCTGTCGGCCATCGAGTTATCCAGCTGAACAGCTGATGCCATTCAGAGGATCTCGGCATGACCAGTGTCTAAGTCGGCATACTGCTGCTATCGCTCCAACTGTGTTCTGTTGAAATACACTGATTCCAGTAATCAGATCAGATTAACGGAGCTTCTGGTGCTTTGTTCAGCAAATAAAGTCAAAGGAGGTTACTGCTTGTAGACAATGCTCCGACTGTAGAGCAGTGGGGCTACTGCGTGGAAAATTGCATTCGTGCCAGACAAAGGAGAATGATACCTGACTGGTTATCCCTGCAAATATCTGAGCTGAGGCGAGCAGCAAAGTGGCAGCAAGCCATCGCGACGCCGATTGACGTGAGCAGCCACCTGAAAGCCGCTGAATCGACGCAGGAATTTCACCGGCGGTCAAAATCCCCGTTCGGGCCCGATAGCAACACCAGCTGCTATAAACCTGTGCGCACGTGAACAGTCTTAATTAATCCACTGTTAGTCGTGTGGTGCGGCGAGCTTTGTAGCGGAGCAGACGCAGAGCTCACGCCGGCCGGTCATGCCGCTGTCACCGCCGTCGCGTCGGAATTGCGGGGAAAAGAAAGTTTCGAGACGAGAGGAGATCGGGCACGGAACGCACGGCGACCGTCCGCATCGCGCGCGGACGGGAGACGATATACATGTACAGTAATTCAGTATTCCAGAGGACGATAACATCCACTGATGTAGCCACCTGTTTAAGCATCTTCGTTGGATCTCAATCACGCGTCTTTAGGCTATCATATGGTGAGATGAATATTCTGGATCGCCATCAAGCCAATTGTTCACGTCCAACTTTCTTTTTTAACTCGTAGCAGGAGGAGAAGCTCGTACAGACTCTTTGAGGGAACCGCACAAGTAGAGTTCGGTTAAACTAGTTTGGCAGCTTTGGTGCCAAGTTGCTGTAATTTTGCATTGCGGCTCAGTAGTCCAAAATCTCTGATGCAGGGGTTAGACTGAGAATTTCATTTTATTTTTGGATCAAAGTTAGACAGAGAAATGGGAGACTACAGATCATTTTTGCAGTTGAGGACTATTGAGCTGCACCAATTTGATTCTGAACATGTGGATTCGTTGGAGATTTCGTTGGGATCTATCGGGTTGATGCTGTTTCACTGTCTGGACTTGCTGCCAAAAACAGCAGGAGATGCAGGCATATCAAAATCTTTACGCCCATGCATGTTGAGATCTAAAACTTTGAATAGGAAGGAAACCTTGATTCCTGACCACACAAGGTTGCAGCAACCATTTTGCCTGTAAACTTTCCAAACGGTTGAAGACCTTTGCTGGATTGAACGATAGCTGCCCAAAAGTCCTTGCAGAAGAGAACATCAGCAACGCATCTAGACGGGGATGTGTAACGCACAACTCGATTTGTGGTGTTTAACTCTTGATTCTCAAGAATACACTCCGATTTAGTAGCGAGATCCTCACATGAATGTTAGAGATTCAGACAGGATCCTCTTATCGCAGCCGCCACCACCAGACAGAGCTGACCAGAGTCGTCTTCTTCCTTCCCACCTCCTCTCTCGGCTAACTGCTCTCTATAATAGCACTCCACCTACAGTCTTGGCCTAGCATTACTTGGGCCATCAACTTGGGCCGAGATACTCGAACAATCTTCTTAGCGCCACCGATTCCTCCAGCTAACTCATTAGGTTGCTGCTCTCTTCCTTGGTCAATTGATTCTTCTTCAGGCTTCTCATGTAGCTTCAGCTTCGTGACATTCCCACCTCCATTAGTACAGCTGAAGTAGCCGGAAATTGTTGTTGTAGCGCCGCCTCATTTTCCCACTTTGACAGTGAGATTGGCCAAGAAGACCAATGTATCAGAACTTGATCAACAACATAATTGCTTCTTTGAATAGAACGGTGTTGAAGCATACGCAATGGAACTTGGAATTGTGTGTCAATAGGGGTAGAGTGGGACTGACCTGTTGGTTAGTGCCCATAGCACGCTTCAGTTGTGAAACATGGAATACTAGATGAATAGCCGAGAATGATGGAAGTTGTAGACGATATGCCACAGCTCCAATCTTTTCCATCACCAAGAATGGCCCAAAGTATCAAAATGACAATTTGTAGTTGGCTCTAGGCATGATTGACTTTTGAATATAAGGTTGAAGTTTCAAATGAACAAAATCCTCCACCTGAAATACTATTTCTGCTCTATTCTTGTCAGCATGATGTTTCTGCCTCTGTTGAGCTCTTATGAGATGCTGCTGTAAGAGTTCACTCAAAAGCTTCCTATTGGACAACCATTCTTTTAGATCATCCATAGCACAAGCTTCCACTCTGTCAATCCCTAATTGTCTTGGCATATGATCATAAAGCACTTCAAATGGGATCTTGTTAAGAGATGAGTGATATGATGTATTGTACCAGAACTCAACATGTGCTAGCCACTCTTTCCATTCAGTAGGACAGTTATGCACAAAGCATCTCAGATAAGCTCTAGACATTGATTAACTCATTCTATTTGCCCATCTGTCTGTGGATGATAAGTTGAACTAAGTTTCAAGTCAGTACCAGACATTTTTAACAACTCTTTCCATAGAGTACTATTTCCATAGAGGACTAGTGAAAATTATGTCCCTATCTGAGATTATCACCTGAGGTAAACCTTGAAGCTTATATACATTGTCCATATACACCAGTGCAACTAGACGTGATCATTTGTCAGGTCAGGTTGGGTTTGGGTTGGGTTCTTTTGGGTTGTTGGGTTAGATTTTTTGGCCCACACTCGACCCGTCACATGGTTGGGTCAGGTTGGGTCGGGTCGGGTTTTTTGAGTTCTAGATCAAAAATTTTGGCCCGCGCCCGACCCGTCACATGGTCGGGTCGGGTTGGAGTTTTTTCAGGTGGGTCAGGTCAGGTTTTTCGGGTCGAGCGGCCCATGGTCAGGCCTAAGTGCAACCTTCACGGCTGTTAATGGGTGGGTCAGAGGGATAAAATGTGCATATTTTGAGAACTTATCTACTACTGCAAAATGCAATTGTAATGTTTAGAGGTTGGCAATCCTTCAATGAAATCTATTTGACAACTTGCCATGCATGTTCAGGAACAGGTAAAGGTTGAAGCAAACCTGGGTATTTCACATGTTCAGTTTTAGCCTTTTGGCATACAGACCAGCTATTGACAAATTCTTGAACTATTTTCTTTAATCCAGGCTAAGCAAATAGGGTTCTAACTCTTGTATAAGTGACATGAATACCAAAGTGACCTTGTCGGTGCAAAATCTGGCCGACAAGTAAATATTTGTAGTTTTGTCGTGTGTTAGATCGGATATGACCTAGCACACAATGGCACAGGATGTATACTGGTTCGGGCAACGCGCCCTACGTCCAGTTAGGGGCAGTCGGTCTCTATGTAGAAGCGGGGGGGGGGGGGGGGTCCGTCCTCTTTTATAGTATAAGGGGACAGTCCTTACAGATCGGGGGAGGATAAGAGAGTGAGTGTGCAGGTGCTGCCTAGTCTTGTCGAATCCCACATCGGTGGATACGGTGTAGCTTCCGTCCTCGGTCGTTATTCTCCTGGTCAGGACACTACGCCATAGCGGGTAGGTTTATGACGCCATTGTACAGACATGCGCAGTGCATGGCGTGGTACGGCTCCGCGTACGGTCGCCTGACCCAGGCGCTACCTCATTATCCGCCCTACCTGCTCCCTGGGCCCACTTTGGGCGGACGTCCCCGGTCGAGGAGATCAGTGCAAGTGGTACAGTAAATCCCCAGTTGGGGGATTAGGTTGGGAGAACTCAGACGGGAGCGCTCGGTCGGGGGTACTCAGTCGAGGTTGGACTGTGGCCCCACCCCCGGCTAGCTTCCTCTAGTCGGGGCGCCGACCAGGCCTCCTGGTTGGAGGAGCTGGTCGGCGGCCGGATTGTGGTCTCGGCCTGGCTGTGCGTAGCTGGGCCGACCCAGGTACACGTTTGTTTATGTTGCCCTTTATTGGGCTAAGCGTTGTGGGAAAGTAGTCCTGTTGGGGATCCCAGTTCTATGGACCTGTCAAACCTACAATAGGACTTGCATGGAGAGCTTGGAGTACTTTGTGTTGTGCTTTAACATTATATATTAGCCAGATTTTACTTTTGTACTTGATGACACCATTGTTTAAAGAGAAATGGCTAACAGAACCTAATACATACAAGGATGCCAATAATTTACTGAATTCAAGATGAGCAGAATATCTTTCAATAACACTTTGCATCCAAACTGGCTGTAGCTGAGAAACTGCCAGTGTTTCTTGATGGTGAGGTGAAGTGACTCCTGCCAAAGCATTAGCCACTTTGTTATCAAAGCCCTTTTTATTGCAGATCTTATATTGCAATCCCAACATTTTGGTCATAGCTTTGTGTTGCCAAGGTGTTGACAATCTCTAATCATCAAGGTGTATCAAACTCTTTTGATATGTAAGAATGAGAAATTCACCTTGCAACAAATACTATCTCCAACGATCAATGGCCATCAATATAGCTAAAAATTCCGTTTCATAAATGGACAGAGTCTAATTTCTAGGTCCTAAAGCTTTTCTTACAAAATCATTTTGTAAACATGATGTCCATTCTGTTGTAGGATTGCCCCCACTTATTTATCAGAAGCATCAGTTTCCACAACAAACTGCTTGGAAAAGTCAGGCAATGCTAAAATTGGAGCTGTGATGAGAGCCTCTTTTAAAGTGTTGAATGCTTCATCATGAATAGAGGTCGGCAAGAACAGCTCATTTTTCTTGAGAAGATTAGTGAGTGGTTTGGAGATAATACCAAAATTCCTCATAAATTTTCTGTAATATCCTGCCAAGCCTAGAAAGCTTCTCAACTCTTTAACAGAAATTGGAACTGGTTAGTGTTGTACAATTTGGACTTCACTTGGATCAGGTGCTACTCGTTTTGCACTGACAATGTGGCCTAAGTAAGGGAGTTCTTGCTTTGCAAAAGAACATTTGGATAGTTTTTCTTGAATTGATGTTCTTGTAATAGCTTGCACACAGCTGAAATATGTTCCAAATATTGTTGCCAAGTTTTACTATAAACAAGTATGTCATAAATGAAAACAATGGCACAATTCCTTCACAGTAGAACCAGGATGTTGTTCATCACCCTCTGAAATGTAGCAGGCCCTCCAATAACCACATACAACATTACTTTATATTCAAAGTGCCCATGGTGGGTTTGAAAAGCTGTTTTGAACTGATCTGACTTTTTGATCCTAATTTGATGGAACCCCGATCACATCTCTAAGGATGTGAACCACTGTGCACCAGCTAATTCATCCATAAATTCATCTATGACAGGTAATAGAAACTTGTCATTAACTGTCAATGCATTTAGTCTTCTATAATCAACACATAGCTTCCAATCACCAGTTTTCTTCTTGACTAGCAACACTGATGAGGCAAATAGACTGGTACTAGCTTGGATCATGCCATTCTTCAACAACTCATTCACTTGTGCTTCAATTTCGTCTTTCTGAGCTGGGTTGTATCTATAAGGCCTGAGCTTGAAAGGTTGAGCTCCAGCAATGAAAGGGATTGAATGATCATATGGCCTTTAAGAGGTAGAATTGTTGGCTCCTTAAACAGATCATCAAACTGATTGACAAGATCTTGAACTTCATGAAGCCAATCATTGGTATTTTCACTTGAGTTCGCTGAATATAGTTCAAGTATGCACCAAAGTTCATCTTTCCTTAGGAGATGTTCCACTTCTACATCAGAAATTAGCTGACATTCGGTCAAATCAGGTCTAATGCCTTTTAGTTTAACTCTAGAACTGTTGTACTCAAAAGACATCCACTTAAGCTTCCAATATACTTCCATTGGGCTGTATATTTCCAACCAGTCCATACCCAATATAACATCATAATATGTGAGAGGCAGTATTTTCAGGGATACAGTGAAGCATTGGCCATTGATCCAAACTTTGCAAGCTGGTAGTTCATAAGTGCAAGTGAGCAGATTACCATTAGCTACTCTCACTTGAATTGGGGTTGGTAGTTGCTTCCAATTGGGTATCTTGCATGCCATACTTTCACTGATGAAGTTACCAGAACTGCTAGAATCAGCAAGTATGATTGCACTTAAATCCATCACTTTCCCAGAAAACTTGATTGTCCTTGGGGCTTCTACTCCATTAACAGCAGCCAGTGACAGTGCACAAAGATCTTCTCCAGAATCAGACTCATAGGAGTGAGGTTATAAAGGGAATTCCACATTTGGATCTCGAATGAGTTACTATAGTTCTTCAACAACATTCAGAACAACTGTTGGAGCACATTTATGGCTTGGATTCTACCTTAAGCCACACTTAAAGCATAAGCCCTTGGTTTTTCTGTAGGTCATCAGTGCTACTAACTTGTTTTCAGGAGCTTGACTGCTAGAAGCCTTATAAGATTCTGAACTTCTTTTCTCATCAGCTGCAGGGGTTGGGACTGAAGCCTTTACTTGCAGAGAGTGTATCAGGATTGCTTGTTTTCTCAGAAGATCTGATAGGAGTGACAAAATCAACCTTCCTATGTTCTTTCTTGGGAAAACCTCCAATCACCTCTTCCTGTAAAATGGCGAGTGAACAAGCAGTATCCAGGTCAATATGCCTTTGTATCAAGACTACAGCTCTTATATCATCACGCAAGCCATCTATAAATCTATTGGTAATCATAGAAGGTTTAATAGAAGAATCATGAGCAAGTAACTGATGAAATAGACAATCAAACGTCTCGACATAATCTATCACACTACCAAACTATCTACCATGGAAAAATTGTTTGGTAAGCTGATTGTGTTGCTTCTTCTAAAACCTACAACGAATAGCTTGGCAAAGCTCTGCCCAAGAACTATTTATGACAGTAGCTTCCATAGCTTGTAACCAAAAAGCAGCAGAACCAATGAAATACATAGTAGCAAATTTCACCCATAAGTGAGGAGGGATAGCATAAATCACAAAGAAATTCTCACACTTCGTTTTCCAAATCTTTGGACTACTACCATCAAAGGAAGGGAAATCTAGCTGAGGCAACAAAGCATTCCAGTTTGGACTACCACAACTAGTCGGCCTGTTCGCTTCAGCTTATTCAGCCGGCTTATCAGCCACCAAACAGTATTTTCCTCTCACAACAAATCAGTCGTTTCAGCTTTTCAGCCGGCTTATAAGCTGAAGCGAACAGGCTCAGTATCCATATTACTAGCTTCAGTAAGAGAAAATAGAATTGGGGTGAGATTTGGTAACATTTTCGCACATGTGATCGGGGAAGGCACAAGGGTGGCGACCACCCCATGGCCAGGTCCCGGTGAGCGTGTGTAGAGTGGTGGCCTTCAGGCCCTGAAGCCGCCTCCAAGGAGGTCGCAGCTAGATGGGTGGCCGCCAGCTTCAATTTGGTGAAGTCGAGATGCTCAGTGTCGAACACCTTGTACGCGGGGTTCTCTTGGTCATCTTGACGAACAACAATTTTGTCCACTTTAGCTTGGAGATTAGTCACGGACACCTTGAGTTCATCAACCTTGGAATCAATTTGGGGATGCCAACCCGCAACATCCTTCATCACCGCCATGTTAGCGTCGAGGAATTTCTTCAAGGTTTGGAGAGTCTCACGATCTACAACACAATCTGCAGCTCGATCGACTTGCATCTGCTTCGCTCGGCCTGCATCTGCTTGACCAAATCAGCAAGATCGGAGACCGCCTGCTCCATCTCTTTGGCCTTCTTCTGCTCCCGCGTCAGGTAATGCGACTTGAGCAGGTAATCGGGGAGCTCCGCCAGGATCTTGAGGCGGAATTGGGAAACGCCGCAAGCTTCACACCCGAGATTGATAGCTCTGAATACCAATTGTAACGCACAACTCGATTTGTGGTGTTTAACTCTCAATTCTCAAGAATACACTCCGATTTAGTAGTGAGATCCTCACTAGAATGTTAGAGATACAGACGGGATCCTCAGATCGCCGCCGCCGCCACCACCGGACACAGCGGGCCAGAGTCGTCTTCTTCCTTCCCACCTCCTCTCTCGGCTAACTGCTCTCTATAACAACACTCCTGCAGTCTTGGACCTAGCATTACTTGGACCGCCAATTTGGACCGAGATACTTTGGGTTGGGCCTTGATACTCGAACAGTCCTCCTAACGCCACCGATTTCTCCGGCTAACTCATCAGGTTGTTGCTTGGTCAACTGATTCTTCTTCAGGCTTCTCGTGTAGCTTCAGCTTCATGACAGAATGCAACTCTGTACTCGCAACCTTTGGTTGGTAGATTCAGACATTATAGCAGTACCCGATTAGTTGGTAGATTCAGCTCCCGTTATTCCAAACAAATGATTCGGGCAGAACCGCACAAGACACCTCTAGTGTCCCAGCATCAGTCTGAACCGTCCATCCGATTTCTTCTTACAGTAATCATCTATAGAACCGACGGAAATCAACTTGTTACAGGGGGCCATAGTATACTACTCCCTTTCCGTTTCTTTCTCTCCTTTTCACCCCATTTTGGAGGTAAAAGAGACATGACGCTCATCTCTACCATGTTCTAACGCGTACCCTGCGCTATGAGCCTATGAAGTTGCCCTCTGAGCCCGAGGTCATTTTCAGATTTTTTTGACACTAGCAAGCAGCTGGAGCACAATCCAACATGGCAGTGTCAGCGCGCCATCACCTCAAAAAATAGAACGAAGCACACACTCGATACGAGGGAGAAACCAAACAAGCGTAGGCATCAACAAGCGGGGAGAGCAAATCTGAGAGATACAACCCGATTTGTAGCGCCCCAGTGATGGCGATCCAACTTGCACGCCATCGCTTGGCAGCTTGCCCTGAGCCCTGGCCCGGCGCGCACTTGAGTCGCCTGTCGCTGGCGGACCCAGGCCCGGGCGCGCCATCATCGATCGAGTGAAAGGACTGGTCCTCCTCCGCGGCGCGGCCTCTTTCCCCTCCTCACAGGCCACAGCCTAGAGCCCTAGAGCACGTCTCGACCGTCGAATTCGCGCGCAGCAGGGATGCTGAAAGCTGATTCGGCGGGGTCGAACGGGACGCCGGCGGATGGGGACGGCCGTTGCGGGATATTTCGTGTCGGACACGGTGGCGAACGGGACAATGGCGTCGCGGGCTCGGGAAACGTTGCCGCCGCGGTGCCTTTCGCAGAAGGGAAAAATCTCCAGGAATGCACGCATGGCCTGAATCCTGATGGTATGTACTCGCAAAAAGACTACAGTATAAAGTGGTACCACGGGCAGAACCTTTTACGCCCTATAAATATAAAAAAAACAATGAACGAGACAAAACAACACGTGATTCATTCCGTGCCCGTGCATTGTACACGCGTAAGCACTGAACCCCCGAGTCGAGCCCATGCAGCCATGACACGGCACAGTGTTCCGTGGGGACAGGTCCCATGGGTGGGCTCGATGACTTGTATGGCACTTTCTGATCGCAGGTTGCCACCGCGGCTTGATGGCGGACGCGTGTGGGACGGTGGCGGATCGAGGGAGCTTCAGCGAAGGGAAGAGCCTCAAGGCTTCACATTTTGCAGGCACGCAGGTTGCAGCACCATCGCCGCGGGTGACGGCACGTGAACAGAGGTTGACACGTCAACAGTAACACCTCGTCTCTACTGGTCTCTGTTGCAAATTTTTTTCACCCTTTTTAAGCCTAACCACGTGGGACGATATTTATGTACAACGATCATTGGGAGGATATTTATGTACGACGATAGTATCTCATCCATTTTAAAATATAGGTCATTTGTTCTTAGATGTATATATATTTGTGTGTATTTAGATATACACTGTTTAGATGCATACAAATATCTATCCACCTAAAATAATTTAAGATGGAGGGAGTACTTCACAGTGGAATTTACGGGTATCCAGTTCCAAACCAACGATATAATAATCTATGCTCCGGAACTTTATTAAAAAAATCTATTCTTCGGGTCCAATTATGCCTGATGTATATAATAAGTATAGGTTTTTGCATCTGCTGCCTGCAGCTACTCGGCAAAACTATCTTGTCTACGGTATCCGGGGGTATTTGGATACTAAAGTTAGCAACTATCACATTGGATGTTTGATACTGATTAGGAGTATTAAATATAGGCTAATTACAAAACTAATTGCACAGATGGAGTCTAATTCGCGAGACGAATCTATAAGCCTAATTAGTCCATGATTTAATAATATAGTGCTACCGTAACCATTTGCTAATGATGGATTAATTAGGCTTAATAGATTCGTCTCGCGAATTAGCTCGGGGTTCTACAATTAGTTTTTATAATTACTTCATATTTAGTCCTTCTAATTAGCATCCGAATATCCGATATGATACTGCTAAATACCCCTGAGCTACTTCCTGTGCCATAAACTGTGACTGTAAAAGGAACCAAGAATATGAAAGGGACTCTAGTGAACAGCCCAAGAATATGAAAGGGACTCTAGTGAACAGCTTGTGGCATGCTGTCTCCAAGTATAAAGAAAGAAAGAAAAATCTTGGGACATCGTTTGTCTTCATCTGAAATTATCATTGCAGATACTTGCCATCCATTTTGCTTACATACTACGGTCTAAAAAAATACAATACGACGAGAAAAACAATATAGATATTCAGGTGTGCTCCGTCTCCATACCCTGCACACACGTTGATGATGCCAGAGGGGAGCCGTCTGTACAGAACTGAGAGGCAGGCGGTGGTCTACAGATTCCTCGAGCTCAGCACACACACATCCCGGGGGAAGGAGGTAATAGGCTGGCTCTATGGCCTTCATCATCTCCAATCATTTCCCTGTATTTTCAATCCTTCGATTTTTTTTTTCATCTTGGTACAGTTTCCATTTGTAGCGACGCGACAACACCAATTCCTACTAAATTTGGCCTGTGCCTATTGTTTTACGGAGGAGAAAAAATATCATTTGTTCCTGCTCCGGGTGTCTATAAAGTTTTGTCTAAAGGTGGCGTCGCCATTGCGGCACTAGCAGTGGCACTAGCTGGGGAGGTTGACCGAGACTCCTTCCGGATCCTGAAATAAGGCCACCGCTCGTTTCCCCTCCCTTCACTCCCTTCCCTTGCATTTTAGCCTCCCGCGGTTCTGGAGCCGCGGGCCATTCCCAACCATCGTTCCGGTGGTGGCCGGTATTGGCCGAGACCCATGGGCATCCAGGTCGCGGCGGTCGTCACGCCGCCGCCGTGCTCTTCTTCCCCCTCGTCCTCCTCCCCGGCGTCGCCTTCGTCCTCGGCCATTACCACGTCGCTGCGGCATGCCGCGCCAGGCGTCAGGCTGGCGAGGAGCCAGTCGTCGCTGGCGGGCTGGAGCGCCGGCCTCGCCCCGCGGCGCGCCGGGCAGCACGCGATCAGGCGCACCCTCAGCGCCAGCATTGACAGCGTCGGGAGCGACGGCGGGGACGACGAGGAGTTCTTGAGGAGGATCCAGGAGCTCGCGGCGGGGCAGCACCCGGGCGCCGGCGGGTGCGGGTGGCCGGCGAGCGTGGAGCGGAGCGCGAGCAGCGTCGGGCTGCCGCTGTCGCTGCGGATGCTCAAGCGGCGGAAGCAGCAGCAGCAGCAGCTGGAGCAGGGGCGGAGGGACGAGCGGCTCGTGGACCGCGCCGGCGAGTCCGCGCGCGCCGCGGTGGGGCGCGCCTTCGCGTCGATGGTGCTCATCATCCGGGAGCTCCAGAGCTTCACGCTGCAGATGCGGGAGGCGCTCTTCTACGAGGACCTGCAGGGGGTCCTGGCGCGCGTCCACGCAGAGATGCACGCCTCCTTTGTCTGGCTCTTCCAGCACATCTTCTCCGGCACCCCGGCGCTCATGGTCTCCCTCATGCTGCTCCTCGCCAACTTCACCGTCTACTCCATGGGCGACAGCGTCGCGACCGCCGCCACGCTCCCGCCTCCCCAGGCCGCCGTAGCGGCCGTCGAGATGGTGGACACCCAGCAACCGGAGCAATCCCATTCTTCCCAGCAGCGGTTCGACCCCGCCGCGCTCAAGACGTTCTCCATTGGCCGCACGGCCTCGGTGGGCGGGAACGGCGACGGGGGCGGCAAGGTGCGGCCGGTCGCCGGCTCCACCGGCGACGGCCAGTCGGACGAGTCGTCGTACAGACAAAGCGGAACGGTCTTGCCTCAGGACGCGTCACAGCAGGCGACACCACTGGGCGCCGGCTCGGAGGCGTCCGTGTCCGACTCAATGGCCGTGGAGGATGTACAGGACGAGCTGGTCATCTGGAAGCGGATATCCGATGAAGCCACCAGGATGCAAGCGAGCGCGCGTGCCGAGGAGCTGATGGACCCAGAAATTCTGGAGCAGCTCGTCGCGCCGGTGGAGGCGCCGAAGCTGGACGTGGAGTACTCGGCAGAGCACGCGGCCACGGCGCAGAGATACGAGCAGGCCGTGTCCGAGGAGCCCAGCAACTCGCTGCTGCTTGCCAACTTCGCTCAGTTCCTGTACCAGGTGCAAGGCGACCACGACCGGTGAGTGTGCCCAGCTGCTGTTCCGGGGAACGCCAGATTTAGCGCCGCGCGCGATGGTTTTGGGTTTCACTGCACACAGCGTGCGGTGGTCGCTGACGGAGGTGTGTTTTGGTTTTTGCGCGTGTCCAGGGCGGAGCACTTCTTCAAGCGGGCGGTGCGCGCGGAGCCGGCGGACGCGGAGGCGATGGGGCGGTACGCGGCGTTCCTGTGGCAGGCGCGCAACGACCTCGCGGCCGCGGAGGAGACGTACCAGGAGGCCATCGCCGCCGACCCCGGCAACGCGCACCACGCGGCGGCCTACGCGCACTTCCTGTGGAACACTGGCGGTGAGGACACATGCTACCCCCTCGACTGATGCCGCCGCTACCGTGCAACACAGATCATCGGTGCCTCCCATAAAACCCAAACACAAAAAGAAAGAAAAAGATCACTCCGCCACTCCACTCCCTTCCTTCGGCAAGTCCACGCTCTTCTCGCGGCATGTGCTTTGGGCGGTCACCCGGGCGGCAACCTGCAATGCTACAACAAGTGAGGCTGAAGCTGATACACTTCGCCCTGCTAGAATCGTTCGTTTGCTTGAGGCATGTTCTCTCTTCCGATCCCGTGGTCTCTCGTTTTGGGGCAAGTAGTGGAGCAACGGGCAACGGAAACCCGCGGCTCGCCGCTGCTGCTTCCCGAGCTGGAAACCCGGCAGCTGCGACGAGTTGAAACGCCGGGAACGGCGGCAACGCGCGGTTGTCGGTTGCGCCGGGGGATGGGGGTCCATCCGTCCACTTGGCGTCGCGTGTCGAGACTCGAGAGGCGGCGTGGATGTTTGTACTGGCACTATGCACCACGGTGCCGTCGAGATTTGCGAGACGCCGCTCTGTTTTCAGTGGAGCAGGTGGAAAGTATATACACCAGCAGCAATTTGCTTCTTGTAACTGTGCAGATGAATAAACTGTATAAGAAGCTCTTCATTTTTCCCCCCCACTCTGTGAGGCACCACCAACAAGTATATGCTTCTTTTATTCTGGACTCTGGAGTGCTCTTGAAACTCGGAGTAGCATCTGGACGTGAACCTGTGCCATGGAGGATGAATCATTTTTAGTGAAAAGCAAGCATGTGAACGGGGGCCCCGGGGGTTGCGGCAGTTGACAATTAGCGGCCTCTTTTCCGTCGCATTGCACATGCAAAACTGGAACGGTGAGTGCAATCTGCCCACACGCTTTTTGTAAGACCACGGTAAGTGAATCCGTAACCATCGTAAACTTCGGGCAAGACCAAAACTTTCAAGTAAATTAGCATGGTAGTATAACTTTGAAATTTAGATACAACTTTCAGTTGGTCAGCTCAAACAAATAATAAATAAATAAATAAGTTTACAGCATAGAACCGCTGGCTCTGAGAGCTGTCTGAAGAAATCGAACAGAATTTCCCCTCTAGAATGTGCTATGCACGTATTCCATAAGGAGAACAAATTCAAGACACAATTAAGAAGCCAACTCAAAATCAAAACCCACAAAGTCTTCACTTGATTTGGTCCTCAAAGTAACTATCAAACATGGAAAACTTAGAACTGCAAACTTAACATCCTTTTGACATTCGGCTGGCACCTAGTGCTTGACATGGCGCGCCCTTGTGATCGAGAAAAAAGAAACATCTATAACACATTGAACATTGATCTTTAAAAAAACACACATACATCGAACAAAAATAGAGGAGGGGATCGTCTTTGAGAATTTGCATATCCTATTGGAGCGTTTTTCAATTTGTGAAGTACATCCATGATTGCTGAATTGGCCACTGATGGAAGCATTCATGTTCCTTAATCCTTAGCAGTTAAGGCTACGAAATAATGCTGTGCTTACTAACATTTTTCTACATTTGAAAAAGAAAAGGGAAAAGAATATATGCCACCACATATGAATGTATAAAAGAATGAGAAAAATACCATCACCTTGCCATATCACACTTGGTCTATCATTTCGTGTAAAGCTGTTTTTGTAAGCACGAGAGGAAAAGAAAAGCCAGCTAGAAAAGAGCCGGATTCCTTTTCTTTTTTCTTCATCTTGCTCTTTTTTTAAACAAAGATATAACAAAGAACCGGAGGTAGATTCAGTCCCTTAGGTTTAGGACGTCAGAAATAGAGCAGACTGACTGGGAAAAAACCATTGATTTCAGATTTCTTGTCAACGGTTGATAAAAAAAAGAAGAAGATTTCCAGTCACATCGTGTTGTTTTGTTCCTTCGGGAAGCAGCTAGTAAGGCTGCATCAAACTGGCTTTCAAAACGCAGAAGCAATTGCAGATGCAGCAGAACTATAAAACTAGTTTGCACTCTCATCAGAATGTGCCCAGTGGCAATTCTTAAGCAATAATTCGTTCTCGCTTTCGCCGCATCTACGCAATCATGCATATGATGTAGCACTGCAGCTCTTCATCGACCAGTCCGTACGAACGAACTAAAATTTTCGATGTTGCCGAGTACGAACACTCATCACTCATCAGTAGGCACGGTTTTGATCATGATCGCTTGTGGACGATGCAGCAGTCAGTAAGAGAAGTTCCTCTGCCAATCTACCATTTTCTGAGCCAATCTCATAGTTCAGACCAATACCAGCTGAGCAGCAAGAAGTAGCTACAGAATTTCTCAGGATCAGCATCTTACAGCAGGCATCACGATCGCCGGCCAGGAGCAGCTTTTCGACTGCCACGAGGATCGACGTTCGACGAGACACCAGACCATCGCGATCTGCAACCAACCTGATCCGTCTCTGCCTGACGAGACGTTATGCTTTCCCGTCTGCCCCGTGGCTGTGTCGTTCAAATATCAGAGCACAACCGAAACTTCAGTGGTAACGTCCTTCTCTTCGACATATACTGCTCAGTGCCCAGTGTCCTTCGGATAGGTGATTGGTAGTCTTGTCCAGCGCCATGCTGGACGCACTCCAACCGACTAATCCGCCAAAGATGAGCACCCAAGGCCGGCAGGGCCATGCCCAGTCCGAATGAGAACTACAAGTCGTTGAGCCAAACTCATTCACTTCATCAGAAACAGCGTGGACGATTGATACGATTCCGATCAAGATGTGTATGTGATGGATGGGCCGTCAGCCGCTGCGCAACCCCTTGCAGGTTACGGGGACATGATCGACAGATCGAGCTTACATTGCGCCACATGCCTGGGCCAGATGTAATGTGTATGGTTATGCCTGAACTTATTCTGAACCTACTGTTGTTGATCACGTAGACACCATGCTGCGATGTACTGACGTTAGCCTGTCCGTGCTGCTTGATGTGGTGTGTTCCCTGACCGAACTGGGATCCAGGGTTTCCAGTCATGTCCAAGAGGAAGAATCCACGGCGACGTAGGGTTCAGAGCTTCAGATCGAATGTAACATAGTTCGTGCTTCAAAGGGACAACAGCAAAGGCCAGAGGGGAAATACAGTTTTCTATAGTCGCCGGCTTTACTTTTTAGAGACTGATAGAGGTAGCCCGTATTATCCTAATTGCTTCGGGTTTCTTCTTACCTTTTCTGAAGACGATCTGCCATCATATCTGTTGATGAATAATCATCGTTCGCGCTGTCGTATGAATGCTCTCCTATGGTACTGCAAGTATGATTACTGATCTCGAGAATTGAATGGTATGGCATTTTTTTCTCTTTTATAAGAACCGGTGCAGATAATCTAGTCCGCTGAAATAGCGGCTAATTTTAGCTGTCATGGACACGGATTGGAATGAGCCTGGACTAGCTTCTTCCGAGTTCGCTCTGCCATGTCTACGTTCAATGAATATCCGGTGAGTATGTAGCATCAATCATGTACTGAGGAACGGCATGTCCTTTACCCCTTGGCATGCTGACTCAAGCTTATCAGAGTACAGGAGTCGATGTTGAATCATGTGCTGCCAACGTGGTCTTCTCCTTCAGTTGAGTGGCACCCATTCTCGATGCTTAGTTTAAGGCAAACGGATGCTCAACTGACTGGTACTAAGAAAAACGCTTAGCTGGAGTTGTTTCTGCAGGAGAACCACGAATAATCAAACGTCGACGCTGTGGCTCTATGTGGGGGAAAAAAAGAGACAAGAAAAAAAATGAATTTCTAGATCCACACATTTTTGAACAAACTGAATTAAGGATCCGATGGTTTATATGGACCGGATTAGTTTGAGCCATACCTTGATAAAGCCCAATATAACTTAAGTCGAGCCCAGAGAAATCACCCACGAGGCCACGACCACAAATCAAGTGTGAAAGCAAAGCCAGTGTAGGCTGGGCCGGTGAGCCCAGAGAAAACCACCCACGATCAGTACTTGCATATGTGTATGGGCCTCATAGATGAACATAAACAGTGATTGACAAAATCCTGCCCAATCTATCTATCAATTTTTTTTCTGATTTTTTCATAAGATTCGCAGTATTTTTTTAGGTTTAAAAACGATTTATTAAACCTCTAAAGACCGAATCCAGCCTCCAAGATCAGCCACGTCATTGTCAATTCTCGACCTTTGGATCTTCCATCTGCGGCTCAAATCAGAGCTCAGGTCGCAGCCTCTCGACGTTTCGCGTTCGCCGTCGCTGACCTCGTTCTTCCTCGCCGCCCCTCCCTCCCTTTCGGATTCTCGCGCGGCTCGCCTCTGCCACTCAGGCCACGCTTCTGGTGCGGCATCCGTTGCGCCATCCCGGGGTCGCACGAATTTGTCAATGGTGACGAGGTGGTGCCAGCCCGGGTCGGCGAATGCGGCAGGCCGGCAGCGGCGATGAGGACAAGCGCGACTCATCCAGCACCAGTGAAAACGGTAGCCGGAAGAAGAGAACTGGGGCAAGTCCACGACGACGACGAGGACCTTGAGGACTATCATGGCTCTGCCCAGCCTGAGTGGTCGCGTTACTCGCGTACTCGCCGGCGCGTGGCCGCGTGCACGGGCTATAGCGACTTGCGCCCGCATAGGTTGTGTCGCCGTGGTCGGCATGTGTATCAACGCGGACAGTAGATACCAGAACGAGCAGCGGAGCAGGCAGCCAACATCGCTCGTGCTGTTCAAGAGCACAGGGAAGAGAAGCGGTTGCAGTAGCTCCTGCAGCGATACCTGCTGTTGTGCCTTATAAGTTGCTCGACCAAATGCCTTGCCGACCCACGGGCAGGCTTCCTTGTGGTATGTCTCTCACATGTGGACACCCTCCCTCTCCACCAACACTGATGAAGCAATTGGACATCTGAATTTTGATTTGGCCTTCATAGTGTCGACTATAGGTGCAAGGTTTTAGTGTTTATGAAGTGTTGAACTGTAGTGCTAATCATACCATGCTAATTGCTTTAGGGGGTGTTTGGATAGCAGTGCTAAATTTTAGCACCTGTCACATCGGATGTTTGGACACTAATTAGGAGTATTAAACATAGTCTAATTACAAAACTAATTGCACAACCCCTAGGCTAAATCGCGAGACGAATCTATTAAGCCTAATCAATCCATCATTAGCGAATGGTTACTGTAGCACCACATTGTCAAATCATGGACTAATTAGGCTTAATAGATTCGTCTCGTGATTTAGCCTAGGGGTTGTGCAATTAGTTTTGTAATTAGACTATGTTTAATACTCCTAATTAGTGTCCAAACATCCGATGTGACATGTGCTAAAATTTAGCACATGCCTTCCAAACATCCCCTTACTTCTGTCAAAACAGAGGTACCTTATACAAAGTCTTGTCCAATCCAATCTATGTCTAATCCAGTTAAGTATTTATTGAGTAGCATGCCTTCTAATCTTCGATTGAACCTAATGGAGACCCTGAAACACAGTGCAATTAATGCGATTCTTTGTGTATAAATCGAATAGCAAACAAAGGTTCATGAGGCTAAGTTGCTGTCAATAATCCAAAAGTGATACTAGAGTTTTGTCTCTTTAGATTAGTGTTTGCAACTTCAATGCTTTTCTTAAATTATCATGAGTTAAAGTATACCTCTGTGATACTGCCTACCTTCACTATAAACTGCCCGAAGGCCACACAATGAGGTTGGATAGTGCACATTTATAGTGGCAATGAGGCTGTCATAGTTTCAATTTACCTTAACCTGCCTTAGCCTGGTCCTGAGTTCACTATGTACCATCGATACAATGCACAGATTATTCTATATCTGATTATTTGAATGCAAGAGGTTACTCATTTGGTATATATATGCGCAGACCTCTCCATCAGCTACCTGAGCCCGTTCACAAAGCTAAACAAAGAAAACGCCACCTAGGATACAGCTTTTGTAGTATATATTTCCTCACTGTTATGATGTCAGCTAAGAAAGATATCTTCGATCGTAGTCATAGCAGCTCCTGCGCAACCTACAAATATATGCTGGCTAGCTCCATGGGCACGCATTTATTTTGCAAAAAACCCCTCGAACTTTACTGAAATCAACACGCGATCCAACTCCATCATCGACTGTTTCAGCCATCCATCATTAACCGTTGACATCACCTCCCACTCCATCTCAGTTCCCGCATCAACCACGGACCGCCCTGCCCCGCTTACAAGTTCAAATCTCTATATGTTATCCTAGTCTGCAAGCTCCCATTCGCCCTGTCCGTTAGCTGGCCGCACGGCACTCATCACCTCCCTTCTCCTGCTCCCCGCGCCGCCTACCTGCGTCTCACCTCCCTGCATGAGGACGCGCGATACAGCGGTAGGAGATCGAATTTGGGAGCTGCAGCTGCACGCTTGTCAATCTGCAGGTGGATTGGGGCTTATCTGATTTCGTTACTCGATGCGAAATACAACTAAGAGGGATTAGAGAGAAGGAAGGTTTGGCTTGCGTGGGTTGCTCGACCCGGATTTGGTGGTGCTCGAGTGTTCCTGGTAGAGGAAGACGAGCAAGGAGGTGTTGGCTTTACTGCTGCCTATCGAATCGAGCATTGTCAGCGTGAATCACGCTGCAGGCTACAACAGTCGTGGAATCGAGCACCGCTGCCACGGACCTGCAGCTCGACCACCACCCCTCAGCAACTCTGCCTCCTGATGTGCTCCTCCGGCTCTTCGCCATGTGCCATGGGCCACAACATCGAGGCCCTTGACCTACACGACACACCCCTTCTGGCCCCCACGCGCTGGTCCGTTGCAGCCGCAGTGCTTGCCGGCTAGGAGGAAGAACACGGCGGAGGGGAGGCAACATGAGGGGCCAAGCTGCAGAAGTAATACTGGGAGCTCCAGCTCGTTGGCCTCCACCGGCCCGGGCACCTTGCTCACCAGCGCTGCTCACAATGGTGCCGGCCATCAAAGCGGCAACGAGGCATGCGCCTAGACGGACGGTTCACAATTGTAGAAAATGGACGGTGGAAGCCTAGCAGAGATAAGACTCAACACATTTACATGACTTTAAAATGTGCTGCTGACTGATCCTAAAATGCAATTTTGAAGAAACATCTTAAAAAAATCCTAGGTTTCTTAATATTTGAGTAGAGGAATTCGTATTTCATAGCCGCAACAAACATATATTATATGTCGTCTTTTTCAATCATATCAATTAAAATCTAACGGTAAAATGCTCCATCGTTTTTTCAAGTATAATAATCATGCGATAATATTATTTGCACAAATATATAATTATTTAAGTAGTTCATTTTAAATTTAATATTTTTTTCTGTTGCAACGCACGAGCATATTTGCTAGTCTATACTCCCTCAGTCCCTTTTTATCCATCGTTCTTACTTCCCGAGAATTCAAATGCGATCAATTTTGACCAAATATATATAAAAAATATTAATTTTATACATAATTAGTATCATTAGATAGATCCTGAATCTATTTTTATAATAAATTTATTTAAAAATATAAATGTTGCTAATATTTTCTAAAAAATGTTTGACTAGCACACTTCCCACGACGACATATATCAAGGGACAGACAGTATCTCATATCCTGTTTTTCCAGATCTGATAACCACAACTAGATCTCGTCGCCCCTATTTCTATTTCTAGATATGAAAACCATGTCTAGCAGCGGAAGTTCCTATCACATCAAATATTTAGATACTAATTAAGAGAATTAAATATGAGCTAATTATAAAACTAATAGCACAGATGAAAGCTAATTCGCGAGACGAATCTATTAAGCCTAATTAGTCCATGATTTGACATATGATGCTACAGTAAATATGTGCTAATCATGAATTAAATAGACTTAATAGATTTATCTCGCGAATTAGCCTCCATCTGTGCAATTAATTTTATAATGAATCTATATTTAATACTACTAATTAATATCTACAATATGACAGGTACCAGTTTTAATCCGTGATCTCGTAGCTTCCCCCAATTCCTCACCGACATTTGCAACTCCGACAAGCAATCCTGCCACCGTCCGTCGTCCCAGGAGAATTCTGTCACCACGATGGCGTCGGCGTCGGTGTCCTCTACCCCACCGTCCCCCGCTTTCGCGTCGCGAGCCCGTTGCCCAGCGGCATCATCTCCTCTGTTCCTCACCCGGGCCCTCGGGGAGTCGGGGTTTCCTTGCGGCTTCACCGCCAATCGCCGTCAGGCGACGCCGCACGGAGAAAAGGAAGACCTGCTAGGAATTCCACGGATGTTTCTGGGAACTATGTGCTGAGTCCTGAGTGCTGAGGCCTACATCAAGTACAGAATGCTGAAAGGTCTCCAACATCGGACAACCACGTATCTCGTTTGGTTTTCTCTCGTCGGAGGCACGAGCTGCCGCTGCGTTGCTTCCGGCTCACGGCACAGCACATCCGTGGAGAGGAGAACGAAGATTAATCAATACAGATGCGTGCGACAAGATACCTGTGTCAAACGTGCGCTCACCAGAAAGTCACAAGAAGGCTAGAAGTTTCAGAGCGTAGCGATGCGAGGGCTAATTGATCTTTGCAGCATACTTCAGCTTCTAGATGAATTGTTATTGTTTGGTGCATCAAATTCACTAACATGAAAACTACCGTGGTATTATTGTACATGCATGTGCATGTCAGCATGTGTCTCGTTCATAGCTGTGCTGCGCGGTTCAGGTGCATCGATCACAGTGTGGAACTATATGATGATGCGCTGCCCGCGAACTCTTTTGAAAACTATAAGCTGTCCGAAAGAGGGCTATCATCTAAACTCTTGATTATCAATGAGCTTGATGTGAGCTTCCTTTTAGCTGCCTCAAGTAATGGGAGTATATGGAAAAAATTTACCCAAAATGGAGGACAAAAGCTTGTAATTGCTTTCTCATCGGTTCAGGGTCGTCATGGAGCTGCTGGTCGCAGTATTGTGATCGACTGGCAGCAGCAACCTGGTTACCTGTTTGCATATAGCTTAACGGAACATTTGACAAGTACTAGATGCACTATTCTATCGATGCGACCGTATCCCGTCGGATGAATCTTGCGCCAGCACACCGCGAAGGAGACGTCATTGTATGCGTATGCAGACAAGCAGCGTGCGTGACCTTGCCAAGCAAGGCAGACATATGACCCATCTCTTCCACAAAGCCTATCCTGGATCATCGATGTAGCTATATATAAATATATCCCATATCTGTATACACGTCCATATCCACAGACAATAACAACATAGATTGCACAGAGAGACACAGGTCCTAAATCCGAGCTCATCAGTCACCACTTCACTACAACCAACCATGGAAGGACTCTACGTCGGCGCCGTCACCTTCGTGCTCCTCGTCTTGCTCCACTACCTCTTGGTGGCGCGCAGGAAGCAGCGGCGGCTGCCACCCGGGCCGCGGTTCGCGTTCCCCATCCTCGGCCACCTCCCCTTGCTCAAGAAGCCGCTCCAGACCTCGCTTGCCGACCTCGCGGCGCGCCACGGCCCGGTCGTCCACCTGCGCCTCGGCAGCCGCCACGCCGTCGTCATCGGCTCGGCGGCGCTGGCGAAGGAGTGCTTCTCCGGGGAGCTCGACGTCGCGATCGCCAACCGACCGCACTTCCCGTCCGTGCGGGAGGCCTCCTTCGACTACTCGGTGCTCACCGTCGCGAACTACGGCGCGCTCTGGCGCACCATGCGCCGCGTCGCAACCGTGCACCTCCTCTCGACCCACCGGGTCAACATCATGTCCGACAGCGTCATCGCACGCGAGCTGCGTGCCATGGCGCGCCGCCTCGCCCGCGCCTCAGCCGCCGCGCCGGGCGGCGCCGCCAGGGTAGAGCTGAAGCGGAGGCTGTTCGAGCTCTCCCACAGCGTCCTCATGGAGATCATGGCGCAGACCAGGAACACCTATGGCAACGACGTGGACGAGGACATGTCGAAGGAGGCGCGGGAGATGAAGGACATCGTGGAAGCGATCGTCCCGCTTGTTGGCGTGGCCAACCTGTGGGACTACATGCCCCTGCTCCGGTGGCTGGATGTGTACGGCGTGAAGAGGAAGCTCGCGGACGCGGTTAACCGAAGGGACGTGTTCATCTACAAGATGATCGACGCAGAGAGGCAGAAGCTGAAGCAGCTGGAACGCAACAACGGCGAGGGCGACGCCAACGACTCCGACGACAAGAAGAGCATGGTCGGCGTCATGCTGTCGCTGCAGAAAACAGAGCCAGACGTGTACACGGATACCTTTATCAGCGCTCTCGTGGCAGTGAGTAGTACTTCTTTGTAGCTAATTATTATGCTCTCTTTCACTCTCTAATACTTTTTTCTCGTACCTGGATTGAAGAATGTTCTCGGCGCCGGCACGGAGACGACCTCAACGACTATGGAATGGACAATGACTCTCCTGCTTAATCACCCAGATGTACTGAAAAAGGCGCAAGAAGAAATCGACTCGAACGTCGGAGGGGATCGTCTTCTTGACAAGAACGACCTTCCCCATCTGCCGTACCTCCACTGCATCATCAACGAGACTCTCCGGCTGTACCCTGCCGCGCCGATGCTACTACCTCACGAGGCATCCACCGACTGCAAGATCCATGGATATGATGTCCCGGTAGGGTCGATGGTCCTTGTCAATGCCTATGCCATCCACAGGGATCCGGCAATATGGGAGAACCCAGAGGAGTTCAGACCGGAAAGGTTTGAGCATGGCAGAGCCGAGGGAAAGTTTATGATGCCATTCGGGATGGGAAGGCGCAAGTGTCCTGGGGAGAATCTCGCCATGCGGACCATGGGGCTGGTTCTCGGGGTGCTGCTCCAGTGCTTCGATTGGAGCAGGATTGGAGATGGAGAGGTTGACATGGCAACAGGCACCGGCACCATCATGTTTAAGGCTGTCCCTCTTGAAGCTCTCTGCAAGCCACGGGCGCACATGTATGCTGTTCTTCAGAAAATCTAGGGTGAAATTGTGAAATTTTATAGGTAACAAATAAATGCCACATATCTTGAGGAGCCAGAGGGGCCTTCCCCCTATCCTTCTTGCACCTACAAGCCCATATAAATATTGACCATGTTTTTGCACTAAAATCTTGAATCCCCCTCCCCCAATTGACAATTTGCTACACTTTGGCCTCCCTATATTTCTTTTCTAGCTTCGCCCTTGTATCTATATACTGCTTATATATTGCGTATAACAGTTTCTTGATTAACATTGTGCATGTATATTGCATACTTGTACTTGTAAACACTATTGTATGCATAATATCATGTTCTTTGGGATTTACCGTGTGGAATTGAACGGTGACAGTACTTGTGGTGTTCATGACATTAAGAAGGTGTTTGGTTTGAGATATGTGATTATCTATCACATTCTCACTTCTTACTTTCTGTTTGGTTTGTGGAATGAAATGGGTTGGTCCATTACCATCACAAACCTCATAAGTTAATAATTAGTAAAAAGTAGTAATCACACCAAAATTTATAGGATGGCTTCATGATAAACCACCTCATCTAGAATGGGTGATTCCTAAAATCAAACACTCCATAAGCTGAGGCACCAATGCTATACTAGTAGTTTTCGTGGTGTTTCATTCAATGTATTAGAGAAAGAGTAAATTGCATCTATCATACAATAATTTGTATGATTGTATCATTTTTGTCCAACATGTAGCAAACTATGCCAACAGATGCACAAACTTGTCATGCGTGTGCATATACGGTCTCATGCACGCCAGTAGATGTATTTTGCACATGTACATCTAAGTAGAGTACATGTGACCGTATATGCACATTTGACAAATCCATACATCCATTTTCATATTTTACTACTTATTGGATCAAAGTGATACAACCATATAAGTTATTGTATGATGGATACAATTTACTCTCAGAGAAATAGGTTTAGAAAGATGAAGTGGAAGAAATGACAACCCACAAAGTGGCAAAAAGGAAGAGCCATGGACCATGGTGGGATCATGGGATCGTGACATGAGGTGGCATCAAGGAAAACATTTATTTAGTTCGTTTCTTTATTATTATATTTTGCCTTTGCTTCATGCCATGATGTTATCTTGGAGATACCATAAAGAACGCTCTAAAGCCCAAGTTTTTTTGGGAGGAGGAAAACCATAGGTATAGGCTTGTGAAATGAAAATTTAGTTGCAAACCAAAAGAAAAAGAAGGAATATTAGGACTTGTAACTCGATTCATGGAATGAGTAGCTTTTAATCCTTTTATATGAGTGTGGCAAACATGGCCTAAAAAATATATTTGAATGCAAAACTCCTCAGAAAGAGTGGGAATTAAACCATGAGATTTGCATTTTGGTCTAGCTTCATGTAGTCATGCCCGACAACGTCATCATGCAGGAGGTGCGCTTGATGGTGCATCGCCTGGTCCACACCTCCACCGTGGTGGGCACGACACCAAGCTAAAGTGGAGGCTATTTGACCTCTCGCACAACATCCTTAGGGAGATCAGGGTGAGGACCAGGAACACCCTGCTCTAAGGATGTGGATGCAAGCATGTCGAAAGAGCCATGCGAGATGAAGGATATCATAGAGGAGATCTTCATGCTTGTTGGCGTCACTAACCTTTGATACAATGTGCCTGCGCTACACCGACTCGACATGCACGGTGTGAAGAGAAAGCTCAGGGGTACGGAACCAGAGAAATGTGTTCATATGGAAGCTGATCAAAGCAAAGAGGCAAAAGTTGTTACAACTGGAATACAATGATGTGGAGGATGATGCTAATGACTTCGACAAGAATTAGTGCAAGATCAACGTCATGCTCTCGCTGCAAAAGATGGAACCTCACATCTACATGGGACAATTTCATCAACATTTGTTGACGCTCGTTATTGACACACTTTTAGTGCTATTTAACTAGTGTTTTCATATATATTCTTATACTAACCCGCCACTTGGCACTTGAAATAACCCCATTATTGCATATGTGTTGTATTTTGGAGCTTATTGTGTTTTGACAGAAAATACAACATAATTAGGGGGTTTTCATAAAGAGCTTAATGGATATTTGGATATGGGCTGTCGATAGAAGCCTCCACGAGGAAGGAGAGGACCAAGAGGGCCAGAAAGAGCCCAGGTTGATTGGCTTGGGATCCTACAGACTGATCGGCCCAGCCCATTTCAGGACCCGGTCGAGCTCCCGTTTCTTCAATGTGAAGTCCACGACATATCTAGGGTTTTTCCAGTAACCATCGACCCAGAGCCGCCGCCTATGAAGGACAATAAATATCCCCTCATGAATTACAAGGAAAAAAATGTTGGAGAAGAGAGGAAACACCATGTAAATACCATCCACCGCCACCACAAAGTCGGGAAACGGAGAGAAGATTGGATCTACAGGAGGCCACGCGAAGCAGAGCACCAAAGGAGGTAAAAACCTCCCAAGCTGATCGGCTTGGAGGTGCCCAAGCCGATCGGCCTGAGGCTTTCCCACCCCCGTTCATCGTCATCTTCGATCCAGCTGATCTACAGGATGTCCTTTACCTACTTTTGCGTCAACATGTGTAAGATCGTAGGGTAAAGTCTCTATTTGTCCTTGGGGTTGTATGGAGATCTTGATTTGTAATCGTCGAACCTTGTGTTGAAGGTCCTTTTGTTATGATTCATATCTTAATGATGCTCTTTCATGTAATGGTTGGCCAGCGCTACTTTGGGTTGCTTTATTGCTTAACTAGAACAATCATCATGCTATTTTCTTATTGTCCGATAGTTTAGTACCCTTGTGTAGTGACGGTATGTGAGGGGGAAAGTGTTGGGTATGGTTCACATCCACTCATGATAACGCTCAGATCTAATCCTTTCATTCATGGCGATTGCATCTGCAAGTGATCCTAGATCCCTATGATAAGTGTTCCACCTATCTTGTTCACAACCTTTTACTCTCTATCTGCTTTGATCTAGACTGCTTAGTTCTTTTGTTAGCATAAGTTTATCCAATACAAAGAGCTTTCGGTTACATAGATCAGTGCTTAGTTAAGCATGCAAATTCCTTATTCCGTGGATTGATAAACCTTGGGGGAATCTCTAAGAGAAAAGCTACAACTGATATGTGTGCTTGCGGTTCACAACTTAGCGTGCTAACTGCCGTCAACAACACTCTAGTAGTTGTATACAATGTTTTCATGTCCTATTATCCACTAGGGTGTTGCTATACATTCTCTAACTATTTTCTTTTTTTTTTAGTGAATCTACTTGCTACCGGAATTGAGACAACCTCAATAACCATAGAGCGGGCAATGACGCTCCTGCTTAACCACCCAAATAGGCATGCGGTGTGTTGTGATGTGAGGTGTATTTGGATGGGTCCAAAATAGATTTGGGTACCTAGTGGGTTGGGATAGGTTGGAATGGGTTTGTATGGATAAACCCATGGGTTCAGTTCTACAGGTCTACCTTTTGATGCGAGACCTACATGTTGGACACGAGGTTTATGTTTCAAGGCCTAGCTCTTGATGCAGGACCCATATGAAGGTTTAGCCACATTACTTTGCACAACATAGCGGAATGTCGAACTGGATCATCTCCAACCAATTTCAATCAGTTTTGCTATATTTTAATGTGTGAATGCGAGATTTTAGTTCTAGGGTCCAGCTCTTGAGGCGGGCCCCACAAGTAAGTCCAGGCACACTTGATCAATTTTGCTAAAATTTTAAGGTGTGAACACGAGGTTTTAGACTAGTGTACGGGTCTTGACGCAAGGCCCACATGTAAGTGCAGCTGCACTACTTTGCACAAAGTAAAGGACTGTCAAACTAAGTCATCTCCAATAGATTTTGATTAATTTCGCTAAACATTTAAGGCGTGAACATGAGGTTTTAGTTCTAGGGTCCCGCTCTTGAACCATGAGCCGCATGTAGGTCTAACTTTTACTGCAAACTTCTACATGGTTTTTTTTATAAAGCTATAGTTTCGTGTAGCAAACCCGCAAGTTCTATCAGTTGGTGGGGTAGATTGAGTTGGGTTTAGACAATAGACTTATGGGATGAGGTGGGGGTGAGGAAATGAGTTAATTTGATGAGGCAAAGAAGAGATTGACGCACATATTAGAGACTAACGTCTTCTTGACCAGAACAACTTGTCCCATCCGTCTTACCTCCAATGCATCGTCAACAAGACTTTGCTCCTCTATCTATCGTCACTAATGCTTCTTCCCCACGAGGCATTCACCTAGACCTAAGCATTTTGCACGATGGGTTGAAAAAAATCCCAGTTCATTTTGGGCCAAATATTTGTGCCCACGAAAGTCCTATGGGCATTGTTTAGCTGAGTTTTCATGCTAGGGCTAGGTCAAGGTCAGGCATCCCATTCTTTTTCAGTTGAAAAATTAATAAAATTAATTGTTTGCTCGGGACGGTCTGATTTTTTTCGGGTTTGGTTTTCGCTGACCATGACCGGCCCGACAGCTAGCATGAGTGGGCCAAAACCCACTGGCTCAGGTCGAACCTGCAGGCCAGGCCAGTCTCCAAATGCTCAAGTATGCATCCACCGAATACAAGATCCATGGGTATGACGTCCCGGCTGGATCGATGATCCATGTCAATGTGTATGCCATTCACATGGATCCAACAATATGGGAGAACCCGGAGGAGTTCTGACCGCAGAGGTTCGAGCCTGGTATAGCAGAAGGGAAGTTCATGGTACTGTTAGGAAAGGGAGGTGCAAGTACCCCAAAGAGAATCATGCCATGCCAACAATGGGCCTTGCTCTCAGGGCACTACACCAGTACAACAGGGTCAGTGATGGAGAGGTTGACATGGTAGGAAGCTCTGGCTCGATTATATGTAAGTATGTCCACTTGGAAGTTGTGTAAAAGCCACATGGAAATATTAATGTTTTTCTTGGTATCTAGGGTGTAAATGGTATATTTATGTAATAAACAACACAAAATTGTTCTAAGCATCTTTTATGTAGATGTTGTGTAAAAGGGATAGAGCTAGTAAGGCATTTCATCGGATGTAATCCTATATTTTTTTCCTTTTATGGAACAAATTGAACATAACTTTCTCCCTTTTCTTTTAAATGTAGGACATTTAGGGATATCGAGATAAAATTCTAAACCAATCTAATCAACATCCAACATTATGGTACTATCATATTGAACCGATGAATATCCCATAAGGTGCTACATAATACAAATTTGCTAACATATGCATGATCCTACCCGTCTCACATGGGAACATAGAGGAGTGATTGTTCATCTCCCTCTATCACCATTACGTGCCATCATTTTGCGCTTTCACTTCTTCTACCACTGATGGTGAGGAGATGCATGAGGACTGTACATTAGACTTCTCCAAAACTGAAGGTTTCTTAGTCTAATTAGGAAGTTTCGGTGTAACAAATTAGCCTAATTAAACCCAGTTTAAATCTTAAATAACTCCATAGAACATAAAGAAGAACTTTGGCAGTGGAAAAGGTAGGTAAAAAGACACTTGTGTCCCTCACAAGCTAAACCGTTGTTTAAGCAGTAACTCAAATTTTTGCTTTAAAACTTAAATATCTGTCGAACTAAGAGTTGTAGAACTCCACCTTCCCAACAACTTTTATTTTTGGTGTTTTGTTTAAATTTGAGTATAAGACCTTCAAAAACTCAAAATTTGAATCTGTATCAATTTAAGAAAAGCAGTTGAAGTCTCAACTTTGGGGCTCTTATTTCGAAATTTCTAATATAAACTCAAGCTGAGCTCTATACCAAAGTTGAATATCTTCGAGACCTTAACAACTTTGATTAGATGAGTAAGTTCTAAATATACACAAAAGGCCTTCAAAACCTAGATCAAAGTCAGCTAGTTCGGTCAACCCAGCCTCAATCAGCAATCCAGGCTAAGTTTGGAAAACAGCTCAACTAAGCATTTTGGCATGGGTTTATCTCTTAAAAGTTGAACAGGACATCAGAAAAACCCTTTATAAGAATTTGAGATCTAAGTCTGCACAACAATTTGGGCTCAAGTCAGTCAAAGACCTAAAAATCGGCCGAACCCCCGTTTTTCTCTAAGTCTGGAAAACCGACGTTCCTCCAAATTTTGCAGCCTTGTATCTTCGAATCTACCATGAATTAGAACTCGGTTCAATTACAAAAGTTGAACTTTGGTCTGAGGACTACAATTTTGTAAAGGGATTTAATGTTGTGCGGTTCAAGAATCGGGATATCTTGCGCTTGGAAATTGGCCCGGCGAGGGATCCCGCAAATCCCTCGGCCCAGAGCGCGCCAGGGTGCGCGCCGCGCGCTCTAGAGCGCCGCCACCGCGTGGTGCGGCTTCACCAGTGAGGTTGTCTCGCCCGATCTCCGGTCGAGGCAGGACGACGCTTTGAGCGCCCCATGCCCAGTCGCGCTACACGCTCGCCATACACGCCCTGCCCGTTGCCTCGCCTCACCTCGCCCGAGGGCACGCCCTGCCGCGGCTCTGCCGCTCGTGCCCCGCGACACTGCCGCGACAACTCCTCCCTGCCTCATCGGTGATGCGTCCCGACAAAGCAGCTGTTGCCACGCACGCTCGCTTCGCTTCGCCCACGCCTACCGCCTCTCCTGCAGCGCTCTCGCCTGTCGCGCCCCTCTCCCTCCTCTGTCCGCCAATGGCGCCATCACCATTAATGACCGCCGCAGCATCCCGACACCCTCTGGTCCCGCCCACCTGGCGCCGCTGCTCCGCCTCGCTCGCCGCTCCACCCTGGCCCTATAAAAGGAAGCCCCGCGCCACCTGTGCCCCCTTCCCCCGCTCGCCCTTGAACCTCGCCGCACTCCTCTGCTCTCGCTCTCAACTCCGCTGCACGCCCTCTCCGTGGAGCTCCCCCTTCCGCACTACCCCGTACCTTGCCGACACTACCAGCCACTTCGCCTTCCCCTCGGGCAGCTCTAGAGCCCACCGTTGCCCGCAAAGAGCGTCGCCGCCGCCGGAACACCATCGGACTTCACCGCCACCCGAAGCTCCCCGCCCTTGCGCCGTTCCGCCCCAACTGAGCCTCCCCGCCACCCCCAACTACTTCAAACTGGCCAAAAGTGATCCTGTAAGCCTCCCCGACCCCTTACTATCCCAAGGCCGCCGGCGAGTCGTCGGAAATTTCGGCCGGCCGCCGCCGGCGAGTCGTCGGAAATTTCGGCCGGCCGCCGCCGCCCACGCGCTAGGGACCCAATTGCGGTTTAGAAAGTCAAATAAGGGGCTTTAGTGCAAAGACCAGGAACCCCTACACAATTAAAGTGTAGACCTAGGGGCTAGACCGCAAGTTTACCTCGGTTTTTCTTTTATAGTCAGCAGAAAATGTGTTTAACTTTGGAAATTCACCAAAAGTCATAGAAAATTCAGAAAAATATCAAAGAAATTTTTCTAGACTCAATATAAAGTGTAGTTTTTAATAAACATAATTTTGACACATGTCGCTGCTAAGATTAAAGTTATATGATTTAATCCTTGTTTTAGCTATCTAAATTATAAAAAATCACAGAAAAATGCTAAAAAGGTAAATCCAACTCTCAAGTTCTTTTTTAAGAGAATGGAAGCTCATAAAAATCATGTGGGGCCTGGATCAGATGTTTAAACCTCTATTTTAGTTTTGTCATGAAAATCTAAGGTTGCTTTTGTATTTTGCATAATAATTAAATCAGAGATGATAAAAATGTGAAACCAACGCGAATAAGTTAGTGGTATAGTGTAGTTTGTAGGAAAAATATGGAACCTGATCAGAAATAGAAAGAAAAACCACTTTCCTTTTTAGGGAAGAATAAATAGGGTGAATGTATGGAAAAAGATGCCCTTCACTAAAATTTTTCAAAAATTCACCAAAATCTAAATATCACCCCTATAACTCACTGTTGAAATTTCATCACCAGTTTCATTATGGTTTATGTTTTAAAAATGTTTAAGTATATACTACCTTAAGGTAATAAAGGTAATATTGGAAGAGATACAAAACAACATTCAGAAATTGGATATCTTTCCGATCTAAAGTTTAATAAAGTAAGTGCTTATATGTACACAATTGCCATCAGAACAACCCCATACTTGTACCACACCCTACCTTCCTTATGTAGATAAAGAAGGTGTAGAACCTTGTTTAGGTGAATATGACCCTTATATAACTTCTTCTTCAGTATTAACTCGTGTTTTACATCCTATGAGAAAGCTTGAAAATTTAGCTTGATGCATTGCATTTCGTACTAACCTCTTCTTCTTCAGTACTAACCTCGCTGACAGGACTTACGAGCTTCACCCGGCATTAGAAGAACGAGCCGTAGTTGATCTGCAGCCAGTCGGAGCCGAGCCCGAGCAAGCCAAAGACCAGTTCGCTAACTCCTCACGTGAAGGCAAGCCCCGGAGCATAAATTCCTTTCTTCAAGTACTTGCAATATATTTGGTTGCTTGATTGTGCATTTACATTTTTAGGAATTGATTGAAACCGTAGATGCATGAATTAGTGCCCTTTGATCTGAACACTAGTATGATAGGCCGAGTAGGCAATGCTTAATAGGACTCGGTAAAAGTCGAGTGATTGACTGTCACTCACGAGTTATAGGATTTGTTTGCTCTCCTTTTGTTACAACTATAAGGACGATGGACGGGGTAGGGCTCTGTGAACTATTTTGGTGGTCGGTGGATTGCCCCGTTTGTCTACATGAAATCGGACTAAGCTTGAGATGTGATGGTGTGCGTGATCAAGTGTTTGAAAGTACTAATCTCATACCTAGTATGGGATGGGGAAGCCTAGTACCTGATTGAACCGGAACGTGAGCGGATCATTCCACTGTCTCTGGAATGGAGTTCCCTTGCGGCCGCATGTGGTGACAAGTGTGGTCATAGAACGGCAGAGGCCGGGTCTATGGAGCCTTGTACCAAGGGAAGTGGGCCTGACACGGGTCTAGGAATTGATGGGGATGGCTGACAAATGAAGCGACCATTCGCGGTGCGCGGATGTCGTGGAATTAGGTTCGCCATGCATGGTTAAGAAATTCAAAACGATTCATTTGCCTCTCACAGTTTGGGACTACTTGATCGCTATGCTACACTGAGTAACAATAGAACTTGATGATGATGTTAATAGTAACGCTTGTCATAAATTGCTTGGAAAACTATGCTTGTTTAGTATAGTTGTTAACTTAGATTGTTAATTGAACATAGAACTTGTGGCTAAAATATTGAAAGTAAGGACCTACACTAGTTGCTTTTAGCAAAAACAAACCCCTCTAGCCAAAAAGCTTGCATGTCTAGGTGTTGGTGGAATAGTACCACTGGTCGGTTAAGTCTTGTTGAGCGTAGTCGCTCAGTCTTGTTGTGGCACATCTTTTCAGGTGATGTTGATGCCTCTGAGCTCGCTGCAAGTGACACTTGGACTCCCCAGCTTCCTCCTGGTTGGACGGTTGAGTGGAATACCTCCTCGAACGGTCAGGATCGGGATCATTGATGTCATGATCGGCTTCATCATAATATCCTGCAACGACGTTAGCTTCCGCCTATTTATTTCTATTGCTTGAAACTCTGCAAACTATGTTTGAATTTCGAACTCGATGTTGTAATCATTTGATGCACTTGTTTAATTTGGATGGACTATTGTAATCTCTAGAACCACTCACCTTCGTGTGAGCTATGCTTTCTCGATCCTGTGTTAAGTGGTTTATCGGATGAAATCTGACGAACTACCAAGTTAACTTGATTAAACTACATGATCGTGTGTTAGGCAACTTAAGTGTGCTTTAGCTAAGTTAATTTGGACGGTTCCTCCACATTCAGAACCTTGAATCAAAAGTTTATTCTTGAATCAATTTTTTCTCCCTGATTGAGACATAAGCTTCCTGAGTGTAGGGATTCTTTTTTAACTATTTAGTTTGATACTAATAGTTTTCTGCCTCAAATAAAAAGCTCTTGCTATCTAATCCTAACTCCATGGTTGCAAAAAAAAATTAAAAATCATAGGTTCAGAGAACAAGGAAAGGCGCTTGGGCCCCGAGGAAGGCAAGGATGAACTCATGAGAGATTGTAGTCTGGGAAGGAATAAATGATGAGGAAATTCCACATGGCATGCTCTGTTATTGATACGTGCCGCAAAAGGCCAAACGAGTTTCAGGTCTATCCCCATTAAAAGTTGGTCTGACTTATACTCTCATTAGCCTTGCTATAGAAGAGATCTCTAGGGCCGCTAATTTGTGAAAGAGCAACTTGGGCTGATAATTACTTCATACGTTGGGCTAGGAATATTTTGGACCAGGTGATAAGAGGAGTTAATGGCACAAATGGGCCGAACATAGTGGATGCCCATACCAAAGTAATCCCCTTCCATGGGCCGTGCAAGTAAGAAAACAAGAGTTGGAACGTCATATTTTTGCATAGTTTTTGTCCATTGGATGTGAAAGTGGTTCAAGGAGGTGAACGGGCGATCTTGCACCCTTCTTCTCTATATTACCAGGGGCCTGGATCTCCATCTTCATCCTTTCATCTTTCCCCATTGTTTCCCCTTCTCTCACCCACCTTGAAATTCAAGTCTCTGCAATTCACACTCTTGCCTCCAACCTTGGAGGTTGTACCAATCATGGCGTTTGAGGAGTCCGTCGTCTTCAACCGCGTTCTTGCAGCGGCGTTGGTAGGGGATGAGGTGGCGGTGAGTTACCTTGCTAGCTCTGGTCATGGTGGTCCTCGATTCGAGCACAATCTGGTGGCGCCTTCTTTTATTCAAGTTGGTGGTGCTCAATCCATGGGCGGCCCCCTCGATGTGAGCTCCCTCGTGGCTAGTATAGGCATGACTCCGGTGGGATTTCAAATGCCAGAGGGGGCTATTACGACCTCCAGCTACAACGCTCTTGGTGGCATTCCGATTGATGCTGCAGTGGCTCCACAACCGGAAATCGAAAACGATGGCAAGCCAGCACCCTTCAAGGGAACATGGACAGAGGAAGAGGATAGGTAAGAATACCAAATCAGAATTTTCCCCCTCCACATGGTTCAGATCCCTTTATTTCGTTGTTTGATCTTAAGTATTTGCTTCTCAAATCCACAGCATTCTGAAGGATATGGTAATGCAACTTGGGGAGCGCAGTTGGTCGGTGATAGCACAATCTTTGCCCGGTCGGATTGGCAAACAGTGCCGTGAGCGATGGATCAACCATTTGCATCCTGACATTAAGGTCTGATCCATGTCTTTCTTGTTATTTGGTTTACTTGTAGGAAGTTTTTAATCTAGAGAATCTCATGTGATCTTTATGCATGAGCAACGTGGAGAATTTTCCCTCATCACAAAGGAAAAGATTAGATAGCTTGGATTTGTTCTAATGTTACATGTGTTTCTTGTTAATAATAAGCGCATCTAATTCATCTAATTCCTCATCAGAGCCACTAAAGCATGTAAGTGTATTTTGTCCAAGCCTTTACTTCCTCTTTTTGTTGCACATAAACTTTGAATTGTGATAGAAAGGTGATTATCAAAACAAGGTTTTAAGTGAAAAATTGATTTACCCCGCAATGAACTCGTATTCCAAAATCAGTTTATGGTATTATGCATCCCACTTAAGAGTTTATGGACCTGGCAGGCAGTAATTAAAGAAACGCTTAATATTCCAGCACATTTCACCCTTTTAATACTAGAGATTGAGGCACAAAGTAGTACTCATTAAATGTTGTGATCTTTCTTAAATCTCATCCACCTTTTCCTAGCTTAGATTTCGCATGGAGAAGGAAAGGAAAATGTGAAAGCAGAAAAAATCGCGTATACAACGTGCTCCTTTTTTTTCTATCTTTTCGACCAGATTAAAATGACCTCTTAGATCAATATTTGTTGTTTAGCTAGTTTTTATTCCTTTGGTGGATCACATTCTTGTCGTTCTTTCTTTACATGCTGCTAGTTTACTACCCCGGCCAGTTGGCTTCCTATTCTGCGTTCGCTTTAGAGGCTCACCCGCCATGCTCGTGTCCAGCTATCTGACACTAAAGTGGCAGATAACTATCTGTCACCCGAGTGGCATAAATTTGGCCCGTTAAGACTTTTTCGGCCTCCTACACATGGAAATCATGGTCCAGGTACAGCTCATGTGACGGTTTTCTCATTTTCCTTTCACTTTCTTTCCTTTTTTGTTTTACTTTGTCTTCCACTTTGTTTTACTATCTCGTTTCTATTTCATTTCTTTTTTCTTTAAATTTATTTTTATTTATTGCTTCCTTATCTTTTTCCCTTTGACATTCTTTTTATTTTATTTTGTATAATTATCTATTTATTTGTCCAACATATGTATACTTTTTTGCAATTTTGTATATATTTGATACTAGTTGATACTTTCAAGTATTTTTTAAAAAAAACTACTGGTCGTTGATATGAGGAAGGTAGTAAAAAAATCAAATTAAATTAGATACAGTCCCATTAATTTTTACTTAGTCCCACCTATTTGATACTTCATGATATTTTTCTTTAGATATATCTAGGTACTTTCTATCTTTTCATCATACGATTTATATAAATGGGCGGCTCTCAATTTTTCTAACCATTGCAAAAACCCTATTCTTTTTTGTTATTTTTCTCTCTTTTCTTTTGTATACTTACGTGTTTACCATGTGTAAATTATTTGTTTGCCTATAAACGCATTTGTTCGAGATGTTAAATTTTTTTTACATTCTACATTAATTCGTTCGCACGTAAGAATAATTTGTTTGTAATGTAGACATGTTTTGGGGGGGTAGATTTGTTATCCTGTAGAACATTTTGTTCGCCCTTCATAAACTAATTTATTCGCATTGTTAAGTTATTTATGCATCCCATTTCATCTTTTGTTCACATAAAACAAGTACTTGTTCAAAAACTCCATCCAAACATGGTATTTGTCTTGAAGATCTTATCTAAAAAATATTATGGTGCAATCAGAATTTGGTTTAAGATTTATGCCTTTTTTTCCAAAATATTAGTGACATCCCAGGTTCCTTTACTCCTCTTCAAGCATTGTTATTTCACGTGGTGTGCTATTACATGTATCTGGTTGCCTGATTTTGTGTCCACCCGAGGCCTGTTTTTCACTACATGCGACACGCTGAAAATCTGTTGGTCTTCACCTTCTTGGACGCTGGCACCCTCACCGTGGTACCACCTCCTGTCACCTAGTTTCTCCACTCTAGTATTTAGACTCCCTTGGATCTAAGCCCAGTTGCCATGGCGAATCCTAAAAGGATTATGAAAATACCCGAAACGCTAACCCTCGAAAACCTTCATCAATGATCCATCTCTCCCGACTTGTTTGTACATCCCCCACAGTTTACCGTTCAAAACAAAATGATCCATCTCTGGCAAATTGAATGTCGACAGAATGTTTTCACAATTTCAGGCGAATGAGCAACAGGAAGCATTAACTTTTTGCATGTACTATGTCCTTCTAGCATAGAATTGATCGTCGCTTATGCTAAGCATTCTTTGTTCATTGAATTTTCACAGCAAAACGACATATGGACGGAGGAGGACGACAAGATCCTTATTGGAGCTCACAAAAACTTTGGAAATCGCTGGTCATCAATAGCAAGGTTCCTCCCAGGCCGGTCAGAGAACGCCATCAAGAATCATTGGAACGCAACCAAGCGCAGCCTGAAGTCGAACCGCCGCTTGAAGAAGAAGAAGAGCGAACAGGTGCCGCCCGGTCAGTTTTCCATCCTGGAGGAGTACATCCGCACCGTGTCCCCGCCCTCCGAGTCTGTAGCACCGCCGCCGCCGATGTCACCGCCGCCCCAAGGCCTCGCATACAACAGGCCCGTGGTCGGTCCCGAGGCTGTCCACTCACCGGCGCCCCAGATGGAGATGAACTTCAACGCCGCCAACCCGTCCGGGCCGCCATCTCCCCACCTGCAGGGGATGATCAATCACAACATGCCACTGCTGCCAGACCTGAACATCAGCTGTGATCCGCAGGAGGCGTACCACATGAGCTATCCTATGCGTGCTCCCGCGCCGGTGCCGCCCCTTCAGATGGTTACTCAAGACCCTCATCAAGCCTCCTTCAGTTGGCTCCCGTTTGCTGAATACCTCACGGAACCGAACCCAGGGCTTGCAGCTGGTCCCTCGTACTACACTGGTGGATACTACAGTAATGCCGGCGCAAACGGCTACTACAGTGAAGCAGGGCCTAGCAACGCCGGCGCAAACAGCTACTACAGTGAAGCAGGGCCAAGCAACGCCTGTGCAGACGGCTACTACAGTGAAGCAGGGCCTAGCAATGCCGGTGGCAGTGGCGGCGAACCAGCTGGTGACACTGACAACATCGCTGAGCTGGTGTCGTCGGAGGAATTCTTCTCCAATGACGACGTGAATCTTGATTTCACCAGGTTCGGGTGAGGATGACGAAGGGCTTGGATTTGCGTAGCTGTTTTGCATTTGCATCCCGGTAAGAATATCTTCGCGCATGCGTGGACTATATACAATTTCCCTTGAACGATTTGGATTTTAAATTTGGTATGTGGACCGTGGATGTGGCTTTAATTAAGAACCTGTGCTGTAATAGACTCTTTCGTTCATCAGCAAGAAACCATTTCTATTTATGTGATTCTGTCCCTTTTGTTTTATTGTTTCTTGCTTGTATGGTGGCAATTCAAAGCACCTGAGATGCCGTAGTGTAAGATTTTGCTCCGATCAACTGTGTGCAGTTGATGCATGTATAGAGGGGCTGTCCATAGCACGCCCGAGTATTCCATCCCCTCACTACACTCGATTTTTTTGACCCTTGATTATCAAACGAACGGCTCGGATCAAATCTCTCTCTCTACCTTATCTCCTCATCTTCCCCATCCATTCACCCCAGGAGCCCCGACCCCGACGCCCGCCGGCTTGCACGCGCCGCTCGTGCGCTCTCCCCCGCGCGCCACCGGTACCCCGTCCGGCTCCGGCGGCGTCCCCGTTGCCGAAGCCACCGCGGCCCGCCGCTAATCCTCTCCCGGCGTTCTCCTCCCGGCATCTTCTTCATCAAGTCCGGCCAAGGTTCCCCCGCCGCCACCGGCGGCGTACCGCCGCCCTCCATCACCGCCGACGCGAACTGGTTGGGGAGCTCGACGCCCCCGCCTCCTCCACTGCGCAACCGGGGGGTCCATCGCCGCCCCAGCGGGCGGCGCCCCGCCTCGCCGTCGTCTCTCCCGCCACCACCGCCCGCTACCTGCCGCCCGGAGCTCCCTCCGACCCCCGAAACCCCCAACCCTAAAAGCTCGCCGGAGGTAAAGAAGAAGGGGAAGAGGATGGAAAGAAAAAAAAAATCGAGTGTGAGGAGGGGATGAAACACTCGAGTGTGATTTAGCTTTCCATACAGGGTTTGGCTGCAGCGATTTCCCTTTTCTTCTCCGGCCAGTAAATATTCATGCCTTCTCTGGTGTGCACGCAACCAAATCCAATCCTCTTTGCAGCCATCTGCATTTTGGACAGCCTGAGCTCCTGTGGAAGCTACTGCAAAGCAATCAGTGGCAGAGCTTGAGCCAATTGTAAGAGGGGGCCGGCTTCAGTGTGCATAGGGATTAGGGAGCGAGGGGTGGCCATTTGATAGGACTGGTCTCAAGAAAAAAGCTGAAATCTTGCCAGATTTGCTGAGGATTGCTCCTGCAAACGTGCTAATTTAGCACATGTCGTGATACTAATTAGAAGTATTAAATATAGGCTAATTACAAAACTAATTGTACAGATGGAGTCTAATTCGCAAGATGAATCTATTAAGTTTAATTAGTCCATGATTTGACAATGTGGTGCTACAGTAACCATTTGCTAATGATGGATTAATTAGTTTTAATATATTCGTCTTGCGAATTAGCTTAGGGGTTTTGCAATTAATTTTATCTCAGATTTAGTCCTCAAATTAGGATCCGAACATCCGATGTAATACGGTTTTTAGCACCTAATATCCACACACCACTTGAAAAATTTCAAACTGAGGAAACTGAAGGAGTCCACGGCCTACTTTGGTCATTACAATGCTCTGTCCCTGCAAGCAATGGTAGTGGGTTGTATGTAACGAGGTACATGGAGTCTGGAGCATTTTAATTTAGAAAAAAGATGCGGCGCATATAGGAATTGTTTACGCCTGGTCGTACATGTGCTAATCTAGTGTAGTGGTTCATTCTACGCCGGCAGCTATGCTGTGTCGAATTACTGAAAAAAATAGTAAATTAGATCATATGGGCCCTTCTGCGAAAAAAGAAAGAATTGATCATATAGGCCAGTTCTGGAGGCCCAGCATCCAGATTTTGGCAGGCCACTTAGATAGACAGGCCAATCGTCGTAGAAGGCCCATGCAGCTATCCCATCTTTATTTTTTCCGTCCTAAATAATCTTCTTTTCTTTCCCTTTCTTTTACGACATTCCTCAGCTCAGCTCACACTTTGCATTTCTCTAGTGCTCAGTGTGTTTTGTATTTTGGTTACGTTACGTGTGTGGGGAGGACAAGCATGGCCAGCAGGCATGGCTCGTGCAACCCCATCGACAACTGTCCAGTTGTGCAATGTGCAGAACTGCAGATACAATGGACCTGGGGTAATCGCCCACTGATTACGTTCGTCTATCGTGCACTCCTGGTGGAAGACAGATTGCCCGCCATGTGAGCAAGGGCGGCATCTGTGCATTGCCGCGGTCTCGAGGAAAAGCATGTTGGTCACTGGTCAGTGCGCAGCAGATGTTTCTAGACAAATGTCCAAGTCCATGGCTCCATGCTATCCAGTTTCTCAACCATCTTCTACTATAATTTGAGCATTCCTTATCCATTACATTTGCATAGCTGGCCGTTGAATGTGAATGCAATGAAAGTAGATATGGTATCTTCAGTTTTGGTCTGTCGGTTAGGTTTAACCCCGAATTCAGCCACCTTACCAGGTTCCTATAGAACATAAAAGTGCAGCAGCAGATCAGGTCATCAGGTGACTCGGGCCGAAGTCCAACCGAACTCGGTACCAAACAAGGCTCAATTCGACACTTGCAGTCAGGGCAACAAATAGGTTTTCGATATGTTCCTACGATTTGATTTCTGCAGCGTTCTTCAGTGTAAGCATGTGTCCTGATTCCTGAAACAATTGTCCAATCTTCATAGTCGATCAACAACACTCAGTCAATCCAAAACATGAAACTATCTAAAACGTATTTACAAAGTGCGATATATACACGATTTCAATTGAAATGCTTGCCTAGAGTTACAAATGGCATCTAACTGAATCAATCTCTCTCGGTACAAGACAACACAACGCAGGGCACAAAGATAAGAGAATCTGGTGCTACACGTAGTACACAATCCCTATATATGAAATGAACCACACTCTATCACACCACCGAAATTAGGAAGCATTCGGGCCTGCAAAACTGCGATCCGGTCACTCTGTCCAGCCGCGCCATCTCGTCGTTTCAGCTTTGCTGAGACTGAGCAGAGACCCCCGCCATCTGCTGAGCCCAGTAGTCCGCCAAGAACGTCTTGGCCGCGTCCAGGCTGGGGTAGTATGGCGGCTCGAGGAACATCTGCGCGAGCGGGTCCATCCCCTCCGCCGGCACGAACAGCGCCCGGTTGCCCGACGCCTCCGCCGTGCCCATCACCGCCGCCACCAGCTGCCGGTACGCGAAGAAGAACCTCCTCACGGCTGCCTCCACGGCCTGGAATGCCTGGAGCAGCTCCACCTTGCCTGCCTCCTCGCCCTCGCCGCGCCTCCGGCTGTGGTAGAGCCTCATGGCCGCCTCCTGCACCCGCGGGCCGCCGTTGGGGTCCACCTCGACGCCGAGCACCCAGGGCACACGCTTCTTGAGGTCTCTGGTGGTGTTCGCGACGTGCAGTAGCGCCCTGGACCTGAAGCAGAACGACGCTTCGGACCCCGGAGCCGCCCGAACCGCGAGCTGGCTCTTGAGCCGCAGGAAGTCGTCGGGGTCCATCAGCAGGTGGAGGTCCTCGACGTCGGCGAGCAGCTTCCACACGCGCTCCAGGATCCAGCAGTCGCTCGCCGCCGCCTCCCAGTCCTTGGCTTCGATCCGTTCGTTCAGGCGGGCGAGGAGCTGGGACGCCGCGCACAGCCAGGACTCGAGTATCTGGTACATGGTGACGAGCGTCTCGTTCTCCCGGTTGCGATAGCCGGACCTGGGCTCCGGCGCAGTCTTGGGCTTGAGCGCGTGCAGGTCGTGCGGGCGCACGACGCGGTCGTACTCGAGCACCGGCTTGCCGGCGAGGTTGGGCTCGCCGAGGCCGAGCGTGAAGGCGCAGCCCTGCATCTGGCCCTCAACGGCGTACATGATCCGGGCGGCGAGCGCCTCGGACTTGTCCCATGCCGCGAGGCGCGGGAGCAGGCTGGCCTCGCTGGCCTGGCACACCACGGCGGCGGCGCTCCCGGGCAGCTGCCAGACCTCCGACCCGCTGCGCTCCCGCGGGAGCACGCCCCCGGAGGCGGTCAGCTCGGCGAGCGGCGCGCTCCGGTCGCCCTCGCAGAGCGCGGCCACCAGCTCGACCTCCCGCGCCGCGAGGGACTCGAGCCGGCGCGCGAGCTCGCGGCGGCTGGCGTAGCCGCGCGGGTCGGAGAGCGCGAGGGACGCGAAGCGGAAGGTGATCTCGAGCGCCTGCAGCGCCGGCTTGACGAGGCCCTCGCCCGCCCAATCCGGGAAGCACCTGGGCTTCCACAGCGCCGACAGCTCCGGCAGGCGCAGGTACTGCTCGTACGCCTCCGCCGCGGACGCGTCCTGCACCCTCAGGACAGCCGACGACGACGACGACGGTGACTGCGCGCACGGCTTGTCGTCCCGCCGCACCGGCGAGACCGGGGACAGCTTGGGCGTCGCCATTCCGGCTCCAGTTGAACTCTCCAACGTTTGCTTTTCAAATTCCTTTTCTTCTATCTACAGGACTGAAGCTCTGATCGGCTTTTGCTTATGGTTTCGAGTTTGAACTCGAGAATGAGAAGGCGAGGCGTGTTTTATAGCGCGTGCGTGCTCGATCGGGTGAGTTCGACGGGGAAGCCGAGTCCGAGGAGGAGCGTGCCAGAGTGGCCTGGCGTGTGGACCCGCGCCTCGGCGTGGGTTTGAAAACGGAGGGGTCCGGGAAACCGCGGGTGGGCGCGCGTGCCAGCGTGGGCTGGGGTGGGGCACGCTGGAAGGCAATAAATTAGGGCGGAAAGGGTTTCCGAGCTTACTCCTCCTCCAATGCTCCAATAGTTATCCAATAGTTATAGGGGGTGTACACCCCTATAAATTTTAGTACCTGTCACATCAGATGTTTGATACTAATTAGGAGTATTAAATATAGTCTAATTACAAAACTAATTACACAGATGGAGTCTAATTCGCGAGACGAATTTATTAAGCCTAATTAGTCCATGATTTGATAATGTGGTGCTACAGTAACCATTTGCTAATGATGGATTAATTAGGCTTAATAGATTCATCTCGCGAATTAGTACAGGGGTTCTGCAGTTAGTTTTATAATTAGCTCATGTTTAGTCCTCCTAATTAGCGTCCGAACATCCGATGTGACCCCTCCTAAAGTTTAGTACCCCGCATCCAAACACCCCTATAAGCAAGAGATCAACTTTTCAATGATCTACCTTTAGCACATAGCTTATAATATGAATAACCTCACACGTCATCCCCACGTAATCTTGATAATATATGTACGAGACTATCTCTTGATCAAGAGATAGCTTTTCCCTTCCTCCTATTAAAATATGAGAAAATATTCTATAAGCTAACCAGAAAGTCAGAAATCATTCCCACACGAGATGATGAGTTCTGCCGCCCGGGTCACGATGTTTTCTCGTGTTCGGCCCGCGCACGCCGCCGCTGTATTCTATGGAAGGAACAACGCGGCCGTCTCCATCCGGCGTCATCCATTTCCATCCTAGGCCGGCAGGCACAAGGTTCCCCGAACACTCCAGCATTATCCTTTTCTTATTAAGCATTTTTTATTCGTATGTGCGAATGATATCGAGTATAAAACTCCTTACTCATCTTCGCTTGCAGGCAATTTCGACGCGAGAAAGGTGGAGTTTCTTCTCATTTACGTGCTGGCGTCTATGTAACTTTGGTCGGCAATGCCGTGAGGGCGTTAATTTGATTTTGCGGGTGGGACTGGAACTAGCTGGACTGTGACTGTAACTCGCATAAAGAGGCCGGCATTTTCTTGCCGGATTTTTGCTGGTTGACTTTGCGTTTCGTTCTTGCTTCTTTACCACCACTAGACGTTCTGGTCAAGGCTTTTAAAAGTGTTTGAAAATTGCTTAATTAGTTTTCTTCTTGTCGTACTCACAGTTTGTGGAGGACGTGGTGATCTGAACAATAGGGTAAGGGGGTATTTGGATACTAGGTGCTAAACTTTAGCAGTGTCACATCGTATGTTCGGATGCTAATTAGGAGGACTAAATATGAGCTAATTATAAAACTAATTGTAGAACCCTGTGCTAATTCGTGAGACGAATCTATTAAACTTAATTAATCCATCATTAGCAAATGGTTATTGTAGCACCACATTGTCAAATCATGGACTAATTAGACTTAATAGATTCGTCTCGCGAATTACACTCCATCTGTGCAATTAGTTTTTTAATTAGTCCATATTTAATACTTCTAATTAGCATCCAAACATCTGATGTGCCAGATGCTAAACTTTAGCACAGGGTATCCAAACGGGACCTAGGGCCTGTTCGCTTCAGCTTATAAGCCGACTGAAAAGCTGAAACGGCTGATTTGTTGTGAGAGGAAAACACTGTTTGGTGGCTGATAAGCCAGCTGAATAAGCTGAAGCGAACAGGCCCCTAATTCCGTATCAGCACGTAGTGGCTTAGACCTTAGTGCAGGTCAGCCGAAAATTCAGAGGGACGTGGCAATGCTGCTGATACGGCATGCACCAACCCATTCGGGCATTTGGCCATCTCCGGCTGCTGGACCGAATTCACTGTTCCAATCGGCTCTGCTCGCCACTTGACTCGGAACGTTCCCGCTTGTCTCCGAGTCACCGGTCACCGCGTAGGGCAATCGTAGGGCGTGGAACTGCTCGAAATCTTGGACCAGCCAAAAGGCTCCAAAGCCTCCAACACTGCGTTCCGCGTATCCATTGGCCACTGCACGTCTGCACCCGCGCGAGAGACCGTCTGCGCAGCGCTGCCGAACTTTGACGGCGGCGGCCGCGGCAGGTGAGTCTGCTCCCAACCTCGTTCCGGTCCGCGGAAGCAAACGGGAAGGCTGTCGACGTTTAGGAGGGAAGGTGGTGTAACTGCGCAGCGCAGCCATTAGTCTCGGTGCTTATCCCTTAACCTGTCAACCCTGCACGTAATTCCCTCGCCTCTTCGCTCTGACCTAGTATAACCCCTTGGACCAGCGAGACCTGTGCTGCGTACCTGCCTCAGCCACAACTTGGTTGATCGCGATAACTATGAGAGGTGTACAAGTTGGGTTTTTTAAGCTGACCAGCGACTGCAACTGGCGTTCATATCCTTTTCCTTTAATAGATGGTACAAGAACAAAGTGATAAAATAAGGGTAATCGGTTCCCACCGCGGGATACCCCTGCTAAACTTATACCTATCACATCGGATGTTTGATACTAATTAGAAGTATTAAATATAGTCTAATTATAAAACTAATTGCACAGATGGAGTCTAATTCACGAGACGAATCTATTAAGTCTAATTAGTCCATGATTTGATAATGTGGTGCTATAGTAACCATTTGCTAATGATGGACTAATTAGCTTTGATAGATTCATCTCGCGAATTAGACTCTATCTGTGCAATTAGTTTTATAATTAGCTCATGTTTAGTTCTTCTAATTAGCATACGAATATTCGATATGATCCTGCTAAAGTTTAACACCTCGTGTCCAAACACCCCCTAAGTGTATATCCACGATGAGATGGCACAGTACAGGCAGGAAACAGTTTAGCTGAAAATGACGTCGTTAAGGCGGCAAGCGAGGTGATGCAAGCGGGTGCAGGTCGGCAGATAACCTGCTTAATTAAGTTACCCGCCAGAACACCGCGGGATATAATACGACGTCCACCGCCGACGACGGACCGACCGATCGAAGTCATCGAACAGTAGTTGATCGGCGCGGCCGCGGAGAGCTCAGCCTCAGCGATGACTTCGAACGCGATCGCCTCTCAACCGCTCGCCCGGATGACGGATCCGATCCCTGCCTCAGATTACCGAAGCGAGGAAGCCAGAATTCAGAAGGATGCTTTGCTTCTGGCTCTCTCCCGGAACATATTCATATCAGAACACAAGGCATGTAAGTCACGGGATCGTAGGCCACCACTAGTGTTAGTGCGATGGAGCTATGGACGCGTACGCGACACATGCACGGTTGTCCTGAGAGCCTCGGACTCTAGCCTCTGATCTCCCTCTTGCGGTTCCCTATCAACTAACCCATCATGCATGCGAGCTGGCCAGTGTCTTAGGCAAAACAAACTGGTGCTTGGCACCATCATCAGGCCCCAGTAGAGGTACATCGCTCCCGCCAAATCAGCACGATCAAGCACGTGCATTATCGCAGCCTAACATTACCCGCCCGGTACGAGAATCCCGGCACTTGGTGTCGCTTCCGCCAATCACGTCGCGAGCATTCCGGCGACGGCCATGATCCTCCGTGCGTCAGTGGGCACGCGCCGATCCGTGAGTGCGTGGCGTGACATCCCCGGCCGGTGGACGCGGACGCGCGTGCGAGTCCATATCGACGGATGCGAAACCAAGATTATGGCGGCCACATCTCTTCTCATCTCATCCAAAGTTTCGGATAAGAGCCAGCACGCTAGAGCTAGGTAAGCAGCTGACCGTCCGGGCTCCCTCCCTTCCTCATTCCGCGCCCCGATCGCGTGCGGAGAACGGTAAGAGCCGTCGACCGTATCCGAACAACCCCTCGCCGCCGGGATTTGTTTCTAGACGAACGGGGTAGAGGCTTCCACGCAAACGCCGGACGTCGCCGTCGCTGCAAAAGCGGATGGGCAGCGGGTCGGACCGGTTCAACCTCCGGCGGAACGGAACTCGCGCCAGGTCTCGATCGAGAGCGACGTGTTCTGGGCGGGAAGGGGAGGCATCCCATGACGCCCCCACGAGCTAGTCCGCCACAGTGGCGGACTGGGCGGGCGGGGACGGCGGCAACGCTGTGCTCGGGCAGTCGGGCGCAGCAGCAAGTTTATCCAGTCGGTGCGTGATGTGAGTTAGGCGGCACGGCACGGCGTGGCGCCGTGGCCGGCCGGGCCGACGACGGCAGCTGGGCTTAGGTGGACGTGCGCTGCCTGACCCTCTCCGTTCCCTTCCCCACCGGACGCGCCTTCACGTGCGCCGGGGACTGGGGTGGGGATCGGCGGATCGCGAGATTGGATCACCACCGCCAGGAAGGAGTCAGGAGAAGGAGATGAAACCAAGGCGCCAAGTCGTCCGTCGTCTCTGGCAAGTGGACCGTGGTTGCTGTGCTGCAGAGGGCCCGATGGCCCGTCGGCCACATGGGCGCCACGCGGGCCGGCTCGCCAGGGACCGTACGCGGCCCAGCCTGTGAGAACCAGGTGAAGTGACAACAGACTGACAGCGACTCGCGTGGGTAAATCCGGCTCTGACTCAACAGCGGCAACGTGCTTTGCTGGACCAGAACCGCGCGAAAACATGCCAGCACTGTTCGCTTCATCTTATCAGCCAGTTTATCGGCCACCGAACAGTGTTTTTTTCTCACAATAAACCAGCCGTTTCAGCTTTTCAACCGGCTTATAAGTCCAGCCGAACAGGCCCGACGTCTCGGCACTCGACATATAGAAGTTCGTGAAGTACAATCATCATATGATAATTTATATGATTATATCAATTTGATCTAACATTGAATTGGTGTATATGATCACATACACACCACGTAGATATTTTTAATACCATGAGGTAATGTAAACGGTTTATTTTCTTAGCAGCTAAAAAGACAAGCCGACGATGGCTTCCACCTACCAAGTTTCAATAGCGGTGATCCGTTCTCCCTTCATCGGCGCAGGGCCAGGGTAAGCCGGCTATGGTTCATATGTGGCATCGGCGTGGGGGTGAATCGAGCTGGGTCGTAGTTCCCGTCAGCACAGACCTTGACGCATACACATAACACAATATGACATAACATTCTCAAATAACATATAATAGCTATATACTTACTACTCTAGACTTGCAATTTTTCTCCAACATTTACTTGTGGCCCAATATTCTCCCGTTAGGGCCCAATTATCCCACTGAAACATGTTTCTCATTGCCTATACGATAGTCTAAACGTGCGTATGTAAACACATCTAATTCTTGTTTAGGGGGTGTTTGAAAGGGGGGCTAAACTTTAGCCCCCCATTTTAGTCAGATTTTAGCCTCTCCATACCAAACAGGAGGGCTAAAATGGAGGGGCTAAACTTTAGCCACCCATAATCCATTAGCCCCTCCAAGAGGTGCTAAAATGGACTAAAGGGGCTAAAAGTGATCCCCTTATCCAAAATTCCTCCCCTTGCCCCTCTCTCTCTCCTCCCTCTCACTCCTACCCACCAGATCCCGCCGCACGGCACCCCACCGCCTCCGCCTCCGGCCGGCCCTGCCGCCTCCTCCCCTCACTCTCTCTCTCCCCACGAGGGGCACCACGGCGCCTCGCCTCCGCCGGCCCCGCCGCACGGCACCCCACCGCCTCCGCCTCCGGCCGGCCCTGCCGCCTCCTCCCCTCACTCTCTCTCTCCCCACGAGGGGCACCACGGCGCCTCGCCTCCGCCGGCCCTGCCGCCGTGCCCCCCGCCCTGCCTCGTCTCGCCTCCGCCCGACCCCGCCATCGCCGTTGTGGCCGGATCCGAGCCCGACCGGCCCCGCCACCGCCTCCGCGCCGACACCAGGGACGCCGCCTGGCACCTCACCGTCTCGGTGCCTTGCCTCCTTCGCCCGCCGCCACCGCCTCCGACTCGCCTCGCCGAAGACCAGCCGCCGCCGCCTCGCCTCGTCGGCTCCGTCGCCGCCGCCTCCACCTCCGCGGCCTCTGCCTCCGGCCGGATCCCGCGGGACCGTCGACGCTGGGCGCGTCGATGGGTGGGTCGAGTCCGTGCCCGCCTACGCCCAACCTCGCCTCGCCTCCGCCAGCTGCGCCGCCTTCGATGCCCTCCGGCCGACCCCGTCTGCTGCGCCGATCCCACTGGCTCCGACTGGCCACGCCGCCGCCGCCGCCCGGCCCCTCCGCAACCCCCTCCTCTCTACCGGATCCGACGGGGGCCGTCCATCGCGCCGCCGGATCCGAGCCTTGCTGGCCCCGCTACCACCGCCGTCGTCGGATGCCCGTGCGCCGCTTCGTCGGCAGGGTCGGCGGCGTCAGGGGGCGAGAAGCTCTGCTTCTTGTCGGAGGAGGAGGCGTTGCCGTCGGAGGCGGGCCGGAGGAGCCAGCTCCTGGCCTTGGCGGTGGCCGTGCGTGAAGCCGAGGGAGCAGAGCGTGCCGGTGGTCGGGTTTGGCAGAGGGAGCAAAGCAGAGGGAAGAAGTTGAGGATAAAGGAGAGGGGGTAAAAGAGTCTTTTGATAACCAAAGTGCTAAACTTTAGCCTCCCTCCCAAACACCCCAGCTGCTAAATTTTAGCCCATTCATTTGAGGGGACTAAATTTTAGTCCATGACGACATTTGAGCATCCTCTCCCGAACAGGACCTTAATTTCACTGTTTACACTTTTTGACCAAGTTAATCATCTACACATATTTAGTATTTAATTCAGCAATTAGACCTAAACTACACGCATATTCTGCGTTTACCATGTACATGCGTATAAATGACATTTTACACGCAAACACTTCGACGCCCATCGGCAGTCGCTCAGTTGCTCTCATGTCTCATGCAACCGCTCATACCACAGCTCCCTGGCAGTCCACACACCCGCGCGCTGCCGCGCATACAATTTTCAAAGAGCCACCTACCCCGGTCCCAGAGGGCAGAGGCCAGAGCCCACGTTCGTGATCTCGCGTTCCCGCGCGAAGCCGAAAACCCTTTCGCGCTCTGCGCGCGGTCGCGCCTCTCCACGCCCCGCCCTTTTCTTCCCCACCCGTCTCCGTCTCCCCTTCCCCGCCATCCACATCCACGAGCCCTCCCCAATTCGTCAATTCCCCCACATCTTCCAAGTAACCGCCAATCTCCCGTCCCTCCAAGCAGCAATGCCGACTCTCCGCAGCGCCACGGCGAGCGCGTCCCCCGCCGCCACCCCCTCCCCTGCCGCTGCGAGCACGCCTCGCAGCGTCAAGCGTCGGCTGACGCCAGGCCGCGCCGGCGAGTCGCCGAAAGCGTCGCGGCACACTTCCCCTCACCGATCCCCGCACGCCGGCGCCGGAACGGTAAGATCCACTGCTCTACTTGGTCTCCGATGCGGATCTGCGCGGCCGTTGCTTCCTTCCATCCGTTCCCCTTTGCAATGCACACCAACTGCTCGATCTTGCAGGCCTGCACGCCGAAGCTGCTGTCGGCGTCGCCCAAGTCCTCGAGGAAGCGGCTCTACGGGGACCTTGTCGCGGCTGAGAAGCCCAAGTGGAATCCCCGAGGCAAGCCTCTCGATTTCCATTTTAGCCAGCCAATGTTTTCACTTAGTTGCTTTTGTGTTGGGGCCTGACAACGAATTGGTCGTGCCACGCAGATCCCGCGCAGATGAGGGCTGTCAAGGAGGCGCTGCACGTGGCGACGGTGCCGTCGTGTGAATTAGTTTGCCGGGACAATGAGCAGAGGCGCGTGTTTGAGTTCTGTAAGGCTTGCATCGAGCAGGAGAAGGCTGGGAGCCTGTATATCTGCGGGTGCCCCGGCACAGGGAAGACACTATCTGTTAACAAGGTCAAGGAAAGCTTGGGGCGTTGGGCAGATGAGGTAGGCTTTGACAACATCTCATGTTCCACTGCAGTTTCCAGTTTTTGAGTGCTCTTGTATTGATTTGCTGTGTTAATTTTGTGTGAATGCAGATGGGAATGGAGACACCCGATTCGCTAGCAATCAATTGTACAAACCTAGCAAACACATCCGAGATTTTTAGCAAGGTATTAACTGCTATCCAGTTATAGACTCGATCTATTTGTGCCTGTCCAATTCAACCAAAAATTTTAGTTTCTAAGTGACTTTTGATGCAGATACTGGGACAATTTCAGAACCGTAAGAAGGGAAGCAGCAAACTGTCACCACTTCAGCAACTTCAGAGCATGTTTTCCAACGAGGAATCAGCTCCAAGAAGAATGATGTAATAACTGCTTGTATCCATTGTGACAATTGGGGTTTTCTTGCTGTCTTGGTCCTGCTATCTGAATTCCATGCTACTAATGCCAGGTTGGTCATCGTGGATGAGATGGACTACTTAATAACTAGAGACAGGGCTGTGCTACATGACCTTTTCATGCTTACGACTTGCCCATATTCAAGATGCATACTAATAGGTGAAGTTTGAAGGATACTTACACCCACTAGTAGCTGTATATGCCTATGGACCAAACAATACGGTTTTGCTGATTGATGGTGATGCTTTTCAGGAATTGCGAATGCCATAGACCTAGCAGATCGGTTTCTTCCAAAGCTTGAATCCTTAAATTGTAAGCATAAGCATTGCTGATAATGTCTAATGCTGCATTTTCTGCTATGAAGTAAACTAACTTTCCTTTGGCTTTGGTACTTTAATTGACAGGCAAACCTTTTGCTGTAACTTTCCGTGCTTATTCCAAGGATCAAATTTCTGACATAATTAAGCATAGACTAAAGGTAAATATCTTATCATGTTGCCAATTCAGATTTCTATGCATCTATCTCTTATTACTATACTTTCAATTGCTTGCTGGTCATTATTTCATATGTTCTAATGCCACTTATACAGGTTCTTGAGTATGATGTTTTTGAACCACTGGCCCTGGAGTTTTGTGCTAGAGTAAGTGCATTCATTTAGCAACAATTGTGCTGTAGTTTCATTGACAGAAATCATAATCTTGTGCTAAGCATTGTTGTCTATGTTCATCTTATAATGATTTGGTGATTGTTATTTATCAGAAAGTTGCAGCAGCCACCGGTGACATGAGAAAAGCTCTAGGTGTTTGCAGGTAAATCACTTCTGTTTTTGTTGAAACAATGATATTCTCCGCGAACTATAGCTCCAGTACTAGAGCTCATAAATGTTGGGCTCTTCATTTTTTTAATGAAACAAAAGAAATTCTAAATCTTGTTGATGCATGTGCTAACCAATTCAGAATTTTTTGTATGTGTTATATCAATGATGACTGTTTAAGATTGCGTGCCTCAGCAATGTGAGCCATTAGAGTATAACATTTTTATTTTTGTGAATTCCAGGAGTGCTGTGGAGGTTCTTGAAACAAGGCTACAAGATTCTGATCAAGAATTAGGAATTGTAAGTTTTGCTTCTCACCAGATATTTCAGTAGTTCATCAGGAAATTGACAAGTGATTTCTAGGCAGGTATTGCATAAAACTAGATTCATAGTTCCTAAGCATAACAATCTATCTAATTTGAGGTGCCAGCTTTTGTCATAAATTGTCATTGGCCAAGTATGTGATCTATATGATTAATTACATAAGTCTGGTCTTGTACTTCAATTGAAACCAATTTGAATTACAGCCATCATTAGGCTTGAATGTTGCTAATTGTCTCTTTATCCTCTACTAAATAACCTGTATACATTTACTTATATGGTACAAAAGATCCTACAATAAATTTTCCGTTGACATGATTTTGTTTAGTGCCTGAGTCATCTTTAGTTTTGGAGGCCTAACATTTTTATTTACAGGTGACATTTGACCATATGGATATAGCCTTGACAAAGGCATTCAAGTCACCAATAGTAGATAGCATACTGTGTCTTCCCCAACACCAACAGGTAAGGTCGCAGTTCTTTAGAAGCGTTTAGAGCTTTGTTCCTCATTTTTCTTCTGCCCTCCTGTTCCGTTAACTGTAGTCTGCCACATTTCTGTGCCTCGTTCTTATCCATGAAATGTTGGGCAGATGGTACTGTGTGCACTGGCAAATACTTTCCAGCATTGCAAGAAAAAGGCTACTACTCTAGGAGAGGTAACACTTCATGCCATCTTGAAAGAATGTACTTGATCACCTCATCTCGTATTATTCTAACCTACCTATACATATCTTTTTTTCAGCTCAACAAATCATACATTGAAATCTGTAGATCAACCCAAGTCCCAGCAGTTGGAATGCTTGAATTTTCTAACATGTGCATGGTTTTGAGCGATCAGGTATGCGGATATGCTCAATCTTTTGATGCATTGGAATGAAATGAAAGGCAACCCAAATGTTTAGTGTTTGATGGATTTTACATTGTAGGGATTCATGAAGCTAGGGCAATCCAAGGAAGATAAGCTTAGGAGAGTAACCCTTCAGATTGACATTTCAGATATTGGTTTTGCATTTAAGGTGCGGACAAAGGTTCTTAATCCTATATATTTAGCAACATAGTAAGTGTTCGATCTTCTGGGTTGTTTACTAGTTCATTCAATGATACAGGGAAATCGTTTCTTTCAAAAATGTCTGAAGCAGCCAAGATGCTAGCTAGACTCATGGTTACCAACAATTACAACCCTCGATGTGCAACACTCAGGTGCCTGACTGATACAAGTATACAACCCCATCATTCTAGCCCAGTCCTTGACGTGCTGAAGGATGCCAGTGATAGTCAAGCAGGCTGCACCGTATGCCTTTGGTCATACACTCAGCAACTGCAGTTTACTGCATTCAGCGAGCTGTCCTCGTTTGAAATTATGAGAAAACTCTTTCTTGGAATTCGGAGAGAAGTGTACATGTGATGAGTTATGATAGTATTATCTGACACAATTCTTTCGAAAGATAGTTGACTGTAGTTTTTATTTCTCCATTTTTTGTTCTTCCAAAACCGATTGATGTAACTAACCATTAGCAAATGAATAACATTTATTGGTACATTTCTTGCTGAAAATTGAATTCAATAATGAGAAGCTGGAATTATGTTATGTATCTTTGCCAAATCAATTGCACTGTTGTCATATTTTACTCAGTGACATTATTGTTGAGGTTGTAAACTGCATAAAGTGCTGTCGGTCGATAAGATAGGAGAAGAAAATTTCGGTGCATGTCAAATATGCTAGATAAAGCACAAAAGCAACTAATCTCAAGAGATAGGCCCGTCTCCGTTGTACATTACAAATTGATTTCAATATCTCGTCCTGTTGAGCATTTGATCAGTCAATCTCATCCGCGATGTTTTTCTGTCTCTGGCTTGTACATTGCTGACCGTCGTAATCGTAGAGTAACAGAGGTGGCTTGACGAAAATGATGGAACTTTGTTTACTCTGCACACGTTTTGAAACGTATTGGGCCTTCCCTATACTCCCCGCTGCTAATTTGTAGTGATTGGGCTCCAAATTATGGGCCGTAGTTAGAACATGGATAAATTTTCTTTAGTTTGGGCTTCTTCGATCGCACTTCCCAAGACCAACTTCGTGGTTTCCAACTTTCTCCACGAAAACTGGGCTATATATTTAACTGAGCTTGCATGGGCCTCTTTAACATCAATACTTCTGCTCAAAAGTCTCAAACTGAAGGAGGAAGAAATCAGCACAGATTCGCCGCTCAATTTCAGTGCGCCAGAGTTGAAAGGTGTGTTCGAGCATGATGTGACATTCAGGTCAACAAGTAAAATCCCACCTGACCGTGTAACGGAATATGCCGTATATCGAAGCAAGCAAACGTACTACCGCACCCTATTCTCGTCGGCAGACAGAACGCAGCCCCGTCTCTTTGCGTGGAGGCAAACTGCTTGCCGTCGAAGGCAGCGTCATCAGTAAATAAAAGATACGATAAGATTAGCGAAGGGCATCGTCTGAACACCCGCGTTGGGAGTATTACGAAGGGTGTTTGATACCTTACTAAACTTTAGCAACTGTATGACAGATGTTTGGATATTAATTAGAAGTATTAAATATAGTCTAATTACAAAACTAATTGCACAAATGGAGTCTAATTCGCAAGACGGATCTACTAAACCTAATTAGTTCATGATTTGATAATGTGATGTTACAGTAACCATTTACTAATGATGAATTAATTAGTCTTAATAGATTCATCCTGCGAATTAGACTCCATCAGTGAAATTAGTTTTATAATTAGCTCATATTTAATCCTCTAACTAGCATACCAACTAGCATACCAACGTCCAACATGACGAGTTTACGCCTCATATCAAAGTATCAAACGCGCAGGTGTGGACGGAGGGGGAACAGATGCAGCGCTGGTCCATGTCAGGACGCAGTATCGCAAGTTCCAACGAGGCCCACCTCCACCATCGCCACCACACGTCGCCGGGGATCGGAATTGGATTGGCCGAGACCATCATCAGCATCCCCATCATCGTCATGATCACTCCTCACAGCTCACATAGATCATCGATCACTCCTCCCCCCCCCCCCCATTCGATGCCGCCTAGTCGGTCTCAACGTGGTACGGCGCCTTCAATTGGAAACGACGGCCACCGTTATCCTGATCACGTCCAGGTTACCCCTTCCACTGTGCCACCAGACTTGAACAGCACGCCATGTCCGGAACTGTAAGAAGTACTGTAGTAACGATCCTTAGCAGAAAAGAGAAGGGGGAAAAAAAGCAGCCGAAGGAATCGGGAAATTCAGCAAAGCGGATTCATGGCGCTTTTCCAAAAGGACAAGCCGGTGCTTTCGAACGAGTCCCACTTTTCCAGGTTTCCAAAAAACCTTAACGTTCCTGCTTTGCCAAAAGATGATGATAGCCCTCCCTCGCTTTTGCGCACGAAAGATCGACGAAAACTCAAAAGCACACGATTTTCTGAATTTTGTTTACGTCCTCCCAACTCCCAACCCAAACGAAAGGAGAAGATCGAGAGATCGGGCAGGCAAGCAACCGAGACTGGCATGGCTCAGCGGCAGAATCCACGGCCATCATGGCCAGACTCGATCCTCCTTAATTATCAGCGCCCCATGATTGCGGATCGCTTGGCTCGCCTCGCCTGCGTGCTGCCCGTACACTCGCTTTCGCGGGCAATAGTGGCATGGATTCCAAGTTCCCCGTCGATACTACTACTAGTAGTAGCAGTAGCCAGTAGGCTAGTCGGTAGGGGTGGGGGAGGTGGCGTCGCCCTCGTCGCGGCGACCCGGGATCACGCACGGCACGGAGCCCATGCGCGGATGCGGTGGTGGCCAGCGTCTCTCGGTCTCGCCGCTCGGGACCAGGGCGAGCGAGGGCGAGGCCACCCGTCGATCTCACGGATCGGGCACCAAATCCGCAGCGAGTTCGCGATAGCATTTCCGGAATCGTGACGGGGAACCGAAGATGGGGTGGGCTCGCGCAAATCGGCGCGATGTATCGTGTAGCTCCGATCCCAATCATGGCCCCGTCCGTCACTGTAGCGGGAGGAGGAACGGGTGCGGCCCGCACGTGAAGGGCACGAGGGGTCGGCGTCCGCGCCACACGAATGTTTGTCCACACGCGCTGCCCCTGTCGAGACTGTACCCTGAAAGCAAACACGTCCCAAAATCCAGCTCACCATTCAAGGAGGCGCTTGTTTAAGCTCCTGTTGTACAATTCACATCCCTTCATATTTTGTGAGCACATTGCGACCATCCAGACGATCAGAGCTCCGATCAAGCAGCCTCGGTTGCTCGCGCCAAACGCCACATGTGCACACGCTTGGTCCAGGGGGGCAATCGGGCGCCGAGCAGCCATCACCCTGCAAGTTCCAAGCTCCTTTCATCATCAGTGCCGTGCTTATCGCCGAGTCGTGGGGCATGGACAGATCCATTGCCCTGCTCCTCCTGCCTCGTCTCCAGTTTCTCCACCGGCACAATTATTGGGCACCTGGAAAAAGGACGCTGAAACCCTGGAGTCCATGTCCATGCTCCAAACACCCAGAACCGCAAAAAATTCTTCCTTGGCGCTTGCTCTTGGTGGTACTACCACTCCGTGGGCTAGGTCTCTGTTGAGCTGCGAAACTGTTTCACTGTTTGCGCCTCTGCAATTTAGTGCTCACGCTCTCGTGCCGTGCGCACTTGGCTGGTCAAGTCAGTCAGTGCAGTCCACGGATGAGTCTGAGATAGCGTTCAAACCTGATTAGCACCGGCACTATTACTATACTATGTAGGGGCAGTTAGCCAGAAGATTCCGGGTGTGATTAATTATTGGTTGCTCTTATTAAACAGGGGATTATTGTTGGTAGATTAATTGACATTAGAGACCAAAGCACTATGATAGATTACACCGGTGGTAGGGCAATCTAGCCTAATTCTTTGGGTTCAGAACTATCTTACCAAACTTTGACTGTAGCTGGCTGTTTGTTTGATCACTCGTCCTTTTCTGAGCAGTCCACAATTAAACCCGTTTTCATGAGAAGCAATGAACGTCCAAACTCGCTAGTGACGTTTGAGTAGGGAGTAGATTTCTGGACGGCCATCATGATCCCCAGATGCATTTTCTCTGGACAGGGTGCACTTTGAAGCTGGAGATTCGGACTCCCCAACAGGGCAACTCGACACATCTTCAGCGCCAGAATCTTCTCCCCACCGAAACAGCCTGAAGATGATGTCTGAAACGAAACGGATCAAACGGAACAAGCCATATGTGGTCACGCATGTGAATCATTTTACTGCATCCATGATGGGTATGGTGACGCTGCAACTGTCGCGGGCACTGCACAATTATTTCCCAACACGGGAAATGGGCCACATTGTGAGTGGGATAGGACGGCCCAGTCCAACTTGTCACCAGCTCAGCTCAGAGGTACTCCGACGCACAAAAGAGCAGTCGAGCAGATATGGGGCCACAGACAGAATTCCTTGCATCAAAAGTTCGAAACATTCTCCATTAGCGGCTGAGATGACAGGAGCTCTCAAATTAACATCACATACCAGCAGAATTTGGTTGCTGTCAAAACGAAAACCAAGTCCCAAAAGCCTGAAAGTCGAGCCTCTAAAAAACACTGCCCACCCCGTCACCGTCACTTTCACCTCTGCCATTAGCGCTTGCTTCCTGGGGGTTGGTTTCCATGGCAGGATTCTTCACATCGCCTCAGTCAAATCCTGTTACCGCTTGCTTGTTCAGATGCCATGGCGTGCGCCCAGCCCTTTTTGACATCCGCGCGGAGCAGAGGTGACGCAACAGCGGTCGTTTCAGTTTGGAGTTTTGGACGACGCGTTCGTTTCAGTGGGCATATATTTTTTCACCATCAGGGCCATCAGCTAGCCCTGCGGCATCAGATACCTTGGAGGATACGGGAAGTTATACTATGATAACCACTATTGCTAGCGCGGCGTGGCGGCAGGCTAACAGACGTGCACTCGCTTTTGGGCAATTTTATTTCGTGCACGAACAGTATAGCTTTTTCTCCGGGGAGACCGTCATGTTCGTCCACATCAGGCGAGTCAGTACTATCGGAGAAATTCCTTTTTTTCCGAATATTTGGAGATTTTTCTCGATGACGACATATATTCTGCACCTTGCAAGTCAAAACAAATTCCTCGTGGGAAACTAATTTTCGGATATGGTTACATGTATCGCATCTGCAGCCGATATCGAATAATCGATCTCATTATCGTTTCGTGACGGAAAAGACGAGCCGACACGCACCAGCCGCGCGTGCCCCAGCGCGCCGCTGGTGCTGGCCGGCCGCCGGATTCTCGCCGGCGCAGCGAGCAAGCACCGAACCACGCACTACACCACTGGCACTGGCCTATCCTGTCCTCCCCGTTTTGCTGCGCCGGTGCGCCCCGAGGCTCGTACAGCCACCGGACTGGTGCAACCTGGCTGGCCCGTCCACACCCCCAACCCCCAGCACTGTGGAGCCGAGGAGGAGCCGGGGTGTGCCGTGTGCGCGTATACTACAACCGCGCACGTACCAAAAACCACTGACCGATCGATCGATCGATCGATCGCTTTACAACTGCTTTGACGTAGCGGCATGCCCTACCAGGCACTACGGCACGGAGAACCAGACGGCCGGATGGAGATGGATGGATAGAGTAGTGTGGATGGCGGCAGTGGGCAGTGGGCAGCGCGGCCGGCCAGGGCCAGGCCAGTGGAGATGACATGTTCGTGTCCGGCGAGGATAGTGCAGGCAATGATCCGTGGTCTAAACCATGGAAGCATTGGGATCCCCCGGGGGCAGACAAGAGGGGGACAGGCGACGGTAGTGGAGCGCGCGGGTGGCGTACTCCTCGCCGGACATTGGCATTGGCATTGCCGCCGGGAGCTCCGCAAGTGGGTGGAGCAGCGTCCCCGCCGTCATTGGCTCGCTGCGTGCGCTCCGCCCCGCAGGTCATGAGGGGCCGCCTGCGCCTTTGTTTGTTTGACGAAGAACCGAGCGGGCATGCATGGCCATATATCGCCGTTGTTAAATGTGGTGGTGTCTTGTCGGTGCGCGCCACTCACCGGCGCACCGTGCCGTGCGTCCGTGCGTGCAAGAGGAGAGCTCATGACCTGCGCCCTGCTTGCGTGAAGTGTGCGCTGGACTTTGGCCCAGGGTGTGGAGGATATCTAGGCAGCTCCAGAAGTCTCTTTTCCTTGGGAGCGCATGGCTGGTGGAAAGGGCAAAAGAACAGAGCAGATCTCTAGCAGGATTGCTGGCAGCCATAGGAGACAGGACCCCTGGAGCAAAGCGATCGATCTCTGGTTGGGTGGGCACTCGATCATGTAAAATGGGTGGCTTGCGCTGCAATAATGCTACCATAATTCATCGTGATTGGGATCTTTTACGCTTGTCAATCAGCATATGGTTTTTTCCGCCGTCATTGTTTGCTTGTCAGATCGTGTTCACGCACGCGCGCACAACGTCGCGGTTCCGAAAGGAACCGGAAATTGTTTGGTCTGATGTTGGAGGAACTTGAGGTCCAATCGGTCTCCAAAGGTTGGTGTGCCGTCCGCCCGTCCCCCATGGGAAAAAGGGTACTAGAAACCGCGGAGAAAATTTTTCCAAGCGAGTCCACGTCTTGAAAACACATTCCGTTCCGCTTCTGATTCTTTGGGAGTTAGGTGGGTCTTGTACGAGCCTGGTCTGGTCTGGTCTGGCTGCCCACTAGTGGTAAGCTAGTTCCGAGATATACTACTGCCCTACCCCCAGCCTCTGGGCCTTTTGTTTAGCTACAGGAATGGCGAGAGCAATTGGCTATAGCTGGTTTCATTTTCAGACATCGGTGGTAAAGCATGCAGGCACCCATGTAGCCCGTGCAGCCAGCAAACAAAGGCTATGGCATATTCTAGTATAGCATTGTAGCAAAGCTCCGTATGGGATCATTGACTTTTGAGGTTTTGAGCTTGTATTTTTTCGATCTATATATATTGGACCTACGCTTACTATAGCGGTACACATTCACCGTGTGCATTCTTTTTTATGATGAGGTGACTAGGCGTACGAGGCACATGATAATAATAAAAAAAGCAATCGAGGTCTGATCCAACGGTTAGGAAAGCTTACTCGAAAGGGATGCAGCAACTCACAGATGCTGCTGTGCACACACAACAGTTCTGTTGTGCGTGTCCGGGAATTGAAGGCGAGCGTCACGTGTCGGCGTGTACCGAAGCGATAATCCGACACACCGTCTGGTGCTGCGTCAGCCCCCGCGCCGTGGGATTGGCCGCCACACACGGTGACGTGCGGGGAGTTGCGTTCGGGTCGGGTTGCCGCAGCCCGGGCATGCCCCCGACGTGAAGGCGAAGACTTCCTACCGGGCACCGGCTGCGCGCGCGACGACGCCCCGTCCGAGGACGAGAAGGTCGCCGCCTCGCCTCGGCACGACGGCACGTGCCGCCTCGCTTCGATCGCGCGTTTCCGAGGAGATCGCGAGCGCGGGGCTCGCGGACACAGGGCCATCGGCGAGCCCGGGCCGGCGGCCGACGCGCGGGGCAGGCGATCTTACCCTAACCGCGTATGCGTGCGTATCCTCCTCGTCTTGCCGACTCGTGAGGACCAAGGGAGTGGGGGGCGGGCGGGCGGATGCCGGACCGGTGGGGGTCTGCGCGCCGCTAGCTGTTTGCTCCGTTCCGCGTCGGAAACCGATGAACAGTCGCCGGTTTACCCCCGAGGATCCAGCTTCTGGCTAGCTTGACGGGTATTTTAAGCCGCCGCCTCTTCGCCTCGATCTATCTCCGCTCGCACACTTCCGTAGTTCGTTCGTTCGTTAGTCTGCACGAAACCGTAGGTGGCAAGGTAGTACAGATCTAAAATTGTTTAGTCCTTATGAAATCGGGTAGTCCTTGTGAAATTCAAGGTGCTGGTTTCCTTAGAAAATCAGAATATTGCTCTACATGCTCTTCTACTCGGTACCATGGGCACTATCTCGTGCTGATTCGTTCAAGAAAAAGAAAAAGAACATTGCTGGGCACTAGCCAATAGACATGCATGCATGAAAAATTCTGACAAAAATAGTTAAATTCACGGTCAGGCGCGAGAAAAGAATTTAAGAGAACACTATTTGATTCCCCGAAACATCTCGGTCGGTTGATTCGCTATGATTGATGCGATGGAAGCCGTGGTGGTCAACTGCTGTTCTGCAACGGCTAGTGAGCCCAGACGCTCGTGCGGAGGTCAACTCTTGCTCGGTGGCCCACATGCTCTCTGCACGTACAGCTCGGTTGCAACGGAATAGTAATCTGGTCAAGAAATACAATCACGGATGAATCAGGCAACGGGATAATGGTCGATCTACTGAAGTACTGATGGATCTTCTCCTTGATTATTTCCAAAGAAACATGGAATCCGCGGTCACGTAATATGAAAATACTACGTCAGTGCTGAGCATTTCATTAATGCCTTGATCAGTTAATTACTTAATTATACCGGATGGCTCTTGTACATATATTCCGGCAATTCTTCTGTTGACTCCTGATTAAAATTAAATTCAAGTTGCTTGTACTAGCACATCTGTTCCAACGTTCATAAGATGCAACGGGAACTGATATTTGCTGCTCCCTAGTTCTAGCCCTTTCTTTGGGCAAATGAAGGTTCCCGTAATTCACTCCCCTGTTTTCTAATTAAAAACCCCATTTTGTGAGGACAGTGCATTTAACTGATAATTACTTTATTTAACATTTTGTTTATGTGATACGAAATTATAGTCGTAAGTGTTTTAATTCGAATATTATAATGTCAGTTTCGTGTCATAAAAAAATATGTGTTAATAGGCAATTGCTGATTCAAATAGTCATTCATATTTCAAACACAGATAGAGTATTTTTTTAAATCGACATCCCCATTTTCATTACAAGAACGGAAATACCAGTAGAGTATTAAAAATATATAATCAGCATTAAAGAAAAAAAATCACAGCAAGGATTAATACTTCTTATATCTAGGTCAAATGGAACGAGGAACAACGCCACGTGCATCCTGGAACGCGAGCAAATTAAAGTTTTTTCCTCATATTTATTGTTTTTTTTTGGTCAAGTGGCGTAGCCATTCGTTGCTCCCAAAAAACAAAAAACTATATGCATAATCCAGAAAACAAAAATACGTGTGCGTAGTCTGCTTTTGAAGTCACCCAAATCAGAAGCCACTCACGATGATAGGAGTCAGCTTCAAAAGCAGACTACGCACACGTATTTTTGCTGTCTTACGTACGTACGCAGATGAGATCCACCGAAATCGTGAAGCAACCGCACGTGTCGAGTACATTATGTTATCTGACCGTCCGATTAAAATTTGAGCAAGTGTGATCTCTCTGGCCACCTACTGCCATGCACCACCCTGAATCCACGGAAACCGGCCGCCCCAAATGCTCTAGTATATGCAAGTCTCGTAATCTCACCATAAACGCTCCCTTGCTGCACATACGAACTCCTCACCTAACCTGCGAGACATTTTTCAAATCGAGAGGCCGTTCCTGCTTGTTCAATGCCTCGGGCAAGTGGCCTTAGTTTATTCTTCAAGATAGCTGCGGAGCACTGTGCAATGCAGACACGAATTACTTGCATGCTTGAATGAAACTCATGAATCTCACATGAACAAATACGCTACAATCCATGTTCCAGCAAAACAGAAAAAGTTCCAGCAATGTTTTAGATTTTGTTTCTGCTTTCAACAGCGTATGCAGCGTGCTATAAGACGGGTTAATGAGTACCATGGCTATTACCTGTTAATCACGCGATTAGTTAAGGTTGGACTTTGGGAGCTATACTATGATACCACACACCACGAACGTTTTCCAAGTCGGAGCTAAGGCTTAGGGAGTCACGTAGGAAACAATTTTCCGGATGCGTGGTTCGAAATCGGATTCGCCGCACCACATTTTATCGGATCTCGCGTTGAGGTTCCCGGGGTCCCAAGGGAAATCGGTGGCCAGCCAGCCCCGGCTCGTCGTCGTCGCCGCCGCCGTCCGCCCAAGCATCCATCCATGCCAATTGCCATGAACATGTATCGGGCGTGGCACATGGACGCTATCGATCGCCTCCCTCGAGCCGATGGCCGACGCGCATGCACGCGTTGATTAAATGCCGCACAGTGGCCTGTACCGTGTGCAGGGAGCGAGAAAGTCTTCTGCTAGGGGCCGGCGCCGAATCTGCGAGGCTACCGCTGCGCTGCATGTCCATGACGAGACAGTTGTACGGCGGCTCAGAACAGTGTCGCCTCATAATTCATGCACCCTTCCGGCCATCCACTTCATGTAAACCAGCTGGAAACCCATGGATTTCTTGGATTTAAAGGCTTTATTGTCATTCTCATTTTTTGATGGGTTTCCCTTTTCGGTGCGAACTGTTGCGCGACGGATCCGGCCGACTGCCAAGCGGAAAAGGACAGCGCAGGCCACCCGTGTGCACATGACATGATGATTGGGGCCGGGAGCTTATTAGCAGTTGCTTAATCATGCAGGTTAAGGCGCCCCCTTTCGGGCTCGGCGGAGCCAAAAGTCCACCGCGTAATCATTCCACGCCGGATTAGCCTGCCGGAAGCTGGTGCCTCACCCTTGGGCGATCGCCATTGTCTAGTTTACTAGCCGCAGATCCCATCCACTAGCCAAAGCGATCAATACTTTTTTCCGTGGTTGGAGTTGGATCGATCAGCTCACTAGTGTATCTCGTCTCCACTACACTAAGCCTACGCAGCTATGCCTAGTGCTATTAGCCAATTGATAGGTAGGCAGGTTTATGATTTTTATCGTCAGGTATACATGTTCATTAGAGAGGGGTTAGTTGCTAAATTGCATGTGCTTAGGTAGGTAAACACATGTATTTCACTCGGTATTTAACGACTAAAAGGCGTTTAAGGTACAAATGGGTCGTGGTTCAACTCTTGATCATGCCTACCAGGTGGGAGTTCATCTGACAAAACAGTACTACAGCATCTTCAGGGCATATGCCGTGTGCACAATCATCACGCCTAACGATCCTTGGTCCGCTAGTGCTAGCACAGCAAGCATCTTAGAGTTTGTTAGCAGGATTGCAGGATCATTTGACCCAAAAATTCGAAAAGACTTCAGCATTTTGTGGTGCTGTCGTTTAAAAAATGGATTTGCAGAAAAATACAAGGAGGGGTACAGCTGGCCGGTGAGCGCCTACGCACGGGGCCCTAAAAGAAGACGCATCCAAGCGACAAATCCCGTATGGGCGGGGGGCAGATGCGTGGCGTCGCGCGAGCATGGCTTCACGTATCGGGGAGGAGGCGTCGGCTCGCCGGCCTCCCATGCCGCGACGGAGAAACCCCTCGAAAAGCAGCAACCCCCCGCCCAATTTTCCGACCCTTTTCCTTTCCTGAGGTGTTTTTTGGACGTGGTTTTGTCCTAGATTCCTACCAATCGTGCCACGGATTAGGCGTCAAGGCTTGTGCTTATCTGTCCCTCATGGCCTCCTAATCAAGCTACCAGTAGTGTTGCTAATCAACACCCCTGGAAGAATAAATGAATAACATATCTCGCGATGGTACCCTGGGAATATTGACGCCCATGTCACGCTCCATCTCGGCAGCTAGGAGCTAGGCAGTGTGCAGCCTGCAGGCATGGCCAATCGCGATATGGGATGCATGCACGTCGTTGTCCTAAGGGCGGTGACTGGTGAACTAGTCACTAGTGTGAGGCGAGGCGTACGATCTAAGAACCGGTTCCGTGGAAAGGCTGGGAAGGAAGGTGGTAGCATGGGAAGAACTAGGGAGGATCCGATCGAACCATATCTCGAATTAATCCATGATGAAGCAGAAAGGTCATCAGTCTGGTTTGTGGTTTGATGATCAGAGAGCTAGACCTGATTTGTGTCTTTCAGGGCATTTTTAAAGTCGGGGGTCTATGTTTAGTTTCCATGAGCATATGTAGGTGTGGAAAACAACAGGTGGAGTCAATAATAGTACTAAGCCACATGCGAATTCTCCAGAATAGGGAATGTTGGGAATATTACCTCCACTTTGATCAGTTGGTATCATTGGAAAATCTTTGATTTGATACAAAGGATGATAGGGTGTGAAAGGTCAATTTAGGGTCTACAGTCTCCACTGATAGGCCAGGTATTGCGTGTGTTGCGGGTTGCATGATGGAAGAATTTCGTGTGGCAATAGATTTGTAAGCTATTTCTAACAAATAGGCGCGACAAATTAAAGGGGATAGGAAAATCGCATGATTGCGACTTAGGTAAATATTGTTCTTTACATTATCACACACCAGTATATATAGGTGCAAAGGGGTTGTAGAAATAGATGATACTCCATGTTGGCACTCTTAGACAGCAATTAGTCAATTACAGAATATGGAAAATAAAATCAGCTGGAATAACTGTTTGGCCATAGAGAGCGGAAAACAAAAGGAATTTTAGGAGGGTGAAGACACGAAGAAAACCCTATAGATCGATGCATTCCACAAAAATATAATTTAAAGATGCCTAATCTTTTTTCTCAAAATTCCATGATGGAAAATTTCTCATAGGAACTGAAACCTACATAATGCCTTAAAACTTTAATATTTTGAAGCGGCCATTGCTATGATATATTTAAACTGTGTGCAATGTGTAGTTTGGTTATGGTAAGTACTTGATTTGTATACTTTCCCATAAAGGACAATTGCTATATGTCTCTGAAAAGACAAGTTGTACACCGTGTTCTGATGTGCAGTGAGGACTGTATTTTCTCAATCGGTAGAGGCTGCTTGGATATTCTGGGTTTGAATACAAAGGGAACTTATTCTCAAATGAGCGCCGGAGTTCTTGACATTGTTTTAAAAAATAACCGTCAAGAGCTATAATTACACACTATTGAACGCAAAATCATACTAATGGAAGGACCTGAGAGCGTGCCAACTGCGGCATGATTCCAGAAAAGAAATTCTCTTGAGAACAATATGAATTATCCTCCACATACTCAAACCTCACGGGTCCCCTCCAGCCGCTCAAGTACGCGAGTAAAATTGCTGCGCGATCATACCCAACCTACTTTCTCGCAAAAGAAGGATTAGCCGGCCTAAACGAACCAAGCATTTTCTTTATCAATCCCTTCCGCAAAGAAGGCCCCCGATCGGAAGAATATAACTTTGAGGACGCACTCGATGATCCCTTGAACCACCCCCTTCATGATTAGCGTGCTAATGCTAATGAATCCGCCCATCCGCGCCGAAGCTTTTTCCATCCTCCTCGCTCGCTCCCATTCTCCCGTCTCTCTGGCCGCGGCTGGCCGGCCGCACGGCGGCCATTAAACAAGGACGGAGCCTTCACTCCACCGATCAAATCATGATTACTACGCTGCCGCCGGGCATCCATCTCATCTGACCCGCCCGGCCGCAGGATCTTTTGGGAGTTCGAATGAATCGAACGCCCCGGCTCGAGACGACTCGATCGACTGATCGCCTTAACACGGAGCCACCAACCGCCTCGGCTCAGCTTTGCTCGGCGATAGCTGCTGTCCACGCTTGCATGATCGCAGCGAGCGGCTGAAACGCACGAAAAGAACGGGAAAGCTGATGGGGGGATTTAGTGCGGGAGGACACGCTTTCTGCTGCGGTTTATGGAGGAGGAATGGGCGGAGTAGCGCGGCCTAGCAGCTGGTTGATTGCAGCGAGCTGCGCCGTACTGTACTTGGGCGACCACTGTTCTCGTATGGGAAAAGCAGGTGAATTTTAAAATGCTTCTAGCATTAACATACTACTGTTGTGGCTAATGTGCTTAAGGGTAGATAAATCAAAATCATTTGTGTGGAGGAGCAAAACATAATGCGTTTCTTGGGTGGTATGATTAAATGCACGGAAAGAAAGCTACCATCTGTCCGCTTCATGAACAAGAAAGTCAAATGAAATACTTCTGTATGAGTCTGATTGATAATACTCCCGCTAGTATTTGTTTCTGGATGCTGTTTGAATCGATTTCCTGGTTTGACCAGCACCTGAACGTGTATGCTGCATTTTTGAAATTTTTCATCACAAAGGAACGGAGTTATAAGCGGATCCATGGTGCATTCACAACATCCATGGGTAATGGGTTTTAAGGAAGAGAAAAAGCTCTCCAACCACCCCCATGCAACCTCTGTGAGCAACCATATATGGGACCTAATACTATAGTAGAAGCATCACTAATCCGGCATAGTACTTTGCTTCTTTTATGCTCCTTTTCCTTTTCAATTGGCAACTGCTCACACTAGTATGTTTTGCTTCTCCTTTAAATATCCATGGTTATTTGCTGCCCTGATTTTCTGAATATATGCTGATGACACCATCTATTTGGAACCGGCTGGTTTGCTACTTTTTTAATTATTTTTTGTGTTCCTTCTCCTGAAAAACTATACATAGAATTTATGCAGGATCCTTGTTGGACAGGCTGTCCAAAATCAAAGCCTTGCAGGCAGAGAAGAATTTTTGTGGAGAAGCCTCTTTTTTTTTTTTGGCAGGCAGGAAGCTACTGCATTTATACTGGATGATGCGATGATATCACTCGATTGTTGAACAGTGCCAAACATGATTGATGTGCATCAGAATTAGGCCTCGCGAATAAATACGTCAATAACTCTTAGAAGCAGACCAGTACTGAGCGTATTTCTGCACAAAGATACACTGGAGATGATATCAATGATATCATTGGCATGACTATTTTCTTCGTGAAAACTGTGTCATGATTTTTGAAAGAAAGAAAAAAATGGAAGGACTGGTCCAAAGCGCTCCAGTGTAGAACTCCAGAACAGAAATCACAGAAAAAAAAGTAATACTTAGCACTCCCAGAAACGTTGCATTCCTATGTGGTATTTCGGTACGAGGAAACAACTCATTTTCTGGACACGCAGGAACGCAAAAGGAAAAGTAGTGCATAGTAAGGAATCGATGCCCGTAGCTTAAGAGGGGGAGGGGGTGAACGTGGTAAACTTAAAACCTTAACCTACAGCTTCCACTACTTTTACATAAAATATAAACTAGATCATACTATCAAGATTGTGCAACTAATGTTGATCTAGTGTGAAACCCCTTCCCAAAATAAGTTTTGCAACCTAAAGACAATCCTAACAAGATACTACACTAAAAAAGTAAAGTCACACAAGTTGCAAGTATGAAACGCGGAAATGTAAGAGGTGATTTTCCAAATTAGAAAATCGAAATGAAGCTTTTTTTCAGTCTATCTGTATATTTTTTATATAATATAATAGGAATTAAGTTATAATATAATAAATATTTCATTTCATCTATAATAGGAATTAATTAGAATATAATAAATATTTCATTTTGAATAAAATCTGGAGTTGTGTTGTATAAGTGAACATGAATTTATTATCATTCAATGAGCATCTTGTATTTCATAGAGTATGAGAGGAAGCAAACTCTTGACATGATGATTTATCCTGTGGTATTGGCAGGCACTAAGCCACCACTAGTCTACATTGTTGATGCACTCACACAAGAGTATTGCTTCCCGATCACTAAGTCTCTTCGGGACATCCCTTGACCTGCCACAAAGGCTCGATCAGTGTTGACGGCTGTTAGCACGCCAATTTGTGAACCGCAAGTGTACGGATCAGTTGTAGCTCTTTCCTCAGAGTATTCCCCCAAGGTTTATCAATCCGTGGTATTTATAGCACAAGATCTATTAACTTGGTGTTTATGAAAGATTCAGATCCAATCTACTAAGCAAAGCATGTACAAACAGATAACAGATAGAGCAAAGGTAACCAATCTAGAGCAACCTAGACTATGCATATGTCGTAATTCTGAGCATGGATAGTAAAGCAACAGCAGGGGCACCAGAGGTTGCCAGGCCAATCGGCCTAGCCCCTTCCTAGGCCCTTTGACCTTCGTCTTCGTCTGTTTCGATGCTCGTTGAGTGCTTTATCCAAAAATATACTTTTAAGTCCAATTTCCTGCAAAAACATAACATCCTCCAAAATATGTTGCATATGTGAAAATAACTGATTTATTAGGTGTAATCAATAGTTTAGGTATTAAATTCATGTCATTATTGAAGATAAACATGGATAAAAGTGTGTCAATAGTGAGTGTTAACAGCCGCTACGGCTCACGTCAAGTTCCCCGGTCACCTTGATGCCGTCTGCACTAAGGAGCTTTTCCGCGAAGGAAGGGGGTCTCCATGTCCCTGCACACGGTTGTTGACTCCACTTCACACCAAGCCAAAGGGTCGAAGACTTGCCAACGAGCCACCAAGGCTCCAAGGCGCCAACACACCTTGTACAGATATGGTTCACTCTTTGAACCGATCACAAGGTAGGCACACCTTGCACTCACTCTTCTTTAGGCCTATCCTATCACTAATCACTATTCTAAGCTTGTGCTAAGCCTGTGATAAATCACTTAGGAAATTTTGGTGGCTTGAATGTGTTCTTGATGAGCCTTAATCTTCAATGGATTTCTGCACACTCCAACAACTTCAAATGGGTGAGTGGAAGGGGTATAAATAACCCAAGGCATCAAAGAGCCGTTGCTCCAATGGCTAGTTAAAATGTACCATCGGATGTATTTTGGTAGGCATCATAACATTCGGTGCTACTAGCCGTTGGCCTCCCAGCGCCCATGTTCTTCTCTAACACGTCAAAATTCATCCGATGCTTCATCTGACGCTTAATCCGATGCACCGTCGGATCATCCAGTGTTAAAGAAATTTTGGCCGAAACCTCTCTAGAACTTCGCAAAGTAAATATGCTTTGTCCGACGCTCCCCTTGTCCTACCATCTGATCATCCGATGCTATAGGGTTTTCCTCGTCTTCCAAGTCTTCTCAAAATTCATCCGACGCTACTAGAAAATAGGGCATCGGAACATCCGGTGGTCTTGACTTAGACAGCCACCTGCAGTTGTACTAATTCGTCCGATGGTTGCTGCGACGCTTCTTAGGTGGACCATCGGAACATCTGATGGTTACCTTTTCTCTTCAACTCGTCCAATACAAGCACCGAAGATACTGTCATTTGGATCTCTGGATTTTCTTTGTCATTTGGATGCTTGAATAGCATAGAACAATCATAAATACCATGGCTTGGTCATTTGAATACCATATCTTGGACACTTGAATGCCATGATTTGGACCTTACTATGGTTTGCTTTGCATGCTTGGGACCTAGAAAACCTAAAAGACACATGCTTGACAAATCATTAGTCCCAATGACTATATTTTCACTCAATCACCAAAATTACAAACTATGGCTTAATGGGTCCATGTTCGCTACATACCTGACTAGTAGATGTCATCCATGAGGCTTGGCCGTTACATGGAATGGAAGACATTCAGATTTCTTCTCAGGAGAAAAAAAGAAGGAACATTATGTGTCATCATGTTGGCATTTTGGCAATGGGAGTGTAAAACGACAAATGCTAGGGTCGTAACGTTTGTAGCATGTGCGGCATTGTCACACGGATCAGAAAAACGCAAAGTGAGTATCTTAAAATTCACTCACAATGGACGACGGTTTTGTTGCTTGACAGAGGGACCAGGCAATTCGGAGGGTACGTACCATGACGGTGATTTCCAGAGCGTGACACGGATTAGTGGAGCGGAGGAACATGCTTTTACGGCTAATACAGAATTTGTTAAACAATAAATTAGTGGAAAAGGAGTAAAGGACCGAGGTCATGTGAGCCGTGTGATGTCGGAGAAAGTAGGGTCCATGGTAACAGTACTTAATGTTGGATAATACTTTTAAAAAACATATTTTCACATCTTATTGTTGTAACATCTTATGTGCACTGTGCTGTGTTACCAATAAAACGAAAAGTTACTTTTTTCACAATTACTATTTTTCATTTATTGCATATTGTAGTCCTATTTCATCCATGTTCCTGATGACATTTTTTGCCAATATCGAACCAAAAAAAATGGCATCCAGATGCTGGTTGAATAATGCGGTTTAGTTGTGATTTAAATTTCGATTCATATTTTTCTATCGTGTTTGTCAAATGGATTTCTAGTAACTTTATTTGTGATTCAACAATTTCATGCCAAATGTTAAGTTACATCTAGCCTAGTATGTAGGAAAAATGAATAGTGATTATTATTAAAATCTTATCAATAATTTAATTTTCATTCATTTGTTCAGGTTGGGCTAATTATTTCATAACACAACACCCTCAGTGCATGCTAGTTTAATTTTTTTAAAACAATTGAGTAATTATTTGCTGAGCTTGTCTCGCGTGCATCTTTGTGTAGCAACAACTGGTTGATGTCTTGGTACATGTCAAGCTCCAGCTCAGACTTTTGATTTGTGATGTCACTTTCATGCTACAGCCATCAAGTACTAGAGTAATCTTGCATAACATTTGTTTTATTGGATAAATCTTGTGTGTGTGATCTTTAGCATGTTCCTGGTAAGGCCATCTTGTTACAAATGTTCTGTTCCAGTAGCTTGCCCACCTTTCATTTTGTGATTGTTTCATCATGTACTGATATAGAAACAAGTCGCTGTTTAATTTACTACTTATAAATCTTGTTTTGTATGCTTGCATTTACTTTTTTTTCATTTGTTTCCGAATCCAAGCTAGTTTGTTTGATGCTTTCGAGCATTTCCATCTATTCTTGTCTCTTCTCTTTGAGCTTTGTATGCTTGTATACGAGATCTACATTAGCTGTAACCAAGTAGATGAAGCACATATCAATTTGAGATGAGATTGACATATTAAGAACCATAATTGTCCGATAGGCAAATTATTATCCACTCTGTTATGCACCTTGATCTTGATCTCTCGAGGTACCCATGAATATTCCTTGATTGCTTGTGCATTCCCACTCCCAAAAACTAAGCTTTTTTAATGCAATTGGTATACATCTTTAATTTATGACACTTTTCCGCAATTTTTTGAGGGATGTAAAATATGGGTTAGTGTTACATGTTATTTTGGATAAAATTTCAGTATGACTTTTTTAATTTGAGTAGTACAGATTCAAAAGTATAAAGTATAAAAATGATACTTAATACTAGTGGTACTTATAGTTTATACTGAAACATGTGTTGCATGGTACCACAAAACGTTGCTAGTCGACTTGCATGTTTGTGTGTAGTACACGTGTTTGACTATTTTTTGAGAAATTCTTCATCAGATCTTTGCGTAGTTTGTGCTTGTTGTAAATTTATGCTTTTGGTGTTGACCTGGTTAGCAGATTGTGTTGTTATAGGATCGATCTGCAAATTAATTTGCATTCAATCGCGTGTACATATGAGTAAAAACAATCAGAAAATGTTGAATTTTGGTCAATTATTAGTATTTTGATTTATAACTTTGACAATCATTTATGCACCCCTTTTATTTTGGTCAATTTTTGGATGGTCCATGTATGATGGCTGGTACATGTGTGATACATGCACTATACGTACCTGCTATTGATGAGTTGAGGAAAATTTTGAGCAATGTGTGGGGTGTTATGATACATGCAATATACGTGGTTAGTACATGTGTGATACATGCATTATATATAGGTGTCTGCTACTGATGAGTTGATGAAAATTTTGAGCAATGTGTTGGGCATCCGCAGCATGTTTTAATTTTCTACTTTATAGATATGTTCAATTTGGTTCTTGAAAAAGAACGACATTTTAGTATCTGGGATGGATCACAACACAACTAATTTTAGCAGCAAGGTATGTACCTTTGGCAATAGTGAGGTAGTGGCAAGGTACCTTTAGCAATAGCGGAGGTATTGTGGTAGCGGCAGTTCTCTCCTTTGTTGCACTGCTATTCAATATCCATATTTTTTTATTGTATTGTGCATTCAAACTTTGAGTGAATGGTGTGCCCGTGCTGCCAGTATCTAAATTTTTTTTATTATACTATGCATTAAAAATTTGAATGAGTGGTAGAGGTTGGCCGCATGAGCACATGTCATGATAAAAAAGTGGTTGTTCTTAACGTGAAATGTGTAAGGAGGAAATGTGTAAGGAGGTAGACAGACTGACTACTTCATACCTATTCCAATAGGGACGAGTAGTGTAGTGTATCTAACATCAAACAAAAATAAATTCACTTACGCTGTGAATACATAAATAAAAGACAAAATGGCACGTATCTCACTGTAGAACGAACGAACAGGCATGCCAACAAACGTCCTTTTCGGTTGCTCCTCTCCTCTCTCTTGGATGAAGAAAAAATAAAGCACCAACGGGTTCTGAGCCTCTGACCATGTGAGTTGAGTAACCGTGTTACATCAGGAACAAGTGGAGACTTGTGAGGATCCAGCAGGAAATATACTACTCCCTTTGACATCCTGGCGTTGCGTCCATCTGTCAATTTTCTAGTCCAATCAACCCTTGTCCATAAAGGCTCTCGCCGAGTTTACCACTCCCAGCAAGGGTAAATGGAGTAGTAGTACTGTAGTAGCATCACATAACTCACCATGAATAGGAAGTCCTAAATTTCTATCATCGTTTATTTAACTTGTTTACAATCAATCAAGAACAAGAGAGGCTCACAATATAAGATTTATCATCATGTGGAGAGCCAGTAACTGTTCTGTTGAAATATTATCGTTTCAAACTCGGCTATATTTGTAAACGTTGTATTCAAATTCATCTGCCTGATTCATCCGCCTCTTATTGTTCCCATTGCAGAAGAATAGGTGAAATGGTAAAATTATACTAATTTTTGGAAATTTGATTTTTCTACATGGACCATTTAATAATTTGTCTACCAAAACAAATTTCCCTTTAATTGGAACATTCAAACCTAATAGAAATTTTGCCAGAAAAAACCTGTTAACACATAAATAGCATTTCTCTCATACAAATTGTTAATTAAAATTCCACCTTGTAAACCATACTTATGAGTGTACAAGACCATTTATACCAAAGAAGTGCAACTGAGGAGAGAGAAACTAAAAAAAGAAACAAAACGAAAGACCGAAATGTGAAAAGTCCGGGGCAGAGAAGGCTTCGCCAGTCTGCAAGCCGCGCGTTATAAAGCCGCAAGTGGTATCGTTCCTCCCTCACCATCTCCCTCCTCTTCTCTCACCGAATCACACACGCAGAGGGGCACGGAGGCGCTCCCCTCCCTCCTCTCTCTCCCCCGTCCCCTCACCTACGAGTGATAGCCCACACCTGTTGCGCGCGCGCCCCCCCTCTCTAGCCCCTCGCCATTACTCCCTCATAAAGGTAGAACAGAGCAGGAGCTGCGAGGAAGAAGCCGTGCCGGGAAAGGAGAGAAGAGGCCCCGTAATCCCAGCTCTCTGCTCTGCAACTCCGGCACGACGACGCCTGCTAACCGCGCGGCGCGGCCACCACGCTAGCCCGCCCCCCTTGTAGGCGAACAGAGCCTCCCCGTCGATAGCACAGTAAATTCCGAGCATTCCATTCCCTTCCCTTCCGAAAGCCACCCTGCATTTACTGCACACCACTCGCCCTCCGCCGGCCTCGCCGCGATCTTCAAAATCTTTCCCTGCCAAAAGGTGGGTCTTGGCTTTGGTGTTCTTGCTGCCTTTTCGTTCGTTCGTTCGCGCCCCGGCAGCCCGGCTGGGTTTCTTCCTCTTGTGTTCAGTTTCTGTACGGGCTGTCTTTTTTTTTTGGTTTATAATATTGTTGTTTGGATCTTGATCTGGTCGGCGGCTAATTACGTGTGCTTCACTGAACGACGCAGCAGCGGCCGGAGACGGGAAGGCCGGGCGCTTCAGGATGGCGCGCGAGCAGCTGGAGGAGTCCATCGTGGCCGACGGCAACGGCAAGGAGGAGGAGGTCGGGGTCATGGGCATCGGCACCGCCGGCGACGGCGACGAGCACCACGGCGGCGGCGGGTTCAACATGAAGCGCTTCCTCTGGCACGGCGGCTCCGTCTGGGACGCATGGTTCAGCTGCGCCTCCAACCAGGTGAGCGCCATACACGACATTAGCGGCCTCTCCCCGCCATGGCGTGCGCCTTGCTCACTCAGCCGAGCACAGAGATAATAGAGAGCACCGACTGGCGACTGACACTGAATTTTATTTCTCCATGGCTCGTGGTCTTGCAGGTGGCGCAGGTGCTCCTGACTCTGCCGTACTCCTTCTCGCAGCTGGGGATGCTGTCCGGCGTGCTGCTGCAGATCTTCTACGGCTTCTTGGGCAGCTGGACGGCCTACCTCATCAGTGTCCTCTACGTCGAGTACCGCTCCCGCAAGGAGAAGGAGGGCGTCAGCTTCAAGAACCACGTCATCCAGGTATGGCTCCGACGCCTCCTTGCTTCGTCGTCGTCGTGTTCTTCTTCCCAACTCCACTTTCTCCTCCACGCCATAACATCTGCAACTGACTACAGTTTCGCTCCTTTTCCTCCGGGCTACGGCTTTTACCAAAAATTTGCTTTTTTTAGCCCCCGTTTGGTCGTTATCGATCCGCCGTGGCGGCAGAAATGCCTCCTTTTGTGAAAACGGGAGAGGGTATTGGATCCCCCGGCCCCTCATGCGCCGATGGTATGCATGCTCTGTTGTGCTGCTTGCTTGTCAAACCAAAAGCGAGCCATGGTTTTGGGGGAGCTCCATGATCCTTATCTCTCGCAAAAGCTGGAGAAGCTACACTTAGTTAGTTAGTTCGCGCAACTAACAAACAAAATGGGATTAAGGGTGATGATTTATGGAAAAACACAAAACTAAAATAAGATAGTGGAAACTTAGTAGAAGTAGTAGTGATGATAATCTTGTGATGTGGTGATGTTGACCAGTGGTTCGAGGTGCTGGACGGGCTGCTGGGCCCGTACTGGAAGGCGGCCGGTCTGGCCTTCAACTGCACGTTCCTGCTCTTCGGCTCCGTCATCCAGCTGATCGCCTGCGCGAGGTGGGTCGGCCGATCCTCTCCTCTTCCATCGCACTCTCATTCCGCTACTGCACATAGCTTGCGACGGGTGAGCTGAACCGTGCGAGATCTCTTGCTTTGTGTGCAGCAACATCTACTACATCAACGACCGGCTGGACAAGCGGACATGGACGTACATCTTCGGCGCCTGCTGCGCCACCACGGTGTTCATCCCCTCCTTCCACAACTACCGGATCTGGTCCTTCCTGGGCCTCGGCATGACCACCTACACCGCGTGGTACCTCGCCATCGCCGCGCTCCTGAACGGCCAGGTGAGCCCCAGCCCCCAGCCCAGCCACCGGGAGAGCTCCATCCCAACACACGCACAGGGACGCTGTCCTATCCGTCTTGGTTTGGGGCATGCCATCTACCAATGATTGACTGACCCTGTCCGGTGCCGACGCATGCAGGTCGAAGGCGTCGCGCACACCGGCCCAACCAAGCTCGTGCTCTACTTCACCGGCGCCACCAACATCCTCTACACCTTCGGCGGCCACGCCGTCACAGTGTAAGTCTTTCTGCTAGCAACCAAGTCTTCAGTTCCCCGAAATGAACTCAAATTAGTAGCACGTACTGTACTCCGATGCTGTACTTTAGCAGAATGCGATAGTTAATTGGTACTAAGTTCTTTGTTTAGTTATTAATTACTTGGAAGTGTGCTGCTGTTAAGTTACCATGGAGCAGAGCTCGCAGAGGTGAAGTGAGCTTTTCACCAGATGCAGCTTTTGCCTGGCGCCGGGGAGGACATGTCCGGATTGGAAACATGCCTGCCTCCGGCTTCCATTCTATTGGTCCCCCCTCCCCCCATCCATGGTGGGCGGTACCGGACCAGCTGTAGTACCACACTGCAACAGTTTAGTTAATCCTAACTACACATGCATGATTGTAGCTTTGCAGCTAGCTCAGCTTCGCAAAGCTACATCCTTGGCATGCTGCAGATCCCCATGAACAGCCGGGACCACTTATAGGAACCAAAAACTTGTAGGCAGCCGCTGGGCTTGTGCTTGATGGGAACCTGCTGCGTATATTAGCTTCAGGAGCCATCGGTGATGAACTCGACGGACCCATGGAAATGCAGTGATCCAGCCGCTAAAGCCTTGGTGTGGTCATGTGCATTTGGGTGTGGAGTGATGCATCCCAAAGGTCCCCTACCAGTACAAGATATAGCCTATGAGTGAGGGAGAGAAAAGAGATGCAGTGTTAGCCACTTTGCACTAGAATAGACGGCTTGAGGATGATCCCTTTATTCCCATTGCTTGCTCATTGCCTATGCTTGATCTATTTTATTGCCTGGATTATTGTTATTGATGGCTGTGGCATGATTAGAGGCCATGCGAGGAATAATTAGCAGCGGCGCTCTAGTGCGGTGTTCAAACGCCCTGGTCTCTAGTGGGCGCCGTTGGGTCGGAGATCTGGGGAATTTTCTATCTCCAGCCCCGGCATGTGGGTGCTTGACTGCTTCTTCTAGTGCGGGGAAATGGGAAAAGAAACCATGCTTCATTGAATTCAGCTAGTGCAGAGTTCACATCATGCCTTGCAGATGCAATTCATTCCTAGCTAGTTGCCCTCATGCAAGGGGCGATATGATGATGATAAGCTTGCAACCATCCATGGATTGGGACATTTAGAGTATTTAGGCTAGCAAGGGAAAGCCTTGCTTAGTGGAGCAATGGAGACACATGCCCACTTTGAGTAATGCATCCTAAAAGAAGAAGGTGGCGAGTGTCTCTGTCCACCTTGACTGACAGTGCCCCTCACCATTGCTGGATCCAAGCAGTTTCTTCAGAGCCCGGCCAGTTAGGCACTTACTGTTCTGGAGACTGTAAAAGAGTGTGATGTGACGATTAGTAGTAGCGTGCATCACGAGATCTTCTAAGCTGGAGCTGAGTGTTCAGCAGGCGATTAGTTTACTGGTAACGGCCTAATTTGGCCGCACTTGACGGGTCCTCCCATCATTTGACTGGAGGCGCAATGCATGTGTTGGCGAGAGCTTGCAAGATTCCTCCTGCCGCCGAGATCTTTGCAAGCTAGTATCCTGCCGTGCCGGTGCGTGACTGGGAGAAGCACTAGCCGGATTTTCTTTTGCCGTCGTCGCGTATCATTTGATCAACTAAAGTCTCGGCATCATTGACTCGCATGTGCGAGGCCGTTTAGTCCGTTAATGTCTTGTGTTTGTTTATCTTTCTCTTTAGGATGAACAATTTTGTTAGAAATTATTCATGGATGGAGCCAACAGCCATGAAGAAATTAAAGAAGAACTTTACTTCTGAACTTTAGTATGATGAAAAAAAATCTAATAATAATTGCTGGTTTGTTGTGCAGCGAGATCATGCACGCGATGTGGAAGCCTGCCAAGTTCAAGTACATCTACCTGCTGGCGACGCTGTACGTGTTCACGCTGACGCTGCCGTCTGCGGCGGCCATGTACTGGGCGTTCGGCGACGAGCTCCTGAACCACTCGAACGCCTTCTCGCTGCTGCCCAAGACGGCGTGGCGCGACGCGGCGGTGATCCTGATGCTGATCCACCAGTTCATCACGTTCGGGTTCGCGTGCACGCCGCTCTACTTCGTGTGGGAGAAGGTGATCGGGATGCACGACACCAAGAGCATCTTCAAGCGCGCGCTGGCGCGGCTCCCCATCGTGGTGCCCATCTGGTTCCTCGCCATCATCTTCCCCTTCTTCGGGCCCATCAACTCCGCCGTCGGCGCCCTGCTCGTCAGCTTCACCGTCTACATCATCCCGTCGCTCGCGCACATCCTCACCTACCGCACGGCCTCCGCGCGCATGGTAAGCGCCCCTTCCTCCTCCTCTCCGACGACCCCGATCATTCCTTCCTCCCTCGATTCTTCCGTTCATTCTTTGGTACGTGCACGCATCCATCCACCACCCATCGTTGTCGTAGCTTTAAGTGAGGATCCATGGTCGATCAGGGCATGTTTTGGTACCCATGCTTCACGTACCAGAAAATGGCTTTGATGTACCACCAGCAAAGGCCCGTGCATTGCCAACTGGTGCGAGTACAAGTAGTGATTCGTGATCCGATCCGTTCATCCCGTTGTCTAGAGCAGTGCCCCCCAGCAGCCGTGCCCCTGTCACGAACAGTGCCAGGATTGGAGCGCACGCGGCGCAGCCCAGTAGAATAGACAGTGGAGATCCGTGCACAGGTAGAGCACACCGCCCCCTCCCCGGGCCCCGCCGCCTACATGAGCAAATCCCCAATCATTGAATCCAGCCAACAGCCACATTAATTCGAAGCCGGGCCCGCCGCCCCGCGGCGCCCGACAACGATATGGACGCCGGATCGATCCGGTGATCGGGATCACCCCCCGCGTTCGGATCCGCGTGTCCGCCCGTCGCTTTGGCAAGGCGCCAGTGGCAATGGCAATTCCAGACCCATCGATCTGCCGGTTGCTTCCGCTTCGGCCACTTCTTCCCTGTGCCAGTTCCGGGCGCGGGTGAGCGAGGCTTTTCTCGCCTTGGACTGGAGTCTGGAGACCCGGAGGGGGAATGCACGGTCCACCCGCTGTGCCGCGACTTCTGCAGGTGTGGGACGGCGGTGATGGCGACACGGTCGCGTCCGGGGTGGCGTGGGTCAGTGGAAAGCAACCGCTGACGATTGACATGCGTGACGTAGCGCCGATGCGGTGGTGGTGATGTTTGGTGTCATGCTGTCATGGGAGACCCTGGGGAGGCGCGCCGGTGGTCGACGTCGCGGGGGCGCTGGCGCGTCTGGACGCGCCCGGCCGCGCGCTCTCCCGGTAGACTGGATAGAGATGCCGCGGCCGGGAGCGTTCCAGGCACCGTCGGGTGGCTGCTGGAGCGCGCGCGCGAGAGAGAGGCTTGGGATGGTGATGGAGATTTGGGGGTGCGGCTGGAGGGTTCCTTTCCTCGCCCTCCTTTTCGCCAGCTTTTGCTTCCGAAAGGAAATCGAACAGGACCCCTGAAAATGCCTCGAAAGAGATAGTACTAGGAACAAGGAGCGCAATCCGCGATGCTTATCTTATCTTGCAGAGCTGTGTGCACGTGTACTGTGTGTATATTCTGCTTTCAGTGCTTTCTGACGTTTTTTTTCTCTTATGAAAAATGCAACAGAATGCTGCGGAGAAGCCACCGTTCTTCCTGCCGAGCTGGACGGGGATGTTCGTGTTGAACATGTTCATCGTGGTGTGGGTGCTGGTGGTCGGCTTCGGGCTCGGCGGCTGGGCCAGCATGGTCAACTTCATCCGGCAGATCGACACGTTCGGGCTCTTCGCCAAGTGCTACCAGTGCCCCAAGCCGCCCGTCCCGGCCGCGGCGCAGTCACCGGCGCCGTTGCCGCACCACTAGAGCGCCCCCGTGCGCCGCGCGCGTACGTGGCGGCAGCGCCGGCCGGAGGCGTCGCAAGGAGCGCCCCCCCTCTCTCTCCCGGCCGGCACGTCGCTTCGCAGCCCGTGTTAATTGCTTAGGTTTTGGTCGCCTTGTAATATACAAGCCTCCTCTCCTCTCCTTCCCTAGGACGCCACATAGTATCACGAAACGGCGGCCCAGGTTCCGTCCCTGCCGTAACAAGATCTCCTCGAGCCGCCGCTGCCGCGTTGCCTTTTCCACCCCACCACCCGATCGGTCCGTCGCCATTGGTGTCCTTGTGTTTTTTGTTTGGCTTGCCACCCGTGTAAGTGTGAGTGATGGTCATGGCTTAAAGGCTCTCATTCTCGATCTCACGAGCCGAGAGCGAGAGTGACGATTCCACAATCCATATGATATGACATACTTATCCTATAGGATTTTTTTAGTTATTTTTTCTTCTTTCTATTCTACTCCTCCCTTGATTCATGGAGCTTGGTCCATGTTGTGTAGCGTGTGGGTAATTGTAATGGACTGGACGATTCCTCATGCTAGCTAAAGGCAAAACACAGTGGCCTTTGTTTATTGCCCTTCTTCGCTTTGGACCTCCTCCTCCTTCCTTCAGGGGTTTGTAAAATGTTGTGTGCGATCCTTTGCTCGCTGCGACGGAGGCGCCCTTTCCGCTTCGATCGTGCCGCTTTTGCCGAGCGACTAAAGTTTCTCAGCTGGTTTTTATGGGCTTCTTTGAAAGGACCACAAAGCGATCCACACGGGAAGAAAGTGAAGATGTGCTCCAGATAATGAAGGTCCATGGATGTTGCCGGCGGGGGCGTGGGTCGGCGCGGACCATAATTACGCGCACACTCGGCGGCGCCTTTGTGAGGCTGAACTGAGATCTACTACAAGTTGGGTCCAAAAGCTCCTGGCTTTGCGCATAGTGACACCGTGTCAATGGGGTCACTCAGATGACTCTGATTAGCAGCGGTAGCAGGTCTAATCATGCCATACTACTCGTACAGCCGATGGGTAAGCCAAGCCTCACTTTCGAGGATTGGACTCCATTGCCACCACCACCACTGGCGTACGGCGTACAATACATCGTACTGCATTATTGGCATCCGGGTCGCAGCATCTATACGGACCTTGGTTGCCAAGATTGCGCTTTAATTCGCCCATGTGAGCGATGCGCGAGCCGGCGCTCCCCGAGCTCTCTCTCGCAAATGGGGGAGGAGGTGGATTCCCTGATCCTCCCTCGGGCGTCAGCCTCACATGGAGCGGGCATGTGCCAGCTTGACCGGTTTCTCTCCAGATTTTCCTTTCGCTTTATGCATCTCTGTATCTGTGTTCCAAGTCCTGAAGATTACCATCGAGAGGTAAGCTGAGGGACAGTGGCGGTGGTGGCACAGAGGGGGGCCATGTGCCGTCGACCAGTTTGGAGATGGTTTAATCTAGCTGCAAGTAGCCGTTGATGACGGTTTTGTTTGATTTGATTCCGCGTTCGGAGGTTTTCGGCACATGGTTTGGTTTAATAACTCCTCCACTCGAGCCTCACAGTTCACATGCAGCTCACACTCGCCGTTGAAAGGAATCCCATGATGGATTAATGAGCTGTGCTTAGTGCTTGCCGTTTGCAACGCATTTGATGATGACGGATATTGCCCCAAACCAGCAGTGAGCGTGGCGCGCCAGAAACACACTGGCGCGTCTTTGGTTGTCTGACTGTTTCTACGAAGTCTCTCGTTCTAGTTGAAGAAAGCTGATACCTTTTTTCTATCAAGGAGCTTATCTTGGTTCTACAGAACAGATCAAAACAAGGCTAAGGAATAGCAAGGCAGGTAACCTTAACATGGAACAGAAAGGCAAATTGTGTCATCGCTTTTTGCACCGGGTGGGGGTGGGGTGTGTGTGTTGAGAATTTGAGATAGCAATATAGCATCTTTCCAGAAAGATGGTGTGCTTTTTTTTGGGCCGCATTGCGAGATGCAGCAGAACAGCTTGGAATTTTATAGGTCTATTCGAACCGAAACATAACTAGAAAGCCCATTTAGTCGATAGCTACATTTTATTGGGCCTCATGTAGAGAGTAACTGTAACCGTAACAGTTGACTGGTTCTACATGTAAAGAAGTAAAGAACAGTCCAGTAGTTCTACGACAGTATACAGGCTTACGCCCCATATTAAACGCATAAATTTCTCTAGCTAACTGCAGTAATCATAACCACCTCTAGTTGCTCCTCGCGAAATAGCACTTCTATAATTTTTAAACCTTCACATGTTAGACGTGATTCTAGCCTACGATGTTTGCGAACCTGATTCTAGAGACCAAAGAACTGAAGTTACTGTCAAGCAATTTTGTTTATATTGAAAACACATATAATTGGTGCAGAGCAGAGGGTTGATAACCAGCAATCTGAGTAACATTGAATAGTATCAATCAAAGAGTGAACCAGCTAGAGCTACATCCTACATGGCAGATGGCACCGCAGGGAGAAAATAGCGTGAAACCTTTGCTGTGGGGCAGTGGAGAAACCAAGCACAGCACGCTTACTAGCCTCGATCAGCTTAACCAAAACCTGGGAATCCCAGAGTCGCGTTCAGCTGAAGCACTGTTGTTAGGCAGCCTCTGTATTCTGCCTGAGAACTCATTAACCTAGGCAAAATGGGAAAAAAAAAGGTATCAATAATGGTTTCCGCGAAACAGATCAAACAGCTATAAGAAAGATAGCCGGTGTGAAATTGTCGATACATTAAGCATCTTGCAGTGAAAAAGGTGATGTAGATTAAGTTGCTCCAGTTTTGATCAAAAGCAAGCTTTAACAGAACTATGAAATGTTATACGGTGAAATGGCAGGATTCAACTGAACAGTACATTAAAGTACGGCATAAGCTTTGTTCAAGGCATATTTTACAGCATCGTACCAGTGTAGCACAGAACTGGACAACACCCTTCTGCATCATGCCAGCATTATTGCTAAGATATTTACACTTTAAAAAGCTTAATATGAATGCCAGAGGTAAAATGGATAACGAATAGGAGACACTAAATTAAACAGCCTTCTAGACTCATCAGGAAACTAGAACATTTTAGGCCCATAATGTAACAAGCATTTGCGAAACGATTTGTTTTTACATAACATAAATGTGAGGTAAGAACATGTCAAACAGAAGAAGAAAAAAAGTTAAATAAACCAAAAGAATGACCATAAGGAGTTAGATATCCTGACCTTCTCATCAATCCACATCAGGGACCGCAGTTGATTATCCAGTATACGGACAGCAACATCAAATGGTGTCATACTATCAGCGGCCTCAAGCTCAGCACCCTGAATTAGACAGCAGAATTAAGAGATTGCTTGGGACTGAATAGCAAGTCCTCTAGTAACTCTTGATTGTTGACTAACCTGAGTAGCGTTCATAGTCTGAATGATGGATTTTACTTGTTCTGTCATATGTTGCAATTCATGCTCCACAACTTCTGCTTGCTCATACCTTAGCATTGCAAAACAAATTTAATTAGGAGACACAAACAAACTATGCATGAATGACAGTAATATTGGAATTTTCTATCACAAACATGAATAAACAGTATAGAGTAATTTAATGGACCAGGATAAGTTCTGTGAACTTTTGTAGTCATAACTCACAACACCATGCAAACAGGCCATATTCTAAACAGGTGATCTTTTATTTATACGTATAATATTCAATTCAGTTCCCTCAAAAATAGCCTTCAATTCAGAGGTCAATTTGAGAAAACATGCTACTATTTTCTTTCCAAAATGATTTGAACAGTGTTTCTTTACACTAAATTTACCCTAGATTTGGAGTAAAACTAAAACCCAGACAGAAACAGTAAAACAAGGTTATTGAACTAACATTGTATCTCTTGCCGAAGCAGCCTCATCTTCACGAAGCAACACCCGTTCATCCTGGAATATGCGTTCAGCTTCCTCCTCCATACCCTGGAGAGCCTTGTCTACCTGCAATTATAAAACAAGTACTTTGCAAGTTAAAAGCAGTATGGTTAGTCTCTCGGTGATGATAGGACATCACTCGAGATTAAAAAAAAAGATAGGTTAAACTACATGTATAGTTGCAAGGGCACTGATTCAAATATTTTTGAATAAATTGTAACACTGCCAATGGTATTGCAGGCCTTGAACTCTATCTCAGCAGTCTCTAGTCTAAAGCAAACTCAGTGTCATGTACGAGTTTCGCAATAAACAAAAGAAGAAGAAGAAAAGAACTCCGAAAAAAAATAGCAATGGATCTTATAGTCAAACTGCCATATTTGAGTTCAACGACTATTAACCCATTGAAAGTCACCATTAGTTTCAGCAGGCATAAAACAATCACTATACCTGGCATCTATTGGTGTAGGCCTATCAAATTGCCAGAATTTTGTAATGCGGAATTTGTTTTTGATTTTAGGCACAAGAAACTTCAAATTTTCAACACTACACCCTCCGTTCCAAATTAACTTTTGCCCTAAGTCAAACCTGTCTAACTTTGATCAAGTTTATTGAAAGACATATTAACATCTATATTATCAAATAGATACACTAGCAAGTTATATTTCATGATGTATCTAATGAAACTAGTTTGATGATGTAGATATTTGTGCATTTTTCAACAAACTTGGTCAAAGTTAAAGAAAATTGACTTAGGACAAAAAGCTAAGACGACTTATAATTTGGAACAGAGGGAGCACTTCATTAACCATTAATCATCCTGACTTCTAATTTAAATTCAGCCTGTGTCAAGACAAGAACGAACATTATACATCTGCTGGTGCATATGCAAAGAACCTTGCACTTGGAAGTTCATTCTGTTCATAACTGTTAAATTAGTAGACATGCCAAGGAAACTAGCATTTGGAAACCCATTCTGTTCACAATGTTGAATAGCACTAGAGTAAAGCTTGAACTTATCAACGACAAAGGCCTGGTTGACTGACTAGGACAAAACAAAACCAAATCCATGGTAGGTAAGTAAAACAACTTATGTGCAGGTTACAAGGGGGGCACAATTCAAAGAGGCGATATCTTTGGCATCTGTATTGGCATGGAATAACGTAGTGCCACCAGATGATCAATTACAGGAATAAGCAAGCAAACAAGAGCGTAGAACAAAGGATGAAGTTATAGTCGATACAAGGAAAGGAAACAAATAGGAACTTAACAGAAACACAAACCTCTCGCTGATGAGTTTCTATCAACTCAAGTTGACGCTCTAAGCCTGTTTGTGTTTCAACAACTTTAGCCACCTCAGCCTGCAAAAAGAGGCAAATACTCAGTTTACAATATTATCACAATAAACATCTTAGAGAAACCATCGATTTTCCTACTCTTTTTTTAACAAAATTGATTTTCTACTCTTTCTTTCTATAATAACTATTAGTAATAAGTGTTACTTGATGACTTTTTCAGACCTTCAGTGTCAGGCTAATCACTAATTGAACACATATCTTTCATCTAATGGGGTTGTAAGGGTCGTTTAGACCAAGAACATTTACAGCTATTTCCAGTTTCAGAAGCAGTAAGCGGTAAGTATAAATCTTCTCAAATTTGCATATAATTCTCGCATCCAAAGCCCAAACAACACCTCAATAAGGCAATCTAAGAAAAAGTTCCGTAGTCAATGTAGAACAACGAATAGTCCTATCTGAAAAACAATTCCAAAGAGCTAAAAACAAATAATTTGGACCGGAGGTAGTATTAAGGGGGTGTTTGGCTCCAGGGGGCTAAAGTTTAGCCCTGTCACATCGGATGTTTAGATACTAATTAGAAGTATTAAACATAGTCTAATTACAAAACTAATTACACAGATGGAGTCTAATTCGTGAGACGGATCTATTAAGCCTGATTAGTCCATGATTTGACAATGTGGTGCTGCGGTAACCATTTGCTAATGATGGATTAATTAGGCTTAATAGATTCTTCTCGCGAATTAGCCTAGGGGTTCTACAATTAGTTTTATAATTAGTTCATGTTTAGTCCTCCTAATTAGCATCCGAACATCTGATGTGACAGGGCTAAACTTTAGCTCCTGATATCCAAACACCCCCTAAATTTAGTAGCTGTCACCATATCAGCTTACTTTGCAAATGCAGCACATTACTAGCACACGTTTTCAGTTTCTCATAAATCTGTCTAAACACAGGGAATACTTAGTTGCAATTATATGAAAGGATTGCGGTAGTAAGTTGCCGCTTTCTACTGCACTAGCATAAAATAGTCAACTTCGGGTGAATGGAAATAACAAATAACACATCTTCATCCACTTCCAGACTCCATAACCCTTTTTAATCAAAATTGATGACCAAAACTATGAATATATAAGCTAATAAATCTGCTATATCAAGGAAAAAATCAATTTGAAATAAGGAATGATGACTACTAAAAGGAATTTACTGTGCCAATTTCTGATAGCAATTCTGCATTACTATTCCAAGACTGGCACACCAGCAAAACTTTATCCAGTAGCAAACCTCTACCAGGAGGTCACTTACAGCTCTTCTGGTCATGTCTATCTTACAACAATACAGAATACACAAACAAATCCAGAACTTGGTAGACTACTTCAGGTCTTTGCATTACCAATATTTGCATAAATAGATTCGACTAAGCTTACTTAGCCTACTACCATCCACTCCTAACAAAGCATACACTATCAATGTCATTTATCTTAAACATTACTTTACAAAAATGACGCTCAATAACAATCTAGAATAAGCAGAATCATATGTATAGCATTAAGAAGATCACCTAGCTGCAAGAGCTTGAATAAGAATTTGCCAGATAGTTTGAGCACCTTAGTAAATGCAATATGACATGCTGCTCAAAAAAGCAATAGTAAGTGAAAGGCAAACCTCAAGCCTGATAAGAACATTTCTGTTTTGCAGAATTCTCCTGTCCCATTCAGCTATTGCAGTGGCATGTTTCCTGAATTTCGCAGTTCGGTCTTGAAGCTCATTGTTCCAGTCCCTAATAATCTACAGCATAGACGATTATGTGAGTTTATCTAGAAAGTGAACTAGTGTCGAGCTACTTAATTAGAGAAATCAGATGTTCAGGAAGCACAGATATTGCTCTAGCCTCCAATACATTGCCGATACAGAAAAGAAAGTGGCACAGTGAAAATCAACTAGCTGTAGTTTAAACAGATAAGTGCAGTACCTCCTCCACACTTTTGCCAACAATTTCTGATGGTAGCTTAGGTGCTTGGGAAGCTGCTGGAGTGATAGCTGTAGTAGTAGCAGCACTGCACAACTCAACAGAATGAAATGAAAAATGTCAATCCAGAATCTAGAACTAATGGTAGAAATACATCAAGAGAACTTTTACAACCCTGTGCTGCTAGCTTGAACAGCTGCGGAAGTTGCCTGACTTGTGCTGGTGCTGGTGGCTGATGTGCTAGCAGCTGTATTAGAAACACCTATAGTATAAGAAAACAAACAAACATAATGGTAAGTATAGTGCAGGTACAATGATAAATATCGGATCCTGAAACAACAACAGTGTAGATTCATTTGAGATTTTTGTTCTACGAATCGGATGCTATAACTTTGCGGGAGTGACACTTACATGTTTTAAACCAAATACAGAAGCATGATAATTGGTTCGAACCAGACACGTGGGCATGGTTAACAGTTTCACTGAACTATAGTTACATTTAAGACATAAAATTGAAGAACAATAGCAGATGATGAAGAACCATGGAAGCTCACCAAATGACGATGAGGTAGAAGCTGGCGTAGTTGTTTGAAGATTAAAACTAGGAAACCCTGTTGTTCCAGTCAAAGGAGACGTGGTGGTCATGCCTGCAGATGTAGATGCACTTGTGACAGTGGTGGTAGTGGCTGTAGCTGCCGCTGCTGATGACGATGATGGTGCTACTGAAAAACTGAAACCGCTGGTAGAAGCAGTTGGGAACAACGATCCCGATGTTGCAGCAGCTGCAGTAGCTGATGCCACAGTGGATGCACCAGTTACAGAGACAGAAGCTAAAGTTGGTGTAGAAGCTGCCGAAGATGAAACAAAGGAGAAGCCAGACGTAGTGGCAGACGTACTACCTGCTGCACTGGTATTAGAGAACAGTGATGGTGCAGGTGCAGCCTGCGAAGTGGCCAAGGAGACCGGCGTGGTAGGCGTGGCAGATGTGCTCTTAGCGAAAGCAAAGGCAGGGGCCGACGAAGCAGAAGAGAACAAGGAAGGAGCCGCGCTCCCTGTCGTTGCGCTCGCTGGTGATGGCGTAAAGCCAAAGGACGGGCCGGATGTTGTTGTTGCTGGCGAGGCAGAGAAGCCAAAGGATGGAGTGGTGGTGGCAGCAGGCGCTGGAGAAGAGGCGTTGGTGGTGCTGAAGAGTGGTGCAGAAGTGGTGGATGCGAACAGCGACGAGCCCGTGGCGCCCCCAAACCCTAATGCCGGTGCTGATGCCGTGGTGGAGGGAGTGCTTGACACGGCCGCCCCTGAGCTGAATGAAAAGCCAAATGCTGGTGCCGAGGCGGCGGCCGTGGTAGTGGTGGAGCCGGACGCCGACGAGCCAAAGCCGAAGCCCGTGGAGGCTCCAGAGAAGAGGCTTGGCGTGGACGCAGCGGAGGAGGCGGCGCCGAACAGACTAGGTGTCGTCGCCGCGGCGGAGGTGGCCCCGAATAGGTTCGGTGTGGTCGCCGCGGCGGAGGTGGCCCCGAATAGGCCCGGAGTGGTTGCCGCGGAGGTGGTAGCGCCGAACAGGCCCGGGGTAGTCGTCGCGGAGCCGGTGGCGGACGCGCCGAAGAGGCCCGGGCTGCTTGCGGGGGCAGAGGCAGCGCCGAAGAGGCCGGGGCTGCTTGTGGCGGAGGTGGCAGCGCCGAATAAGCTAGGGGTTGTTCCGGCGGAGGATGCGGCAGGCGTTGCCCGGAAGAGGGATGGCGCTGACGCGACCGATGAGGCGGCTGCGGTGGCTTGCCCGAACGAGAATCCGGTGGATCCGAAGCCGAAAGGGGAGGAGGCCGCAGCAGAGGCGGGCGCGGCGGCGGGCGAGGCCCCGAACAGGGAGGAGCCGAAAGTGGGGGCAGAGGAGGCGGCGGCGGAGGATGAGGAGAAGGGAGAGGAACCGAAGGCGGGGGCGGGGGAGGAGGCCGCCGCCGGCTGGGAGAAGGAGAAGGGGGATGGGGTGGAGGAGAAGGAGAAGGGGGAGGAGGCGGTGGAGCCCGCGGCCGCGGAGCCGCCGCCGAAACCGAAGGAGGTCGCCATGGCTGGGGCGGCGGTGATTTGGGCGAGATTTTAGCGTGGTTTTGCCGCTGGCTCCACGGCCGAGCGGCTTGCAGGGGTCTTGGCCCGTTTGGGGGCTTCTGGGGCTCCGCCGCTCGGCTTCTGCGTTTGGCTTGGTTGCCTTTTGTGGCACCTTTTGAAATAGGGTTACGACAGGGAGGAGGGGATTATCCCTGGGAAAAATGCTGTGGCTGCTGAATGGTCTTGACATCCTGCAGCCTTGCTAAAGATTAGAACTGACTTTGCGAAGATTTACCAGTTTTATAGGTTCAGGTTGAAGATAAAGAATTCAGTTATATAATTGTGATTTTACAGTAAAGTTTGGCAAGCGAAAATTAAAAGAGGTAGTAAAAAATTTGTTTACTAATTATATGAATAGCTATATTTTGTGCGCAGTCCTAAATGGCATCTATAGACAAAAATACATAGTGAGATCTAGCACCGTATACCTATGCATACTTTCGGTCTGCTTTTACTCGTATCGGTGTGTTTCTATTTAGAGTCTTTTAATTGTTCCTTATTTTTCTTCTCAATGTTTTATGGATAAAGCTAATGATATTATAATGGACGATCTTAGTGGTAAAGAAGAACTATCAGCATACATAGAAAAGGAAATGTAGAGTAGGAGAGGAAGGGTATGGTTCAAAAAAGCAATGGTTTCTTAGAGCAAGCGTAACATAGGCTGCCAATACTAGTGATCTCGAAGGCCACGTAGATTAAAAAAACTAAGGCTACCAACTCATGCTGTAGCTCCCTTCTCTCTTTGCCACGTCCAAAATTTCACATTTTCACTTTGCATGCGAATATGTTGTCACGTGAGGTTCCTAGGCTTAACCCAACCAAGTGCGTCCTGGGATGCATGGTTGCCCACAACACGCGCCTAGCCAGTACTTCTGCACTTTTGTTAGCGAGCTGCTGCCAGCAGGTCACTCTGCACGTCTATGAGACCACCGGTCCAAAGTGACATGGCGCATTCATGCACATTTGGAGGCTGGCACAGTAGCCCACCCTGGCATGTTGGGCCTACCCTTAGGATGGTGAAGGGGAAGGTAGTGTTGGCTATTAAGATGGTGATACTCATGTGTAGAGCCGCATCATTTCTCAGGTTATGTGAAAACCAGCCTGAAATCTTAATTTCAATGGTACAATAATAATAAAATAATTGTAATGAAATATGACTAAATTACACCCACCATACAACAACTTGTCGGGTGGGTGCAGATTGGTCCGACAACTTGTGAAATGCTTAACCTAATATAATAACTTGTCAGGTGGGTACAAATTGGTCTAACAATTTGTAAAGTGCTCAATTTAGTACAATAACTTGACAGGTGAGTGTAGATTAGTCCATCAACTTGTATAATGCTCAATTTAGTGCTATATATTGACAAATTGATATACCTATAGTCCAAACATTACAACAACAATATATTAAGCAAAGTAGATGAGTATGTGAATTTTCTTCTAATCAATAATTCTTATTTTTTTTATCAATAAAAGTTGTTGATCGTGCGTTGCTTATCAAGTGTGCACATAACTTAATTTTTCATTAGTTAAAATTGAATCAAAATTTAGAATTATGCTATTAGCATTACCGAAAGACTAAAGTCTAGAAGAGAAGATTTTTTTTCTGCTTCTACTTATGTATTTAACAACTGTAGGGTATGTTTATGCTATTTTAGATTATTTTTACTTTTAAACAAGTACATGTGGCTTTAAAAAATATTTATGTCAAATTTCTCAAAAGTATTTTAAGTATATATTAATATATTAGTATTTTATACTGAAAAATGCATATAATCAAAATGTAAAATCAGTGATGATGAATTTATCAAGATTGAGTATGAAATTAAATATTCGTAATTAGAATTAAATCTATATAAAAATAATTAATCGAAGATATAACATTAATTTTCTAAACACTGAAGGTTCTAGTTACCTTTGCGAGACGAATATCAATGCTAAAAAATAATGCTTAATAACTTGTTCCAACGCAAATATACTCTGGCCAGTATTAGCAAATATGTTGCTTGTTATAATATTTGGACTTTGGATGCACCAATTTAACAATTTATTGCACTAATATAAGCATTTTACAAGTTATTGGACCAATCTACACCTACATGTTAAGTTATTGTACTAGATTGATCATTTTACAAGTTGTTGAACTAATATGACCCGCCTGACAAGTTGGTGTACGATGGATGCAATTTAACTCATATTTTTCGATTTTGAGAAAAGAAAAGGAATATTTTCTTTTTGCAAGGAGAAAAAGAAAAGAGTTAATATTTAATTCTCCGTAAGGCCTGCTCCAACGAGGCCAGGTAAGCTATCTCATATATGTCCACGTCATCATGCATCCTACGTGGAGGAAAAAGAAATCCAAAAATCAATCCATCCATCTCCTATTTCCAAGCTTATCTCGCTCGGAGATCGATGTCAATATGAGCCAGTGCAAGAGTCGGCCTGACTCTTCATCATCCAGAAACGGATCCGCTACTCCCTCCCCCAAATCTCCTTCGCAGTGTCGATTTCTATGCTAGACTATGTATTTATCACCTTCACATATAATATGGTATATTTTTCTCAGGGGATGAGTACATTGGTTATTTTGTGAAACAGTTGTGCGTTGTTCAGGTATGCTTCTTTTTTACCTGCAGTTTGGTTTCTCTCTCATTGGATTCTACTACTGATTGGCAACTCATTTTTCTTTCATTAATAGGAGTTCAAGGTTGTGGGTTGCCTTCAAGCTTTTGACAGTCTATTTTGATAATGCAATTAGATTTCCTATCTTTTGTGTCCTGAATGTAATACGCATGGTTGTTGTTTGGTGATTTCCTTCAACATTGTAAACCAGATTAACATGATATAGCTATCATGTTTTGTATGGACATTAGCAGGTGAAAGAGCTGCACCTTATTTTATTCCTAAGCTGCTGCTATGCTGAGATAAGTTGAGATGCTTGTTTCTGTGTATACTTTGTGTACTAGCACACCAAGAGCCATATAGATACGTGTTATAGTTTATCATCATATCATTTGTACACATGTTGCCATTAAAAGCGTATACTTTATGCACTAGCATACCAAGGATCATATAGATACATGTTATAGTTTATTATCATATCATTTATACACATGTTGCCATTAAAAGCAATAAGAGTCTAAGAGGTTGTTTATTGTATCTCTTAGATGACATGATGGCTTAAGAGCTAGCAGCTGACTCAACCTTTGGAAGAGGCCTAAGTATCTGTTATTGTAATTCAAATTCTACAAGGACTCGATTCGCAAAACAAACCAGTTACAACCCAATCCTATCGTTCGGCTCGATTATAAAGGGTACAATAAAGGCCTGTTTGGCAACAAGGTGTTAAAGTTTAACACCCGTCACATTGGATGTTTGATGCTAATTAGGAGTATTAAACATAGGCTAATTACAAAACTAATTGCACAGATGGAGTGTAATTCGCGAGACGAATCTATTAAGCCTAATTAGTCCATGATTTGACAATGTGGTGCTACAGTAACCATTTGCTAATGATGGATTAATTAGGCTTAATAGATTCGTCTCGCGAAATGGCACAGGGTTCTGCAATTAGTTTTATAATTAGCTCATGTTTAGTCCTCCTAATTAACTATGCTATTTCGCGAGACGAATCTATTAAGCCTAATTAATCCATCATTAGCAAATGGTTACTGTAGCACGACATTGTCAAATCATGAACTAATTAGGTTTAATAGATTCGTCTCGCGAATTAGATCCATCTGTGTAATTAGTTTTGTAATTAGCTTATATTTAATATTCCTAATAGGATGATGTGACATGTGCATGGGTATCCAGACACCCCCTAATTCGACCAGCCATCCAAAATTCGCGGAAAAAAAAAACCCCGTCACTTGCGACTCGCCCAACCCGATCCGATCCCCATTTTCCCCACACCCATGGCGGCGAGCTTGTGGCGGGCGGTGATGGGCACCGGCGCGGCGTCCGCGGACGCCGACTCAGCGGGCGGGGGCGTGGAGTTCTGGCGCATCCCGGAGCGCGCGGGTTGGCTGAACAAGCAGGGCGAGTACATCAAGACGTGGCGGCGGCGGTGGTTCGTGCTCAAGCAGGGGAGGCTCTTCTGGTTCAAGGACTCGACCGTCACGCGCGCCTCCGTGCCCCGCGGTGTCATCCCCGTCGCCTCCTGCCTCACCGTCAAGGGCGCCGAGGACGTGCTCAATCGCCCCTACGCCTTCGAGCTCTCCACCCCGCGGGAGACCATGTACTTCATCGCCGACACCGAGAAAGAGAAGGAGGAATGGATCAACTCCATCGGCCGCTCCATCGTGCAGCACTCCCGCTCCGTCACCGATGCCGAGGTCGTCGACTACGACAGCCGCCCTGGCGACAAGTGATCGATTATTCGATTGATTGGTGAGCAAAAGGGCCGGGCACACCGCTCACCTTGTAATTCTGCCACATCTCTATGTTGTCGCTCCTTTCGTGGATATGATGATCTGTGCATTTGTATAATATATTGGTCATTGGGGAATAAGTTCGGGATCTTGATATATAGCTAGCTGTCCGATATGGTACTATGGATCGGTTCTCTCCGTCCAGATTTCCGCACTGGCGTTCGATTTCTTTAGTCAATTGATTTAGATTTGGCTGTTTCAGTTTTTGTATGGAGCTATACCATTGGATATGTGAAGTTGCAGCAAATTTTCTTACTGAATTTTGACTTGCGCCATCTTCTGAATATCATATCAGCTTTGATCCATGAAATTACTTATTACTCCCGTTGGCTTTGAATCATAATTGAACTGTCTCATTTAGCTGCTTGTTTGTCTGCTCTAGCAACTATGAACTTAATATTTAAGATGAGCCCATCTTTATGGATGGTATCATATTGTAACCATGTAATCAACGACCAGCGCTAAATGCACTTTGTTGTGTTTGGTTCACTTTTTTACTTATGGATCTAGTATGTTTGCAGTGAATCTTGCCAAGCACAACTCTTGTTCTTAGTTAGTGTATCGAGTATTATTATCTCTATATTATTTTGCGCTGAAATACGCTTGTTATATTCTTATATCTGACTCAAGGATACTTAATTGCACTGCATCTCAGTAAGATTAGGTTTTATCTTACCCTATGATTGTAACATTAGATTCAAGGTGTCAAATATTAAGATGAGCTCATCCTCACATATTTGCAACAGTTAGATTGGGATCTTAAAGCTGATAATAGATACTTTCTCCCGGTCCAAGTATCAAATAAATTCTGAAATTATGAAGCATCTTTTAAGACAACTACAGAGATGGCTTGTGTTTCCAAAGTAATATTTTAAAGGTTGTTGACTAAGTTTCACAGGTTTGACTGGATCTTGACGAAAATGCCAAGTATTTGTGACTAGAGGGAGCAAGTTTTTTCCCTCGTGGAAATTTGTGCTCTGTTTACCTAGGCTTTCTTTATTAATTTGAAATCCAGCTTGCTTCTTAATGCTTCTGCTGTGTAGTACCATTTTAGTACGAGTTTGCTGCCACATGTATCCAGCAACATTTGTCTCCTGAATCTGTTAATGCTTCTGCTGTGTACCATGTGAGTTTGCTCTACATGTATCTATCAACATTTGCCTCATGAATCACTATGTTTTGAGCTGCTACAGCTTCAGATAGCTGTAGTAGCCCTTTGTTTGGTGATGCTGCAAAGTTACTATTCTGTGGGTTGTCTGGCTTTGTAATCTGTCATGCCGAACCATAATATCCTTCTCGACAGTTAGGTCGTTGTGAAGTCCCTTGTGGGGGATTAGCTAACAAGAGATCAATTTATATATGTGGAACTATTTGGAAATCTTCTGTTGATGTTACCATAAATTCTCAGAGATGGTCATTTCTCGTTTCCGAACTTCTCCAAATTTCTGAGTGAACTTCTGCTGACGAACTGAGCGCTAGGCTAACCTTTCCTGGATTCAATCAAATATATTCTGCCTCCTTGTTCGTACTGAGTCATGCACCATTGACCATCCTATAATCCTACATAAATATTGGTTCGCGGTGAACGCTTGTTCGTCACACTTGGGAGCCACTCATACTCATGGATTCCTCATATGGCAGGGCTCACGTTCATTTTCTGCGGGTGTACATGCAATGCAAGCACACAAGTAATTCGATGTACACTAGAAATCCCTTGTATCTATTCCCGCGTGTAATTTGCTGTTTGGATAGAAACAAACTCTGCAGCTCAGCATCTGATATGCTTCTGAATTGAAATGGACAGCACAAGCAAAATAGATATGGGCACAAGGAAAAATCGACAACATTGCAAGGATCTTGTGATTCTCCACTGCTGCTGCCGCTAGAAATTCGCGTACCATTGTTTGCTGCTACTTGTTGAATATGATTGTGTTCCAGGGAAGAAAAATTGAACTGCAAAAGGGGAAAAGGAGAAAACAAAGGCAAAGAAGGCCGCCGCTCGCTGGAGGACGACGACGCACCGCAGCTTCCGACGCTGACTCGCTGCTGGATGCACTAGCCACTGGCATTGACATGAGATCGTCAACCTGATGTGCTCGTTGTACCCATGCGGCCTCGCCGGCAGTGGCTGCACAGGATGCTCGGCCTGACATGCTCGACGACCTCGTCGTTGTCGCCATTGCGGCATCGTCTGACGAGCCACACTGCTTACACGCTGCAATGGCTCTCACTCGTGACGCATACTACAAGCTCGGACACTGACGCCATAACCTTCTCCTTTTCATGGGCTCGATGTGGATCCATGCCAGCAGCGGTGTGGATCTGAGGCTACCGGCATGGATCGGGGCCGTAGCTGCATTGGTGGTGCAATTTGAGGCAGGGGAACGTAGATCCATGTAGAGGGAGCCAGGGAGGAGGGGGAAAGAGATGGAACCAGAGGAAAGGAGTGTACGCCATGGTTTCAAGGTGAAGCAGTCGAACGAGCGGAGGATGAGGAAGCCCGACTTCCGTCGTATTTTTAGCGTCGCTTGTCGAGATGATTATTTTTTCTTGGTGTAAGGACCCAATACCAATATAGACCTATTTATTTTACAGCTTATCCAAGCGGGTTTTTGAGATCCGGCTGGAAATTTTTTAGGCTGGTATTTTACACTTCTGGATGCAAAACCGGACTTCCAGCAATCCGTAACGCCGCTGTCGAGCTCTTCGTGCCGTATGCTATTCACACCAGAGACAGGAAGCCAGGACCATCCGTAGCAGCACCACCGTGCTGCGGAGCGAACGAATCTACGCGCGCGTAGTCGTGAGAACTGAGACGCAACGAGCGGCGGGAGCAGGCGGGCAGGAAACGAACCCCCCGCGCGCGGGGATCCCGACGCGAGACCAGGGGCAAGAGTGGAGGGGCCCCGCGAGCTATCTGACACAGTCACCACGACCACACAGCCACACAGGGTGACAGCCACCCCGCGATCGGCGTGACACACACGTAAAAACCACTCCAGAAGTGGCCAAACCGCAGCGGCCCCAGCGTCCCCCGCAGACGGCAGACAAGTCCACTTACGGAGCGCACTGCGCTGCGCCGCTGCCGTGTGTCACTCATACTACCGCTGGCTCTTCTCCTGGGGCTCTGCAGGCTGGCCGCCGTGCATCCGCCGATGGAAGCCGCCGCGGCCGTGGCGCGCCGCGCCGGGCTGCTCGCGCGGGCACGGCCGGGCAGCAGGGGGCGCGCGCGGGCGTGGGAACGCGGCGTCGGCTCGGCGCCGCCCGCCGCCCGGAGAAGGCTGCTCGCCGCGTCCGTCGGGGTCGGGGAGCCACTCCCGGCGCAATCCTTGGGTGAGGTGGCCGTGGCGCTGGAGGTAATCTGGTGTCGTCTTGCCGTAATTCGTTAGCCTGTTTCCCCATGCTTCGTCTGCCGGTTGTTGGTTGTGTTCGAGGCTTCGAGTTCGAACGCTGACGGGTGATCGGAGAGGACTAATGGCGCTTGATGCGATAAAAAAAACTATGAAGTCCGTTGATTTTCGCGTAGGTGCGTGAGGATGAGTACGAGGCGAATTCCATTGTTTCTTCAGAAAACCTGCCTCCCCCTGACGCTGACGGTACGAGCTCCATTCCTTGTCGTGCGTATAGTCGTTCAAAGAACAGATTCATAGCAGTGATGTCGTTACGCGTACAACCAAACACACTGAACTAACTTGGCACGTTTCTCTTGTGAAGAGATAGGGCCAGTTCCTGAAGCCAAGACAGTGCGCGTCAAGTTCGTGCTGAAGAAGCAGTGCGCGTTCGGGGAGCAGTTCCTCGTCGTCGGCGACGACCCGGCGCTCGGCCTGTGGGATCCGAGCAAGGCGACCGCGTTGGATTGGTCGGAACACCACGTCTGGACGGCGAAGACGGTGAGCTTCATGTCACGCGTGTTCCTCCTTCCATTGTGGCCGTGTGTGACCCGATTGTTTTTGGGCTGAACAGGATTTGCCGGCAAACAAGTTGATCGAGTTCAAGTTCTTGCTGCGAGAAGCCTCGGGGCACGTCCGTTGGCTGCACGGCGCTAACAGAACTCTGCGAATTACCGAGACCACAAATACCTTGGTTGTCCACGAAGACTGGGACCACGCCAAGAAACAGAGCGTCTACGAGGAAGAAGAGCTCTCGATCGGGGAAGAAGATGTGATTTCTTCAGAGGATCTTGCAGGAAGCAACGGCACAATGCTGGCAGATAATAACATCATAACGGATGAGTACCTGGGGAGTGAGTCGGAAGCAGTAGTAGCAGACGCTCCTCTGCAGGGGGAAATGATGGTAGCAAATGAAACGGACCAGCCACAGGTAAACACGGAATCACCTTGTGTTTGGCATAGTCATATACCTGACATTTCTCATCTGTTTATTGAAACCAGTTGGCGTTGCACAAAGACGAGGCGGTTCTAGAAGAGCTCCTTGAAGAAGTAAAAGCAGTAGCACAAAATGGGAGCAACAGCAACGACACCACCTTCTGCCAGGAAGGTGCCCTGCTGGCAAATAGGCCAAGTATATTAGAAAACGACTTGGCCTGGGCTGGGAAAGCCATGCAGCAGGTGCTCCGGATCCTCGGTTTCCATATCGGCACAACAAAAACATGAAATTAGCATCACGAATCTGTGTGCATGTTGCAACCTTGTTGTTTGGGAGAATCAGTTGTGCCTTCACCAACTCATTTCTATGCTGCAAGGAACGGCAGCACTGAGGATAGCAATTGCAGCAGGAAAACAGCAGCTGTTTCGCCCTGCACTATGTTGCATATAGCAAGTAGTAGTAGTGCAAGTATGTTCAGTTTAGGAACAGTAACTAATAAGGTGAGCACCGTAAAAACCTCATACTGCTTGTCATGAAGGCAGACTCCAGCTGCCCATTCTGGCAATCTCAGTTCCAATGAGAAGTTGTATCTGTAGAGGTGACTCCAAAAGAGAAACAGATGTGAGCATACAACTCAACAAACAAATCTGAGCACTTGAACGTCCTCATGACCAACACAAGATATGTTAAGGATTTAGCACCGTTTATAATATACATAAACAGGAACAACCGGTACAAGCATTCCATTTGATGATCCATAACTGTTAACGGGCCAGCACATCCTTCAAGGAAACAATTTAGATCCACGACATCTACATTCCTACTTGTTTACAGCCAACTATGCCACTATCCTAAACCAGATAGAACATCTATAGTTGTATGTGAATAACTTGTACATGGGAAGATTCTTTGATGAAGATGGTCAAAAGAATCTATAAAACAACCATGTCCGCCCTCTATGTTATACCTCCTTCAAAGCCGGCCTTTCCAGAACTCATGTGTGCTTGAAGTTTGGCACATATCATGAGTTTGGGGTGAGAACCATACTCACAGAAAGGGTAACACACTTCTGTTAAATCAACAGCTGGAATGGTGAAATGAGCAGCTGCCCTCACATTCCGACCTTTTTGAATATTGAGCTCATGTGGTTGCAGAGCTCAGAGGGGGGAGGGGGATCAGCCATTACATCTGAAATAGACAGGACAAAAGGTAAGACTGACAATGTGACAAGCATTTATTATTCCACCCAAAATGTCCAAAGATAACAATTTCTAGGAAGGATAAAACAGATTACAACTATGCTAAATAAATTCAAGGTACTCTATACTCTACGCAAATTATAAAATCAAGCTAAACAGCAAACATAGGATCCTAACAGCAAAAATGTGGTAACAGTCAAGTTATTACCTTACAGGTCTCAGGTACTTCTTAATTTGTGGGTCAGTAGTTGATTTCAATGTCCTCAATGCCTCTTCCGCAGCCTGAAACCAAAAAGGGGTGGATGATTTTTCTTCAATTAGCTCAGTATTCAAGATAAACAATGACCACTAACAACATTGGGACAAGAATAACAAGAGTACAATAGCTAAATATAGTGCTTGATACACATCAGTCTGTCCAATCAATGCACAAAAGCTCCACATCACCATGTAATTATGCTAATAATTATTTGTGTAATTGAGGGCATCTTACAGATTCTCAATGTCACGATCCTAGCTACATAGTAAACTAATGGATACTATATTTTTCAGACGAAATAAACACATATAGTATGCGCTGTGTGTTCACCATTATTTCAAGGATGCAGGTGTACCGGGAATAAACTGCAGAAATGAGGTTTCTTATTTTGGTCAAATTTCCAGTTGAAAAGATTAGCGTTCAAGCACATGATGTGCAATAGTTTGTTTCCATAGATACGAGTGCCGATGAAAGTGATATCTCCATTGCTGTTGGCAAAAATGTGCCATAGACAGGTATAGTTAGTTTAGCTGTAAATTATATGCATAATTTATTTCCATTTTCACATCTGAAGTTTTGGTTGAGCGCACAGGAAAATAACTAGGCTTGAAAGAACCATTTTCACATCTGAAGTTTTGGTTGAGCGCACAAGAAAATAACTAGGCTAGAAATTTTCTTTCAAGCCCATTGTTTTAACGTGTAAAAATGGTAATCAACTCTCAGGAGAAGCACACGTAAAAACACGAAAGCAGTTTTGAGAATTTGTCACTGCTTAAACCTAGGAGATTTTAATTCTCTTATCCATAAACAGAGGGCATGCAACATGTTCTAAAAAAACAAAAGAAAAACTCAGCCAGAGGGAGAGATGTCCCTCTGATTTTGTCTTAAAGAAGCTGGTACCAAGATTCGAACCCGGGCCGGCAACATGGGTTTCATTGACCTCCGGAGTTCAACGCTCTACCATTACGCCGCGAGAATCTTAGGTCATGCAACATGTTCTCAGTTCTATCTATTAAACGTTGTTTTCCCATTTTGATAACGGTTTACATGTAACAGAAGGCTATTTTCACATAAATCTGTGTACTAATCTCCTCTAAACAGGACATTTATTGGTCAGTTACCAAAGGAATTCTGAACTGTGATCCCATCTGCATGAAAATTAGCGCACTACCTGATGCACAAAATAACTTAATACACAAGTACAAAAAGGAAAGCGCAGTAGAAAACACAGTACCAGAAGCTTCGCGACATCTCTGTCCGAACCAATGCCCCTCCCAAGAACCTGTCCAGCTAGTTCAACCTTCAAAAGAATATAGCAAGAAGTGTGATGTTGACTGCATTAACAAGCTGGCACCAGCTGCTGGGGCAAATTCATCCAACTCAGATCGGTTTCTTAAATACTTGCTGGCAAGTTGAGTTTGAATGCAAATATTAACACCCTTAACCAGTCAAGAAAATAGGTGGTAACCAGCCAGTTCCCACTGCTGTGTTTCCGTTTTTGAAGAAACAAAGCAACTGCTTTTTGATTAGCAGTTGACAGGTTTTATATTGGTTCTTAGTTCTTACACTTAATAACCACTAGAGCCAAGGCACATAGCAGTCGCAAGTGTGACTTGGTCTGTGTTTTCAAAGTGTAGAACCCTGAAGCATCGCAATGTAAGGTGGCCACAAGGCCAAGAACTATACCAGTAAAATTAAGAAAAGTGTGAGCATGAACGTTAACTAACCTGAAAATGATATTCTTCATTTCTGGCTGGGCTAGAATTCCGGACTTGATCTCGAAATACTACATGTTGGTCCTCCAAGCACTACAACATTAGACATGAATTAGCACTCAATGAAGGAAACAAAAATCGGAAAACAAAACTCAGCACATCAAAACAATGTATGAACAAAGAAATGACAAGTGCAACATAATATCTTACATATTCTCTAATAAGACTCATGACAGATGACAACTTATCCAAATTTTTTGAATGATCCTGTTTCAATGTACTTCCAGAAGGTTCTTGCATAGAAATATCAATGTCTGAAGAAGTAACATCCTCCAGAAAGCCATTTCCACTCCCAGGGGACTTCCTTGAATCTTTGTTAGGAACTCCAGCAATAGGAGCAACGAATGACAAATAACTGCCTGCATGTCAATCCGTTAAAGAATTTAACACACATAAAATTCTGGCCTCAAACAAGAAAAATTCGCAAAGAAGTTCCCAAAGGTATCCTAGCTGTTATTAGAAATTTGTACACGGATAGTAATGCAAAGCTGCAAACCCCTAAACCTGTGCAGTAAAAGAATGACCGATTGCTCTTTTGACGTAAAAGAGTTCTGTTTCTGAGTGAACCTAATCACAGGTTTATTGACTTGCCAAAAAAAAACATCAAGGACATTAAATAAAGTGCTATTTCCAGACTACTAGAAATAACATCTACTACTGGAATGTCCACAATTATGCATAGTTATTAGGACCGGACCCGACCGGGGGTCCGACCGGTAAAAAATCGAACCAGAGCCTCGGCGGTCCAGTCCACCTAAAAGATCGGGCAAGCAATTGAACCGGGGAAAACCAGTTGAACCAGCAGTTTTTAGCAAGGAACCAGTATAAAGCCGGACAAGAAACCGGTACAGACCAAGAAAACCAAGCGCATGTGGAGCTAGCGAGGGAAAAACGAGCGCACAGGGAAGAAAATCAGCGGAAAAAAATGGGAGGTGGTGGGGTTGGGGTTCGAACCCCCCACCTTGCCTTCGGCAGCGTGGATATCAACCACCAGGCTGCAGTTGTGTTTGTGATTTTAGTTGATAAGTTTCCATATTTGAACCGTTTTGAACCGGCGGTTCAACCGGTGGAACCAATCAAACCGCGAACCGAGAGCTCAACTGGTTCATTGCCCGGTCTGGTCCTAATAACTATGCAATTATGCGCTATTAAGAATTCTTAGGTTGGCTGTTATTCTTGTTCATGAACTGCCACCAGCATATGTTCACATTACAATGGAGGTTCCTGCTGCAACATTTGCTTTGCATTTCCGTGGATAAGGTGATGTGTATGCCCATTAATCAGACATGGTACAACCAGTTCTTATTATATGCCTACAGCTAGTCTGACAAATATTATTAGTTCACACATTCCAAAAATCTGATGGATAAGCCAAGATCATAAAGCTGTTCCAACACATCATACTACATCATAAAAGGAAATGATAGTACAACATTTACAAATCACCTTGTAGACAGTATACCGGCACAAATAGTTTAACAACCCTTAAGGATGGTTTTCTTAAACTACATGAAAGTATTTTAGGCTTCCAGATGTTTGCTTGCTCAGGTGTAATCTAATTACATACTAAATTTAGAGCTTTTTTTTTAAAAAAAAAACATAGCAGAGCCTGCAGTACACAATATGTAAGGGATATATACTCACTCTCCAAATTTTGGAGGGCTTTTTCAGCTGCTTGAACTTGGGCTTCATCTCTTGTTTTTCCAGTGCCTATTCCGATTTTTTCATTACTAAACAGAACCTGGAACACAACATAGATACCTAAGGTGAAGATGAAATGATTAAGCAGAAATGTGGCACTATCTCTATATAAATCTAAAAATGCACAACTAGCAGATAAAGCTAACCTAGAGCAGCTTTTAAGGTGATAAAATCGACAGCACCATCATGCCAGTACTTGAAAAAATCAACTAGCAGATAAAGATAACCTGGAGCCACTAAAGCTACATGATTTCGTCAAGTATGAAAGATTTTATCAACCATCACAAAACAAAAGTACTGGCATGATGGTGCTGTTGATGTGCATTCAGGTGGTTAAGGTGTGCTGTTGATGTGCATTCAGGTGGTTAAGGTAATGCAGCTCTTTCAGTTCAAAAATGGATAGCATTGGTTGTTGACAAGAGAATATAGTATAAACACTGATAAGTCACAAATTCAAAATACCAACCTCTACAGAAAATTGCATACTTTTGACATTGCTTACAGTAGATCTGAATTCCACCTGTACAAGAAAAAGTTGGGGATTACTTCAAAATCGAATAGGAAACAAAAGATGCTGACACAATAAGGTGCTCATACCTTGGAGTCACATAGCCGCCCGATTTCTTGTAACACCGTGACAAATACCGAGGGAGCTATTGCTAGTGCACCCCCGTTCAGCTGGATATTCCTACCTCCTCCAGTGCCTCGATTTGACATTCCCTCATCATCTAGATCAAAGATCCTAGTTGGTTACTTAAAGCACCAAGTTTTGGTTCTTATACAACATATGCGATAAGTTCAGGCAAGGTTGTCAGGAACAACAGTATAGCATTATCAAGATCATATTGTGCTCGATCTCAAAAAGAAGAAAGAAAAGCATGAAGATCCTATGATATCCTTATCTCCCGAATTGCCTCACATTGCCATTTACTCATCATCTAAACCAGAGTTTGTAGCTAATAACTGAAGGAACCAAGTGCCAGTTCATATAGGGTATGAAATGACTACAGGCAAGGCTGTCTGATCAAGCACAACTAAAACAAATAATACCACCTGACTGTGGTCCAATAACCTCAGAATTCATATGCTTAAAACATGGCCAAATGAGAAGAGAGAAAGGATCAGTGTTACGTCATATGGACTAAGTGCAATGTTCCATCAAGCATCGGACAAGACAGTTTCTTCTCATGTCAAATGGTTCAAATAAATATAACCAAGAATAACTATGACATAAAAAATAGCCTCTAGAACAATAATTTTCGGATTGCTGCATCACATAGCACAGTATTCTTCTTTGACAAAGGAAATGGCAGAAAAAAGGACATATCCTCTTAGCAAGTTAACATGATAATCCAAACCAATGAAAATTAGCAAGCTAATATATAATAAATAAAAGGTAACAGTAAGCGCCAGAAGAGATAAACCTAGCTAACCAAATATATGAAATGAGAGGTACCTGGTGAACGGGTTAAGGATGATATTTGTTGTCCTTCCCTTTGCTCCCCCCGAAATGACTGAAAAAAAAAGGAATACTCATCCACAGATCCACTTGAAGCTTATTTCTAAGGGCAAGAGATTAATCACAACCACTAGTCAAGTGAATAGACTAGAGTACTTCAGATTTTGATAGAGGTGCAGATCCGGTCCCAAGCCAAACTAGGGGCAGTTCAGCACATTTTGAAAAGGAATGTATCAAAAAGGTAGATAGTCATAAATGGCTAAAAGCAATGCATGAGCCATGTGATGCCATTTAACAGTGCTTGCCCATAGCCTCAAAGAAAATAGGGCACCATTAGTCTGCATCCTCTAGTTAAAAAGGCTACACAACATTTTCCTAACAATCGATCCAAGTAACAAGGATATAAAAACTCACCTGACCATTCAATCTCTTCTCTACTTCAGCTCCCCTCATGCCCTCAGGTATAGGAGCTTGATCTTTATTGTTTGGTACAAAATTAGTATCCTGTAGAGAAATTGGAAGGTAGCATAAAGTTTCAGAAAAATAAACTGGAGAGAGAACATTAGATTATCCAGAATATTAATACCTCGCAGACTAAGTAGTCGCCAACATCTGGAGCATATGGAAGATCCAGTAACCCATTTTCATAATGTAGTTCAAACACTTTCTTCAGTAGATTCTCATCAAACTCTCTGAAAGAAACAAAGCAGGCCCAATATTTAAGTGGTAACAAATATATCATTAAGATGCAGAAATTCCATCACAACATCCAACAACCTACCTGAAAAATCCACCACGAATATTGCAAGCAACATTTCTTGCAACACAAAGAACTGGAACAGCATTTGCCATCTAAAATAGTCATAGAAAATACACATATCATTCCAGAATGGGCATATATTCAACAAGATGTATAGACTATAGAGTAAAAAATAATTAAGTACCTCAGCTTGCGGGGCATAGTATGGAGCGTATGCAGGGACTACATGAACCCTGTGCTGATCTTTATCATCCCAAACATTAAGTCGGTCATCAATTACCATGGCCATCTTTGGATGGCATCCTCGGTCTCGAAAAACATTCTGCAGAGACTTTTTGGAACCTGCCATACAATAGAGAGAAGGGATGCAATCGATGGTTAAGCCAGCAAAATTCTGGAGAAAGATCAAACCCAGAGACTGTTCCATCCAAATATACTGCTGGGAACAAGTTATATGCTATTTGATGTACTCCTCTATATTCCTAAAGATATTCTAGCAGTTTCACTGGGAACAAGTTATTTAGGAATACAGAGGATGTAGTATAGATAAATTAGAACTAAATGTATTTACTTATAAGGGTACGAATAATATGCAGCATTTACCAACTAAAGGAACGCACTCTTGTATTAGGAAAGAAAAGAAAATAGAACATTTGGAATATTAAATTTACAGCAGAAGGTGGTAGTTGGTGGGTTGTAAAAATAAATGAAACACAATTGAAGCAGGAATTAATTGCACAATAGTTGAAACAAGTTGACTTGCCTGACTTTACACAATTTACGCGTTCTGAAAGCTGCTGTGGACTTATCAAGTTGCCTTCTGGATCAAGAAGCCTCCACATCTCAAGAGCATAATCTCTCTCAGCCATTGTACATACATAAACCTCAAATCTTTTTCGTCCCTTTGCAGTTAGGTAACTTCTCAAATCCTCCCAAGCAGGCCTTAGCTTTACGAAAACACTGGTATCACGAATCTGGATAGAATATATCATGCGAATGGGTAAGATGATAAGGTAAACATATAAAGGTGAAGTAATCACAAAACAATTAAGTTGAGTGAACGAACTAATTCTCTAGATATCCCAAATTATGAAACATTCCAAATTTAAGAGTAGTTATATGCTGAGTGCCTGAGTCCATAACTTCACATTAAATTAAATCTAGAGAAACCTAGTAGGGTCACCAAAGTAGACAAGGCTAAATTGCAGCCCCAAGAAAACCAACAATGCTCGTGGAATTCATTCGACTAAGGTTGACTACAACATACCTCCGGATTGATGCGAGTCAGAATAGCATTCCTGTCGGGCAGTCTGATAACAGGACGAAAAACACGCTCCTGACCACCAGACACTGGTTGAACCTCCTCCTTTCGGGTTCCAACTATTTTGCCATTGTCCGTAACTGTATCTGTGTCAATAAATTCTTTAAGAAGCTCCTTGTCCTCAATGTACCGCTTGATTTCTGCAGACATCCCTGCTATTCTCACTGGATCATCTTCAACATCCATCCTGCGGGAAAGCATCTCGATCCGATCCTCAAAGGACTTCATTGTATTAGCAACAATAAGGGTCTCATCAAGATCAAACACAATGGCAAGGCAGCGCAGGTTGAGCATCCCGACTGAGGATGCATAGAGCCCAGAGCGTGCTGAGCAGCACCAGAAGCACGGCCCCTTATCCAACTTGGTCGGCATTGCAACTAGGTGAAGCTCCTCATCTCCAACCACCACCACCGCGCTCTACACAGCCAATTGAGAGAAAATGGTTATACAAACCTTCTAGTTTTGTGTAAAATTCTATCAACAGCAACTACCCATGAATCTAACTACATGAAACTCACAACCCATGACAGACCCAAAATGAAATGTGAAAAATGCTTAAATATCTGATACTTGTTCCCCACTTCCACGAAGTACAAGTACCACCACAGTAAGCTACGTTTTCCGCTTCAATTTCAAATGAGCATGGCAATTCTAATCACATCAAGCCAAAGACACCTACGACAGACCCGAAATGAAATGTGCAGAATGCTTCGAATCCTGATACATGTTCTACGAATTACAGATACAGCGAATATAAATTCCTAAGAGGTCAAGTAAGCTACATATTTTACTCCGATTTCAAATGAGCATAGCGACTGCACTCACACGAGGACAAAACCACCCATATCCGGTTGTTCGAAAAAATTGGGGACAAACCTTGTACTCGCTGAAACAAGTGAGGTACAGGCGGTGGAGGCTCGGGTTGGGCGGCATCAGCTTGGACTGCAGCTTGCATCGCACGGAGAAGGGCGCGATGGTCTGAAGGATGGCGAGGGGTGGGCACCTCTCGCTCACCGGCGAGAAGTGGCTGACGCGGATCTCGTTGCTCGGGAACGGGAAGCCCCCATCGCCCCCTTGCTTCATCGGGAACACCTCCATCTCGCCGAGGAACACCTCGCCGTGGAACATCCGCATGCTGACCCCGGCGGGCGCCCCGGCGGCGGGGGCGGCGCCACCGCTGCCACCGGTCCCGCCCCCAGGGACCCCCAGCGGCGGGGGGCGAGGCGCGGCCATCGCGAGTGGGGAATCGGAGGAGCGAGAAGAGAGAGGGGGGAGTGTAATTTCACGCCGGCGCAGTCGGGCGCTCCCGCTTGCCCACCTCCCGCTTCGGCGGAGAAGCGGAGCCGCGGGTTTTTGGTGTCTGAGGGGGGGAGGAGGGCGGAGAAGAGGGAGGCTGCGGGAGGGGGGCTCGGCTGCGTTTATATAGAACTTGGGGGGGGCCGAGGCGCCGGGGCGGATGGTTCCGTTTGTTCGGTCCAGTCACCGGTCTGGTCTGGTTGCGGACACGCGGACCAGCCGACCGAGTCGCGTCCCGAACCGGGCCGGGGTCGGCGCGTCAGTGACTGTGACTATATTTCAGATTTTCAGTGTCGCGCCTGGCTCGGTGCGCCGCGTGGGGCACCGGGATTATTTTCGTTTCCTGCTGGTTTGGTACCGGCCGCATGTGATTTGTGAGTGGATTTGGAAGGTGGGTTGAAAGATGGTCATTTTGGACAAAATTCGTGTTAAAAAAACAAAATATCTGCCCTGCACTTTACTACTACAGTACTACGGGCTACTGCGTGAACTACTCTGGTTTCGAGCTATTAAACCATGGGCATCGAGTCGAAAAGGACAGCAGAGATTTTAAGATTGTGAAGGGCCATAACGTCGATGACAGAATAATATGTTTTATCCACTTATCCCTAGCATAGCAGGGAAGCACTAAAGTCAACGATGAAACCATGCCCAAGGTTACGTGTCGTGGACTCGATCCCCACACCTCATGTTCTTCAGTCTACCGCCCCCTATTGCCAGGCTGCCAGTGGCCATGCCCATACTACGTTTACTGGTTTTCATATATGCAAATGCAACCCGTCAATTAGTTCATCGTTTTGTTTGTCTCTAAATCCTGTCCGCAACGCACCTATAGCTAATATACACGAAAACGCAAAAGGGGATATGCGAGGCAACAGAGCTGTGAGATGAGCAACATTAAGAGGGTGTTTGGTTCCAATGATTAAACTTTAACCCTCGTCAATCGAATGTTTAAATACTAATTAGAAGTATTAAATATAGACTATTTACAAAACCTATTACACGGATGGAGGCTAAACGGCGAGACGAATCTATTAAGCCTAATTAATCCCTAATTTGACAATGTGCTGCTACAGTAACCCTTTGCTAATGATGGATTAATTAGACTTAATAGATTTGTCTTGCTATTTAGCCTCCATATGTGCAATTAGTTTTATAACTAACTCATATTTAGTCCTTCTAATTAGCCTCCGAATATTTAATATGACACGGACTAAACTTTAGCTCGAGGAACCAAACGCCGCCTAAGCTAACTTGTAGAATTTGGACATTCTGAATCTTTTGTGACATGATATCTTGCTGATACACTGACAGTGTAGTAAATATTCCACTGTAGGAGGAAAAAACATATCGCGATCAGGGCTGACAGGCAATCTTATGCCTTGACTCTCCCTCTTACTAACTGGAATAAAGAATTAGGTGGCATGAATCAAATTCAGAATCTTAGAGGTGTTTGATACGAGTTGCTAAATTTTAGTAAGATCACATCGGATGTTCGGATACTAATTAGGAGGACTAAATATGAACTAATTACAAAACTAATTGCACAAATGGAGTCTAATTCGCGAGACGGATCTATTAAGCCTAATTAATCCATCATTAGCAAATGGTCATTGTAGCACCACATTGTCAAATCATGGACTAATTAGGTTTAATAGATCCGTCTCGCGAATTAGACTCCATCTGTGCAATTAGTTTTGTAATTAGACTATATTTAATACTCCTAATTAGTATTCAAACATCCGATGTGATAGATGCTAAAGATGCTACTCTTCCAGCGGCTGTCTGATTGCGTTATACCTGCTCAATCAAGATTCAAGATACAGTTTGATCTCTATTCTCTACTACTATTTCTATGATTTATATCGAGTGTTCACCTTCTGCAGACCACCTCTAAAATGGACATTTCCAATCCTTAGTTTCCCCCTCTACAATATAGTCGCCTACGCATCTTGATCGACATCCTGCAGAATACCCAAGCCTCATTTGTGAGTCGTAACAAACACAGCCGCACCATGCAAACACCATGAGCCCCAAACCCATCATGCTGCACTGACCAACGCTTACCTGCTAATGACCGTTCAAGCACGCCTTCTTCATGTCTTGCTCTGCGCTACAATCTCCTGACACCGAACCGCCTCTCCCTGCTCTGGAAGGAGACCAGGGCCTCGAGGTAGTCGGCCTCCCCGAAGTCGGGCCACAGCGTGTCCGTGAAGAAGAGCTCCGAGTAGGCCGACTGCCACAGCAGGAAGTTGCTCAGCCGCAGCTCGCCGCTAGTCCGGATGAGCAGGTCCGGGTAAGGGAGGAGCTCGTGCTCGTCGGCGGGGCTCGTCTCGAGCTCGGCGGCGAACAGCGACTCGTCGATGTCCTCCGGCCTGAGCTGCCTGTCGTGCACCTTCTGCGCGAGGCTCCGGCATGCTTGCACTATGTCCCTCCGCCCGCTGTAGCTGATTGCCAGTGTCAGGTCGAGCTGTGAGTTGTTCCTTGTCGCCGCCTCTGCTTCTCTCGCGGTCTTCTGTAGAGAAACCGGTAGTCTTGAGGAGTCGCCGATTACACGTAGCCGAATTCCTTCCCTGTAAAGTGTAAAATAAAAAAAAATGCCATATCATCAACTGGTAATTCAGAATACATATATCTAGGATAAGTTGACAGCTAGACTTATGCTATCTAGTTCCATGTAGCCGAGTTCTCTAATGCATCTGCATCTTATCGGGAATGCCTGCCAGTAGAGACCGAAGTGTGAGGCTATTAACTGGCGAAGCGAGTACCTCAAGAACTCGGAGACCCTTTCGCGGATCACCCGCTCAAACAGCCCCATCAAGAATTCCACTTCCACCTGCGAATCCCAACAAGGCAAGAACCGTCAGGCTCGTCGGAGGCAAGGCAAAGGAGACCGCGGTGCGTCGTGGCCGCGCGGGCGGGCAAGAGGCACGTGCCTTGGGCCGGCTCCAGTTCTCGTGGGAGAAGGCGAAGGCGGTGAGCGCGCGGACGCCCCAGGCGCGGGAGAGCCGCACCGTCTCCTCCAGCGCGCGCCGCCCGGCCTCGTGCCCGGCCGCGGACGGCAGCCCGCGCGCGCGCGCCCACCGCGCGTTCCCGTCCATCACCACCGCCACGTGCCGCGGCAGCGACTCCGCGCGCAGGACGCCGGCCGGGAGGAGCGCGGCCTCGGCCGCCGGCGTTGCTCCGGCGCGCGGGCATGGCGTGAGAAGGCGCGTGCGGCGGGAGGGAGCGAGCAGCTGACAGGTAGCAGCTGGGGAGTGGGATAACGGCATGGGAGCTCCGGCTTTGGGCCTCATGGTTTGTGCTGGGTCTGGTTGGCTTCAACTTCGCCAGCAGCGCAGCTCAAAAATCAACCGCTACCACGCCCACTGAAGAAACGACTTCACATTGCACAAATGCACAGTATTGCACGTGTATTTTGTGCGCGAACGTAGTAATAATAGGCTTTAACTTTTAGCGAATGCATTTTGTGCACTGCGACACAGTCAGACCGGTGGGGAAGACAGAAAAAGAAATAGAAAACGACGCAATGCTGATCTATGATGACTTGACGAGCCCTGTATAAAATGGTTTATACTCAAAGCATTTTCCTGACTGTTTAGATGCATGTTTTTACTCAAAGCATTTTCCTGACTGATGCTAATTCGTTGCGTCGTTTTCTTTTTTTCTTTTTTCTTCCTGAGACTGTACTTGACAAGATTAGAAAAGGACATCAATCACGCATGGCACGCCTTTAAATCAATCATATGCAGTTAAAAGTTGACATCTAACACTAAAACTAGCATCGTCCTTGAAATCCCCGCAACCTTGAAAGTGGAAGTTTTACAAAGGAACAAGGACTGCAAGTGCAAAACATATCTGCTGGCTGGCGCTAAAGAATTGCAAAATATATCACCCACGCCACAAGGAAACAAAAGGATGGCAGGAAGCCCAGAGGAATTTGTCGAAATATATTTTAATTTCTGAGAGGAGCAAGTCGAGTAGACGACAAGGAGATACTGTTCTTTTATAGTTTCATGTGAGTGCAGTGTGCAGGGGCCTTTAATTTGAGATTCGTGTCCTTTGTCACCACTCACCAGGTCACTGGCATGTGGCATGTCGCATTCAACGCTGCAGTTCTTCCTCTGCATTTCCGCTCCTCAAAGAGTCCCTGCAAGACTGCAATAAATCAGCAGCAGGTAATATGGTGAATGCCAAATTGCCAATTATCACACTATCAGGGAAACTCCGTTCCATGACTCCATGAGCGTACCGCGTAGAATTACAAGAGGGCCCCGCTGAATCAACTGTTCCACTTATCTGTTTCCAAGTCAATGGCGAACCTACAGACTAAATCCCATACACGGTTCACAACTCCATGTGACATAATGGAAAATGCATCTTTTGCAGCTCTTTGACATGCTCCCAGAGTTTTGGCATCGCCAAACAGTTCTTTTAGTGTGTGAAGAAGTTCGAATTCTCCCCCCACCTGAATGGAAAAGAAAAAAAAAGGCACTCTGTGAAAGAATTTCAGGGACCAATTCCCTCTGTTAAACATGAATTCTATCATGCCCAACTAATTTCAGTTAGTAGGAAAAGAAGCAAGTCCAGAACCAAAAAACTATCACTCATTATACGACATCTTGCCCGATTATTTCTACGGAGGAGCAAGTCATCAAATTAGAATGCAAATGGTGTGCAATAGTTAGAGTCTCTCGAAATGATGCTTTGTTTAGCTAAGGAATAAAGGGCAGCAGAACTCGTCACCTGCTTGACAGCTAAAGGATTTATTTGCCACATTTCAAGCAGCATGTGGTAGAAATGTCCAACATGGGGTCCTGCAAGCCAGAGTTCACTTCAGGAACATACAGATATAGTGATTTTTTTTAAAAAAAAGGGGCAAAAATGAAGTACCGATGCCTTGGACTCACCAGTCATAACAGCACAACCAGCAGCAGCAGCCTCAGAAATATTATGGCCAGCTAGGCCAGGTAGAAATGAACCGCCAACGACAGCAACTGGTGTGACCCTGTAAAGCATTCTTAATTCCCCTGCTTTCAATGGTATTTTATGCCATTAACAGATAGTTCAAAAATGGCACACACAATTTGTGCAGCAAGAGCACATTAACTTTCAGAAGGAGATGTTCACAAACCTAATGTATCAACCATGTATACCCTAGTGCTTGAACACACCACTTCCTTTGTCGACCTCAGCACAAAATTGACCTTTTGTTTCTTCAGTACCTGCAACAACATATATATATATTAGGTATGGTTCAGATTATATATTACACCGAAATGAATGGTATCTGATACCAGAACAGAGTTGGAACTCTAAATTAAAATGCATTATAATCTTCATGCTGAAGAAATTCCAATTTCAAACAGTGAAGTCGGTTACTCCTGTAACTACCGTTGCGTATTTCATTGTTTTGACTTTTTTGGTATCCAACAAGAAATGATATAAAATACGGGTAACAAACAACTAGTCAAATGGTTAATATCTCATAAATTGCAGAGCTGATCAAAAGGGTTAAGAAAGGCACCATTAACATACTAAGGAAAAATCCTTGCAGTCCTGAGGATGTCTGGGCACAAGAATTAGTAGTAGAGTGGGATACATCTTGATTAACTCATCATGAACCCGGAGAATGACTGAAAAAATAAAGCAAAAAAAATGTTGGCCTGTGACAAACTGAAAACCTATTTCCTTCATGTTTAGAATGCAATAATAATATTGTAGGAATGCAATGCCTCAAAGCTACTCCACATTGAGAAATGCAAAAGGATGAATAAATAACTGAGTTTTCACAAATGGTACTCCATTTTTCCTGATAAGCGCACTGACAGAAACACAGAAGAGTAGGCAGACTAAAGATATGACAGAAGATCAATCATAAGAAACTACATGAATGAAGTTATGGCAGAGGCGACTCTCCTAAAACAAAGAAAAAATGTTAAGCTATTCCAAGGTGGAGGATGTAGAAGAATCCAATGACTCAGTACTCAGTACTCCTAGATTTTTTTTTTAAAGGTTACTCCTAGATATTTGACTCCATAATCCTTAACTAAATGCAAGTCAAACTTTCAACTCTGACCATTATTTAGTAACATCACAGATCTGTCGTTGAAGGCATCAGATTCTAACAGCAGAGAGTAACCATCATCAGTGGTGGAGCTAGGATTGAAGTCAAGAGGGGGCCAATTTCATCATGATCTCTACAGTAGCATGAGAAAGCAATAAAAAATGTTGAGGGTCAAGGAGAATTGATAAATGAATTGCCGGTAGCAATACTAACTTGCATACTAGCAGTTAAAAGCTAGCTGAGAGCAAGCTCTAGAAGGTGTAGACATGCAAGCATGCAAATTTACAGCACCACCGGCAAAGTGGCAAGCATGCAGTAGTAGCTAGTGCGCTGGCTTTCACTTCTTCAGAACTTTCTCCAAAGCAAGGGGTGCCATGGCCCAGGTTGGCCTCCGCGTAGCTACACCGGTGACCGTCATTGTGAAATGTGAAATGCTAACAGTTCTTTTATACAGCTCACTAGAACGGAAATGATACAATACATTATTTTATATTTTATAAGAAGGAATAAGCTTGATACAATACACCCATCAATCAGTAAAAGGTGCAGTCCTGGGTTCTTACCTTCCTCTTCACCTCTGTGAATAGAAGCAGCCATCCAGAGGGGTCTATTGCTAAACTGCTGCTGAAGATCTTTTATTTTGATGACCTCATTCTCCCCAGCATTAACATCACCAACAGCTATGTGAATCACATAAATGCAATATAAATCATTTGACTTGTAAGCCTAGTTATCTTCCAAGCTACCAAGACAATCTTTAAAACTAAATCACTCATAATTTCACTTCAAATGTAGTGTCAGAAAAGACTAGACAAAAGTTGAGCATACCATATTTTAAATCTCCAGCAAAATGGATAATCCCTGGAGGTGTGTGTAGCAGCTGAAAACGAACAGCCTGAATAGTACTCTGCAACGATAAGATATGAATGATGGCAGCAGTAATAGATGTACATTCAAAATAAGGTCAGCACTACAATGTGTACTTACCAATGGGGCCACAAGTGATAGTTTAGAGAGCATCAGAGTGACTAATGGCAACCCTAGAGGCACGGACCAGCGGTTGAATGACTTCAATGACATGCGGGCATTTAAAAGAGCGACTGCAATCTGCAGACAAGTAGGCAATTCATAGCAAATCAGTAGCTACAGTCTACAGCATGACACAGACACTACGAACAGCCCAGACAAAAAGCCTGCTCCTGCAGTACAGAAAATTAAAGAAAAGTCTGTCCAAATACTAGAAATTAGAAAATGGTCAAGATCATGAACAGAGATCTGATCGTGCTCCAGATTTACAAGAAAGCCACTTACCCCATTTGCTGCTGCAGACATAATGAGGTTTGGCCAGAGTTCACTTTCCATAAGAAGGACCAAACTTGGCTTCCAGTATCCAATAAAACTGTCTATTGCATCAGGACAGTCCAGAGGAGCAAACTACACACATTAAAAAATGAAGTCGGAATGGAGGAAAAAATAGCACGCAGAATTGCACAGGAAGCATTTCAGATATAGGATCCCAGAATCCTTGTCCCAGCATCTAAACAAACTACACTTTTCCTCTCTCAGTTTTCACTTATAGTTTACAATCAAATATTCCAGCCTAACAGCTGGAGTTAGGCAAATGATCCTGCGAATTTTTCGTTAGGTACTTCAGTGGTACTTACTTTAATCTAATTTTGAGACAGAAAAAACAAAAACTGTACAACTTATTAAGCACTATTAATCAGGCATGGACAGGCGAAAACAGACGAATAAAGCCAACCCAGTTTAGAAATTATCATGTACTTGAAAGGAAAAACACAATGTAAATGCTCACTAAGCTAACTCCAGCACAGCCGCGTGGCTCTGAAGCTACGCCTACGCGGGCAGTCTGCAACACACCTGATATATAACACCCTCGGGAAGCAAATCCTTGATAACTTCACTGCATCCAAGCCCAGACAAAGCTATTAAAGGGACGATTGCATAATACCAATTTTCAGAAATGGAACTCGCAATTGCAATGGTGAACGGGAGCCTACAATGAGGAGAGAGTGGTGGTGGTGAGGAGCACGGGGAGGCCGGGATGGAGGCGGGCGCAGTGGCGGACGACGGGGAGCGCGGCCATTCCCTCCCCCAGGGACACGGCGTGGAACCACACCAGCGGGGATCCCGGGCGAGGCCGCGCCGCCGACGGCCGGCCCAGCCGCTCCGGCCACCGCGTCGGGTGCTCCAGACCTTGCAGCCGCCGCCACAGGAGAACCGCCGGCGCTGCCGCGCGGCTCGCCGCCCTGTACAGCTCGTACAGCCCGCGCGCCGCAGCCGGTGCCGGCGCGCGGGCCGGCCGCATCGGCATCGCGGCTGGTCGATCGAATGAAGCGTAAGGGCCGGAGCAGAGCCGACTAGGAGATATTGCGGCAAACCAGGGTCCAATTTGTAAATAATCGGATCGCGATCAATAATCGCGATCCAAATAGGGGAGTATTGGTAAATAATCGGATCGCGATCCAAATTAGGGGGTTATTTGTAAATACCCAGGGGCTTACCTGTAAAACTTCGGGCCGGCGACATGGCAGCCGGCGAGGTTGCGCTGCCGCCGATGACCTCCGCTAGAACCGCCGCCATGGCCCCGTGTGAGCCTCCTAGGAGTTCCCTCGTGCATCCTCTGGCTCCCGCTACCCCTTTCGCGCTGCTGACGGCCCTCGTTCCTCCAGGGATGCCGCGGTGGCCTGAGACTGACGGACCTACAACTCGGCGCCGCCGCGCCCACGCGCGGACGGCGGTGGCGCTGCCGCTGGCGCAGGCCGCGGGGTGGTGTTTGCTCGCTGGCACTGCAGAGTGGGTAAGGCTGGCAGCTTCCTCTTCTTCACAAGCTGATAAAAATGTCAGGGCAGGGCTGCTCACTCGAGTGACGCGTTGTAATTTGTAAATGCTGATTTCCATTTTCTTCTTCAGGTACTCTCAAGTCTCAACTGCATTTTTCATATAACAGGCGATCATAAAGTTTATTGATTCAGTAATCTCTTGTACAACATGGCAGTGAAGGAGCACAAAGAATTCCACAGCTGACAAAGGCCAATACGTTTTGCAACTCTCCTCGCGTGTATAGACTATGGAGGATGAGCATAACAATGTTGGAACTGATTCGGTGATCCCTTTTTGCCCGTTGCATGACAGCCTGAGTAACTTACGAACAGTCCCCAAACTAGATTCGTGATTTACTTGCACACTCCCGTAAGCACTCAGAAAAACACATTTTTCGCGTGCTTAAGCCACCGTACACACCTCTACACAAGCGCCCGCGAACTACTACATCAGTTGCGCACGCAAACTTTTTCTGCGTTGATCGGCGCTCCTCACACGTTAGCGAAGAGCTTGTAAGTCTTGGCGTCCAGCGCGATCTGCCGCACCGCCGCGACGGACGCGATCACGGCGAGCGCCGAGAACACGACGGCGATGACCGTGTTGAGCCAGAACACGAGTCCCCTCTTGGACGGCTTGAACGTGACGTTGTAGAACACCGCCGGCACGGCGAAGTCGAGCGGCAGGAACCCGAAGGCCCCGATGAGCGAGTTCATGTCCCCGAAGAAGGGAACCATGGCGGCGACGGTGGTGGCCACCGCGACGGCCGCCGTGCGGGAGACGAGCCGCGGCACCACGTTCCGCGGCGCGTACTGGCCCTGCTTGGCGTCCGAGAAGAGGCCCTCCAGGACCTCGTTGGTCGGCTGCAGGTACACCACGCCCACCGCCGAGAGCTGCAGCAGCGTGAAGAGCTGGGTGATGAGGAGGAGCCACTCCGGGATCACGGCCGCGCCGTCCACCATGAAGTTGCTCAGCAGGGTTCCCTGCGCCTGGTTGCCGACGGCCCAGTACCCCGAGATGGCCACGCTGAAGAAGGTCGTTATCACCACCGCGTAGCACAGGCACAGACCCCTGAACATCTTCCCCGTCACCGGCGCCGCCACCGTTGCCTGAGGCACATCTCACATTCACACATTGCAAAGTTGTTACAAGGAGTTGTTGGCACTGCAACCATCATTGTCCATGGATAGGGACTAGAGATTTGATTCAGAGCTTCTGATGATCAGGCTACCTGTATTTCAGGGATGATGCCGTTGCCATATGTGGTGGCGATGACGGCGATGGCGTTGAACACGCCGAACACACGGTTCTGGGCGTCACCAGTGATGGAGTAGTCCTTCGGGGGAGCCTTATCGGAGTTTCCTGTCATGTTGCATTGTCGTAACAATTACTACTTGTCACCGGAATTTTCCTTTGGCTTGAAATGATGAACGGGAAATGCTGGGTTTTGAGGGTACCTAGGTATATGGCGCCGGCGACGGCGCAGAAGCTGTAAGCGAGGCACAGCACCAGCGAGATGAGGTTGACGTGCCGGAGCGAGTGGAACGACGGCAGCTGCGCCAGGATCATCATGAAGACGCCGAAGACGGCCACGAACACGTACAGCTTGATCGTGCCGCCAGGGTTGGCTAGCAGGTAGATCGCCTGCAGGTGAAGTGGGAACACACACGTGAATCACGCGCGACCCTTCTTGTGTTCATGCAATCTATCTCCAGGACGATGCCCCGACTCCCGTGTGAAGGGTGCATTACCTTCATGCTCTGGCCGGCCAGGAGAGTGCACGCGATGACTGCTCCGAAGCACACCAGGAACTGGATCGGGCCGATGTAGTATTTTCCCCATCCAGGCCCTTCAGCAGTCAGCACAGTCAAAATTTATCCGGTACCAGTGAACAGGTTAGCTGAAAACATCCTAAATGTGTGATCACAGGATTCTTTGTCAATTGATGATATTTTTTCCCAACACGTACGTATTTCTTTGTATCCGACTGACTAGTCGTCTCTTATCTGTCTGGTATGTGATGTCAGTATGTCACGTACGCTTTCAGGTTTGAGAAATTTGCAGATAATAATCAATGCTGTTTTTTTCCCCCTTGCAGGTCGCGTTCTCGAGCGAGTAGGACACACGCTTGCATTTATAGTACGCGGACTCTGGAGTGCTAACCAATGTACGAAGTAGCCGGCTACAGTCTCTAACCAATGTACGAAATAGCGCGCTATAATGAGATTATAGTGACGCTATAGCGGTTGATGCTACCTACTGACACAGCAGTGTTGAACTAATTAGCGAGCTATAGCGACGTTATTTTGTACATTGATGGTAACTGGTAAGTTTCGTAGACAAAATTGTCAGCGTGGGGCCTTGGCCGACTATACCACAGTTCGAGGGGAACTGCGCACATAACGTGCCCTGTCCTCTTGGCATGCTGACCTTTCTCTGAAAGCCACGGTACTCGTAGTAATCTACATGAGCACCATAGCTAGCAGACATATGAACTATTTGGCCGCAATGAGTACCAGCAAGTTTTTTTTTTTTTGAAAGGTTAGTACCAACAAGTATTGGAAGGTGATGTGCCGATCTGCTGCACTAGTCGTTGACCACGTGCCTTGAAGTCTGAAAACACAGCGGCTAGCATCTAGCAGTAGTCCAAGCAATCTGTCTGCTTTGGATGATGGGTGTCCGAAGATTAAAAATGCCCATCAGTTTCGTAGCTGCCACTCGCATACTACTAGTATACACTTGTCGCATGCGAAATGGGAAATGATAGATGCTCTGTGTGATTGGCCAAAGAGCAATGACCTACTGATGTAGGAGTGCTAATGCTACCTACAAGATACATAATCTTGCCTGCGTGATTTGTTATGCTTTCATGGCAGTGGCGGCGTGGCGCCTAGTACAGGATGCAGGGGCAGTGGCCAGTGGATTCGGTCGCAGCTCTTTGAGTCAATGTACGCGCCAACTGGATCATTCAAATTGCCCAGTTTGTCCTATTTTAACTTCTAAGTCCTTGGTAAGCGCGTCTCTTTCCCGGGACGCCGCTGAATCCACCGCGGGGGTCCTATCCGGGTGCGCGCCCTCCCTCGGCCACACCGCGGCCTTGGGGTCGTCTGGGTGATCTGGAAGGCAAGGAACCGGAAGGTGTTCGACGACGTTTCGGTCCCCGACGCCGCCATCTTGACACTCCTCCGAGAACATGTTGCTCTCTCTGGGTTCACCGTGCTCCCGCGAGTCTTGATGTAGACCCGCTCCTGTCCTGATGTCGATCTTTGCTTCATGTAGATCCACCGTGACTCCCCATTTGTTTGTTTTTGGTCCTTAAGGACTTCCTGTACTTGATTTCCTAATTTGGCTAATGAAAAATGGTTCAGGTGGGCCGCTGGCCCGTTGTTGCCTCAGAAAATATGCGCGTCTCTTTGCAGATGCAGCTTTGTTAACACAGATACCTACGCTAAGAGCATCCGCCGTGCCCGTAGATTCAGGGCTACCAATTGAAGCGCCAGCAATGACAGTTTCTCGTCTCATCACTGGTATCCATGTTATGGCCAATGGATGGATAATACTAGTCCAAGCCAATCGTCATCATGCATTGAACCGCAGCTACCTACCGCTACCGGTCAATGAAACCACGCAGGAGTTCAATGATAACTGCAAGGGGCGCTTTGTTACCAGCCTAATCTCTGTTTACGAACAGTACACTGATGCCCTATTTTTGATACGGGGTGCTAAAGTTTAGCACATCCTTTTTCATTAGCACACCCAAGGGGTACTAAAGAGTGCTAATAGTGCTAAAAGTGGTCCCCTCTCCACTTTTTCCTACCATTGTCCCCTCCCTCTCTCGCATTCGTTGCAATTTAAGAGGAGTAAATGAGGGGTAATGTTGGCATTTTCCACCAAAGATGCTAAACTTTAGTATAGTATCCAAACAATCCAAAGTGCTAAACTTTAGCACTCCATTTGAGAGTGCTAAACTAAGTTTACATGCCCTGAGTAATGCGGTTGCAATGGAGAAGTGACGTTGTATATATACGAATACGAGTAGTGATTGTGAACTGACCTAGGATGTCCGTGGCCATGTCCCTGAAGCGGAGCTGGCGGCGTCCCTGCTGCGCGTGGTGCTCCAGGACGCGGGAGATGAGGTTGTACGAGTAGAAGGTGACGGCCGCGCCGATGACGAGGCAGATGATCCCCGCCGTCCACCCCAGCGCCGCGAACGCGAACGGCAGGCTCAGCAGCGGCGGCGCCACGATCGACGTCGTCAGGTGGTACCCGCAGTGCAGCCATGACCCTGCACCATGTATACCATAGGTCCATCATTTACATCACAAAAAGTTCGATATTCTACCAATTCGTTTCACAAAGCAACCCCAAAACTTCATATTTGATTTAATAATCAAAGCTCAAAACCCAGAAGTCTTTAATCATGAAGCAGCACGCAGAGAGTTTGAATGTTTCCATGGAAGCTAGCTTGAGTACGTGTGCTATCGCACATTAACACGTGTACATATATAGAACATATATAATATATATATCATCTCTGTACCGATACATGCGCCTGCTTTTCAAATGTGCACGTCACCACTTATCACGTCTCCCCAGAATTCAGAAAAGCGATAGATGCAGAAGCGGCGATGTCTTCTGATTCAGGAGTCAAAAGATGCGACTTCGGGGGAGAGGGAGATTTTGCTTCGTCAAGGGTCCTCATCATCGGCAGGCGACTCAATCTGTACTGTATGACTGTACCTCCACTTGATTGTTACACTAAGATCTTCTGTTAATTGCCTCGAGTATGATTAACTAACGCATTATTGCTAAATACTTGGCCAACCTCCCGGTCTGCTACTTCTGCCACAATTATTGCCCCGATCAACAAGTGGGTATGCAACATGGGTGCATGCTACCAGTATGTCAACGAGGTGATGGCCTGCGCTAGTACAACCATCAGGTTTGAAAAAAAAAAATAATCCGATGCGTTGAATAGAATCCACACACACGTTTGACTAAATTGATTGAATTTGATTTAACTAGTTTTCTTTTAAATGAACGAGCGCTGTTAGTTGATCCAACTCCAACAGCATGACTGAACACAAATAGACGCCATTCCGTGCAGCATCAATTTTTGTTGGTTGAGGTTCAGTTAATCAGGTGTGTGACGTGGGGCCTGACCTAGTTCGGGAGACAGATAGTATAGCATGCACATGTAGGGGTGTCAAGTCTGTGTTGTTCATCGGCAGGATCTCAGAGGCGCTGCAAGTACACCTCTGTTTTGTTTCTTCTTTCCCGGTTGCAAAAGGACAGACGAAACGTGTAGCCATGCCCAAGAAGAAGAAAGCGAGGATCCCACAACTCCCGTAAAGTAAAACAGTGAAGAATTTTGTTTTTCTTGAGGGAGAGGTAGATTGTAGATTGGCAAGAGCATTCAAGCATGCATTCACTCGGGGTCGGGCTGCGGTCAGAGTGGGAACAGTAACATAACACCAGGTGGCCAACTCGTTTGCCAAGATGACGCAATCAATGGACCTTTTCTTTGTAACAAAAACAACAATAATAATCAGATGGCCAAATCATCGTCTTCTCGATCTCTCCTCTGCTTGCCGCATGTTATTTATAGCTCGCATGTGCAACCGTATTTCCATGATTTTACTACTGGCTAGTTCTGGCTGAGCCAAGCCCAGGATGCGCATGGAAAAAAAGAACAATAATCAGCGGCCTCACCGTGATCCTATGCTCCTAGCTGTTTCTGGTGCTCAAGAAACACAAAGATGGTTGCGTAGGTTGGCAAGCAGAGCACACGCTTGGCATGCAGGTGCAAGTGCAGGTGCAGCAGAGAAGAGAGATGATGGAGGGAGAAGAAACACCGTCGAGAGAGGTAAGTTACCCTTGGACTGGAGCACGAAGAGCGCGCCGGCGTCGAGCTTCTGGCCGACGGTGTCGCCGCCGGCCTCCATCTTCTTAGCTTCCTCATCCTCCCGGCTCGCCGCCACAGCTCCCATCCCCATGCCGCTGGAACTGGAAGTGGAAGGAAGGGGTGGAGCCAAGCCAGCAGAGGAAGGGTGGCTATAGCTAGTTTTTGCCGAACAGCAGCACGTTGCTCTGGCCGAGACGACCCCCGCCGGCTGCGTGCGCTGTATCTGCAAGCTCACAGGACACAGGGCGTGAGCCAGCCGAGGCGGCTAGCTTATATGGACAGAGCGGGGTGCGTGCTGGTGCGAACTGCATCTCTAGTCTTAGCGGACGAAAGGGACGGGCAGCTGCGCCCGCGCGCACCGCGGAGTAGAATCACCGTGCCGCAGTCCTTGGCGTGCGACTGAGTAAACGGCAACCATCACAAACAAATGACGACATCAACTAACAAGGAAAAATACGGGGATTAGAATTTATGGCGTCGACTACAACTTCGACAAACATGTGTGTGTGTGTGTGTTTAAAAAAATAAATATATACGGGCATCATGTCCTAAGTCATCTTTGCAAAAATGGAGCTTGTGCACAATGGACAAAATTCAAATCTCATCAGGGATAGATTGGATTGGACCAACTAAAATAGTTAAGGGAATAAATTAAGTCTAAATTTTGATAAGGGGTAAAGCAGATGGAATGGATAGGTGAGGATAATAAAATAGTTTTTTTAAAAAAACATAGACGATGTCTATTTGGGCACAATACCAAACTGAGAGCGTGTTTGAGAGTGGCTTCTTTCAAAATGATTCACTAGTAAAGTCAAAAATTGTTGAAGCTAAAAGAAAATTGGTTTTATCCGACTTCTATTTCATTTTTATGTTAATTAATATGGATTATTTTCACTCTACAGTACCTCGTCTGTGCAAAACATGTAAAAAGTCTAAACCCTTCTAAACATGCCCGAAGTCTTTGCTCCTTTTGGTTCCGTCCAATGGAGTCTCTTGTTAGCTCGCGCATACAGCGACTCATAATCAATACGTTGGCATGGCGTGATTAGCACTTCACTTTAATTCCTTCCACTCGCGTCAACGTTGATGGATATTGGATGGAGCAACCGATCGAGACGTATAGCGCATCCAGTGGCCGAGAGTAGTGCAGGCTCCCTGCTGGTGTGCACAGTGTACTGCACCAGTCCATGGTTGTGCGAGTGTATACGTGTGCATGCCCACTGCTTGGCCAAAGTTCACTACTGAATAACTTCTGACAGCAACGCTCATTGTGATATAATTTTCTTCAAAGAACAAAAAAGTAGAAGTACATAGCGACCTAATTTTCTGCAGAAAACGGTCACTTGGCACGTGTTTTAATTTCATCGGGGGTGATTTTTCTTGGAAAGATGCTGACGGAGACGCGGGACAGCTTGATATCGATCGTAATGGTAAGTAGCCAGGCCCGTACCAAAGATTTTGAGGCCTGGTGCGAAACAAAAAAAATGAAATTCTATTTTAGAAAATACAAATAAATTAAAATATATTTGGATTTCATTATATAACTACGTAGGTAACTGTGTCGGCTGCTGACAGCAGATAGGAGTGATGGGCTAATTAAGTATTGTTTTCCTAGGTTTATTTATGATTAAATGTGTTACTAATTGCTGATTAGGAAGCACCTAATTTTTGGTGGACCTGCGCGGTCGCACCTATTGCGCCATGCAATCGACGGCCCTGTATGTAAGTAGCTTCCCTAATCCCTATCAAGCTATCGACAGTGTAGATCCTTGTCAGTGCTATGTCTCTGGTGGATGTAGTGGCCCGTGCTTAACATATACTATGCATTCGTAAATTCAAAACCGTAGATAATGACAGTATCGTTCATTATGGCTCTGGCTGGATATTGTTGCGATCTGTCCTGTGTGATGACTTGCGTATATGTATTTGCAAGTTGAGTTGAAAGAAAATCAATCTGGTGACGTATTTCAACGCCTGGCAACCGAGGCCAGCTGCGAAAACAATTTTCTAACTGGTTCAGCCGGCTGGATCCTCGTGCTTCTTGTAAACAAAAATATTATGCTGCTTCGATGCTGGAGGACCGTCAGTACTGAGTAGATTATTGTAATTTGCATATAGAATACTGCTAGCCACAGATCGAGAGCATAGTATAATGGGGGACACGTTCTTCGGTGCCTGCAGGTACACGCTGCTCGCCACTAAAAAATAAACATGCCATTCGACCAGTGCACATCACCCAAAGTCTCAACTGAAGTGACGCCGCAACCGAAAATAAAATGTGCTTGTGATGAAAATAAAGGGTACACTCAGCTTGGACTTGCCAAGATTGTAGGAATTTTGGGTAGGCGAAAGCATGCCGTGTTCTTCTTCCAGATGAGTGGCAGAGCGCGCATTTTCCACGTAGAAGGGGGAGAGCAGATAACGCAGTTGTCTAAAGCTAGTAATCCAAATACAAGAAAGTGCGGCGAAAGCTTAGAATTTCAGTGAAAAAGTGCACCCACTAACCGCCGTTAGTGGGTTCTGGTAAAACAGTGAAAAAGCGTGGAGCATCCAGGTTTCTGATCCAACCATTGATCTGGTGAGAGAAGAACGCCCTGTCCCGTCAAAATACAGTCAGGATTTCAGGATTCGACACCGGCGATACCAATGTCGCAGGGTGTTTGACAGTAGTGTCACATTGTATGTTCGGATGCTAATTAAAAGGATTAAATATAAGCTAATTATAAAACTAATTGTAGAATCCCTATACTAATTCACGAGATGAATCTATTAAGCCTAATTAATCCATCATTAGCAAATGGTTACTGTAGCACCATATTATCAAATCATGGACTAATTAGGTTTAATAGATCCGTCTCGCGAATTAAACTCTATCTGTACAATTAGTTTTGTAATTAGCCTATATTTAATACTCCTAATTAGTATCAGACATCTGATGTGACGGGTGCTAAACTTTAGGACAGTTGGAGCCAAACAAGCCAGTCAGTTTGTCTTCCTCCATTTTTGAAAAAGGGCGGCAAATTTTTATTAGACGGAGAAAAATAGAAACAAGAGCCCTTCGCTCAGGCTTCTGTGTATTGGTGGAGAGAGAGTTATCTCGAACCCCTAAAATCCAACCTTTTCCTCAACCCCGCGGTCTGCTCTTCTCTGTCACCATAGATGTACATGCAGCCCGTAGCCCGATAGCCCGGCACGAAGCCTTTTTTTTGACCCGCACCTAGCCCGGCCCGGCCCATCACCCTTCGGGCTTGTGCTGGCCCGGCCCGCTAACTCATGCCGGACATGGGCTGCTGCCTCGGCCCGACGGGCAGCACGGCCCGGCACGAAATCGAGCATTCGGCCCGTTGCCGCCCCGTCAAGCCGGCCAACCCTATCTCCCAATCTCCCGACTCCCGATCTCTATCGCCTCCCAGTAGTCCACCACACCGCCGCCATCTCCTTAGTCCTTATCGCCTCCCCGGCTCCCCTCCGACCTCCCCTCCGCCTGCTCCGACCGCCGCCTCCCTCTCTATTGCCATCTCCGGCGGGCGACGCTCCCTCCCTCCCTCCCTCACGGCCTCCTCCAGCGCCGCCTCCCTCCCTTATGACCTCCACCGCCGTTGGCGCCGCCTCCTCCCTCGCGGCCTCCTCCACCGCCGCGGTGGCGCGGGGAGTGGGAGCGGCGGTGTGGAGGTCCGACGGTGTCGCGGGGGCGGCTGCGGGGTGCGGTGGCGACGACAACAACGAGGGGGCCGACTGCGGGGTGCGGCGGCGACGACAACGACGAGAGGGCCGGCCGCGTCGCGGGCAGCGGAAGAAGCAGCGACGCAGGGGGCCGGCGTCGGGGAGGTCCGGCGGTGGTGCAGGGGGCCGGCTGCAAGGAGCGGCGACGGCGGCGGCGAGGGGTCCGACTGCAGCCTGCGGCTGCGGGGAGCGGCAGCAGCGTGGGGCCCGTGTACCTTATTGGGCCCGATTTCGGCCGTGCTCTACGGGTCGGCTCGGCACGAAAAAGGCCTTTCGGGCCCGTGCTTGGGCTGCCGGTGAGGCCCGTGGGCGGGCACGGCCCGGCACGACGAATTCATCATGACGGGCCAGGCCCGGCACGAAATTTAACGGGTCTTGTCGGGCCCGGGTCGGACCGGGCCGGGCAGCCCGAATGGACATCTATATCCGTCACTGAGACACCGACGATTCGAGCGGAGGAAGAAGATGAGCTGCCTCGCGTGTGAATCAAATGGTGCCATGTACACAAAATAGATAATGGCGCTCTGTAGTGCAGAAAATAGGCCCGGTCCTTTCAGAGACTTTTTTTTTAAAAAAAAACACCTGAGCTAAACAAGGCCAACAGCGCGAGCCCATGCCCGACAGGACAATTCTCTAGCATCAAAGTAGTAGCGGGCCATTATAAAAAAAAAACTTAGTAGCGTGCCTCAGCCCAAACAAAGCCTGATGAACTCAGCCCCATAATTCCACCAAACTTTAGAAGACTATGCTTATATGTGAAGAATGGAAGATTCCTCATTTCAGTTTTCCGTTCACAGTACAAAAAGATTTCAGTTTTCAGGGTTTTTTTGTTCCCAGTAATCTTTCAGTTATTTCCGTTCCCAGTACACCCAAACTTTGGGAGTTTGGGTGTTGGATCCTGAGATGTGTAAACTGTAACAGCGTATCATGTATGTGAGCTGTACGCGCTGTATAAACACTAACACCTCTCTCTGTGTTTTTTTGGTTTTGCGAAGCAAACAATCAAAACTTTTGCCCTGCTGTACTAATGTATATGGACTAGGGTTTTATCCCTTGACTTCTTTTTCTTAAGAAAAGTGCGAACAACACATCGATAAGAGCACACTTAGAGAGGTGTTTAGATCTAAAGCTAAACTTTAGTCCGTGTCACATTAAATATTCGGAGGCTAATTAGGAGGACTAAATATAAGTTAATTATAAAACTAATTACACAGTTGGAGGCTAAATGACAAGATGAACCTATTAAATCTAATTAATCCATCATTAGCAATGGTTACTGTAGCAACATATTATCAAATTATGGATTAATTAGGCTTAATAGATTCGTCTCACCGTTTAACCTCCATTTGTGCAATGGGTTTTGTAAATAGTATATGTTTAATACTCCTAATTAGTATCAAAACATTCGATGTGACAGGAGCTATTCCCTTAAAATGCACTGCTCTAATAGTAACAACGCTAAAGCTTGTGAAGTTCAAGATCGACATGTATACATGGGGTTAACAAGCAGCTCACAAGATGATGATATCTAGGATATGTATGCAAGGTAGCTAGGTTCCGCACAGAGTAGTGGCCTAGTAGACGACAGTGTTAGGAAAACTTAATCCATGTTTAGGCATGGGTACCCATAGCGTGTAGAGGGACGATGAAACTATTATCTCCTTTTCTACCTTTACTACAAGACATGTGGAGGAACTAATGGGCCTATTCGCTTCAGCTTATAAGCCGGCTGAAAAGTTGAAACGGCTGATTTATTGTGAGAGAAAAATACTGTTTGGTAGCTGATAAGTCGGCTGAATAAGCTGAAGCGAACAGACTTAATAATTCATGCAGTACTTTTTTTACCGTGATGACTGATGATACAAATCAACGATGATTAGCCAAATATTTCGCTTTATATATAAAGAGAGAGGAAAACTCATCATGCACACTGGAAGTTCACTAGGAAGTGGGTGTTTTTGATAACCACGTAAAGTGGAGGTGATGCGTAATCCAACCTTGAACCTTATCGTGCCAGACTCTGCTAGTGCCAAGCCAACAACGAGAGCCGCCAAACAGCGACCGAGTACGACCTCGCAGTCACGTACGCACCACTCGTCACTTGACCCGCGTCTGACCCGGAAAACCACACCCGTCACACACTGACCCCCTATCCCCGATTTCAAACGCACGCCGCAAGAACCCACCCCGCAACGTCCCCTGACCCGCGGGCCCCGCCCGCCCGCGTCCGCAGAATCTCCGCCTCCGCCTCCGCCTCCGCACGCACGGATTTGTACGCGTCCGAGGCGTCCAGCTCACTGCCTGCCTCCGCCCTCCGCCACCCCACCGCCCCGCACCGCACTCCCCCTAAAACCCTCGCCACCGCCACTCCCCGCTCAGCTCATACCATTCCCCAAGCGCTGCCGCTCGCCGGCGGCGGTACCCCGCCCCACCGCGATGTCGTCCGCGTCCGGCGCGCTGCCGCAGCCTCGCCGCGGGCGCCCCGGGCCCTGGCCCCCGGCGCCGCCCCCGCAGCCGCAGGCGCAGCCCCTCTCCTGGGCCAAGCGCACGGGCTTCCACTCGCGCGTTTCCGGCGAGTCCCTGCCTTCGGCGTCCGCTCCCAACTCCGGGCAGGTCCCCCTCCCTCGCCCCGCTGAGGCCCCTGCCGATCTGGAGTCGGGCCCGCCGGCCCGGCCCACCTCCGCCCTCCCGCCCCCTCCTGCCGCCACGGGAAATGGCGAGCGGCGGCAGCCCCCGCCGGCCCCTCCTCAGACGAGGACGCGGAGGAGGGACTCCGATGGCGTAAGGCCGAATGGGCAGGCGGCCGCGCCGTCGCTTCCGCAGCTACAGGAGGAGGAGGAGACGCCGGAGCGGCCGGCTCATGTGAAGTACGAGCTTCGTGACACTCCTGGAATATGTAAGTACTCAATCAAGGAAGAGAAACATGCACGTGCGAAGTATTGTGCTAATTTGAGCGTTTTTTTTAAACTGTATTGCAGTTCCTCTTGTGATATACGGATTTCAGCATTACATCTCCATGGTTGGCTCCATCATCCTGATCCCTCTCGTTATGATTCCTGCAATGGGCGGCTCGGCAGTGAGTGTGGCATTGATCCTGTAGTATTTCTTGCTGTGACTGATTTAGTGGGTATGTTACTTAAGGGCTGCTGTTTGGATATGTATCGTTTAGGATGACACGGCAGCAGTGGTGTCCACGGTGTTGCTCGTCACAGGGATGACTACATTGCTGCACATGTTTGTTGGAACGAGACTGCCACTTGTGCAGGGCCCATCCTTTGTATACCTTGCTCCTGCACTCGCGATCATAAACTCCCCGGAGTTCTTTGGCCTCAATGACAATGTATGCATATATTTTGAATCGTGTTATGGTGTTGTAGTACCTATAGCATGGCAAATGTTGCAGTCATGCAAAGTTTGCTTGGTCTTTGTCCTCTAGCAGTCCTGACTGAGCTTAACAATTTGCATTTCATTGCAGAATTTTAAACACATAATGAAACACCTGCAAGGAGCTATAATAATTGGAGGTGCATTCCAAGTGGTCTTGGGATATACAGGCCTCATGTCACTATTTCTAAGGTGTGCCTCGCTTTTTGTTAATAAAACACAAAGCCATTTTCTTGTCCATCCAATTTGATGCAAACAAATGATTGACCTTAACAGTGAATGAATTGAAAATTAGTTTAGATGGCATGCACACTTAGGGAAAATAAAAATTGATCTGAAATTTCATTCTTGCTTGCCAGATATTTCAAGTATAGAACACCTTTTGCATGGGCTTGGAATCATCTTTCACATGGCCATACAGTATAAACAATGCACATGGCATATTCTTGAATGTAGATGACTTAAAAGCTACAAGGGTCATTGTAATTATGAGCTGGCCACTAGGTGTCAGTGTAAACTGTTTGTTTCCAGCCAAAACATACTTTCACGTTCGCTGTTACTGACTAATACATTTACTCAATGCACCTCGTCTTTTTGTGGCACAATTCACCATGTGTTATTGTGACAAGTAGTAATGCTCAGGTGATGTCTACCTTATTTGTGTTTTCTTATCTTTATCTGTTGATTTCAGGGTGATAAATCCAGTTGTCGTCTCACCAACTGTTGCAGCTGTTGGACTTTCATTTTTCAGTTATGGTTTCACTAAATTAGGCACATGTATAGAGATGGGCATTTTGCAATTGTTGATGGTGGTTATTTTTGCACTTGTGAGTATGCAGGGAATCACTTTTTAGACCGGTGTGATATAATGTGAATTACGAAACGCTGTCCCTTTCTAATCATTTAACTATTTCACTTGTGGCAGTACCTCCGGAAAATAAAATTATTTGGCTACAGAGTGTTTCTTATTTATGCGGTAAGATTTTGTCTTATAATATTGATTGAATGTGTGAATTTGTGCTGCATGGTGGTTAGTATGAGAAGCTAATTTCTGATCTACTGATGCTGTCTCCTTAGGTTCCTCTTGGATTAGGAATCACATGGGCCATCGCTTTCGTTCTCACAGCAACTGGAGTTTATAGCTACAAAGGTTGTGATGCAAATATTCCGGCCTCAAACAATGTGTCAGCCTTTTGTCGGAAGCATGTATTGAGGATGAAATCTTGCCGTGTTGACACTTCGCATGCCTTAAGATCTTCACCTTGGTTCAGATTTCCATATCCATTGCAATGGGGCACTCCAGTTTTTAGTTGGAAAATGGGCCTTGTGATGTGTGTCGTATCAATTATTGCTTCTGTTGATTCTGTAAGTTGATTCCTTTGGTATTCTTAACTTTCATAATAAACTATCAATAGATTATTTGGATAACATCTAACCATTGGCATATTATCCTACCTACATTTGTATACTCTATGATCAACTTGACATTGGTTTTCTTCTCTGTCACTTGTTTTGCTCAACTGATGGTGCGTAGAAATTAGTAGACTTAGTAAAGAGCAACTTATTATTATTATTTCAAATTCAGAAGCAACCATTGACTTCAATTCAATGTATTCTTGATTCAGGTCCATCTATCTACTAACATGTTTGTGCCTTTTCAAATTAAGGTTGGTTCCTACCATGCATCATCTTTGTTTGTGGCCACAAGGCCACCGACTTCTGGAGTCGTTAGCAGGGGTATTGGTGTTGAAGGTGTCTCTACAATATTGGCTGGCCTTTGGGGTACAGGAGTTGGGTCGGCAACGATAACAGAGAACGTACACACAATTGCTGTGACTAAAATGGGTAGTCGAAGAGCAGTTGGATTTGGTGCTATTTTACTGCTATTGCTTTCTATTGTTGGTAAGAAACTTATTTCACAATTTCTTTGGTGAAAAATTTCTCATGCTGTGAGCAAAGATCACCAAAGTAAAACATAAAAGACATGCTTCTTGCTTATCACTGTAACTATGATTCCTTTGTAGGAAAAGTTGGAGCCTTCATTGCTTCTATTCCTGATGTTATGGTTGCTGCTCTCCTTTGCTTCATGTGGGCAATGCTATGTGCACTTGGCTTGTCCAATCTTCGCTACAGTGCAACCGGAAGCTCCAGGAACAGTATTATAGTTGGGCTGTCTTTGTTCTTGTCCCTATCAGTTCCTTCATACTTCCAACAATATGGTGTACATCCTAGCACAAATTCATCAGTGCCAACTTACTTTCAGCCATACATTGTTGCATCTCACGGACCTGTTCACACCGGATCTGGTGGGGTATGTACTCAAACTTTCAATCTTTTTCACTAGAATACTTCATTATCCTATTGTGCTTTTTATATGTGCATTATAGTAAAAAAAAGATGGGCATTATGGCCTGAAAGCCAGGCAAAGGAAGAAACTGTAACCTTAAGTGGAGCCTAGGAGCTGCTAATCCCGCACACTTCCCACCCTGCTGTCAGCACCCCTCTCCTTTGTGCTACTTGCCTTGACCACCAACCCAGTGTATCTCCCTCTCCCCATTCCCCTTCCTGCTGCCAATTTCCCCTGCCACCAGCCAGCCTCTGCGGCTGGCTTGCCTTTGACTGCAGAATCGCCACTGGCATGTAGCATGGCAAACCACCTAGCTTTTTCCTATGCCAAAATTACCGACCATTTATATGCTTCACAAATGAAGTAGTTTAGGGGTTTATGGTTCAACTTTTAAAAAAAATGGATAAAGAAAAAAAAATATAGCATAGGAAGGTACTAATTGAAGGGACTATATGCTTCAGAGTCTGGTTGTTCAAGCTATATGCTTCAACTGAATATTAGTCAAGTATGAATAATTCTAGTGGGTAAAAGTGTAAAATATCAGATGTTGGATGTACTCCAGTACATATTTGGTTATTCAAGTTTGAAGTATGGGGAATTATATTACTGTCCTCCTGAGCATGAATCTCATCTTGCTCCCAGGTCAACTGGTTTCCACCACATTCTTCCATTTACTGTTTTCCCCTTTGTTACTACCAGCTGCTGACAATTTTGCACTAGAAAAGGACAAAGAAATATAAGATTAAATTGATCTTTATGATGCTTCAGATTTAAACGCCTAAATTATCGACCTGTACTTATAATCCAGCCTTATATATGGTTAGGACATTAGTACAGCCTATTATTTCATAAGAAAAGAGACACAGTACTACAACAGCAAGCATGTGCTATCCTACCAACTCATTGTACAACTCATAGTGCGATGTTGACAGTCTCAGTTATACCCAAATATTTGACTGCAATTTAACTTATCTGCTTGCATTTCAGGTGAACTATGTCCTTAACACGTTACTGTCACTCAATATGGTCATTGCATTTCTGGTTGCTCTCATACTTGACAACACAGTCCCTGGTGGCCGCCAAGAGCGGGGTTTGTATGTATGGTCAGAAGCAGAGGCTGCGAAGAGAGAATCCGCTTTCATGAAAGACTATGAACTTCCTTTCAAGATTGGACGAGCGTTCAGGTGGGTGAAGTGTGTTGGCCTATAGCACAATTTTGGGTAGTTTGTAGCTTCGGCCAAGTTCATCAGCATCTCAAGTGAAGGGAGTGGTTAGTCATTAATCATGACTGACTATTTCGTGACCAAGCTAGTGTATATCCTATATTACTCCTTAGGTTAGTTAAGTCCTGGTGCATCTAGATTTTCAGATACTTTGAGACTGCTGTATATCATCGCTGACGGATTTTGTTATTCTGTTATTTAGCTGGTCCTAGAGAGATCAATTTGTATAGGCGATAGCTGGGTAAAAGGAAATCTGAGCTACACCTGAACTCTATCTGGTTTTGTGTTAACTTAGGTTCACAGGAATCAGAAATCTGTTCTGTCCAGTTGGTTTGTAGTCATCACTGACCACAGAACCGCCGCCTTAGGCCTTCCGTACACCTACCTGGAATTCAGATCGTGCTGAATCTGCATCCCAGGTGTGCTGTTTAAGGCCGGGTTCTGTATCAAGTGTCACCTTCACTTGTCAGGCTTGTAAATGCAATTTAGTTTCGTCACATCGACCAGATTATTTACAGCAAAAAGGCCTTGGAAGCTGAGGATGGAAGTGACCCAACAACTGTAGGTAGGAGCTCTCGTCGCTTCAGTTAGCCTTCTCAATTGTTTATCCACGAAGCATTGAAGCTATATGTTCTTGCTAGCTGACATCTTGGTTACTGTCTGTCACGGGCACTCGCTATACAAGTCAGCCATGGGGAAACTTGCATACGTTTACATGAGCCTCTTCATCATTACCGACGTATTATTGGTGGATTAGCGGTACGCTTTTGCTGAGTTACGTGTAGTCGAATGGCAATGATGGCGCCACATAGTATGCAAGCACCCAAGAATCTGAGAGGTCAAAGTGTCAAACCGGTGGCCTGGCCGCTTCCCCGGGCACGCCATCGGCAGAAAGCCAGAAACAGGCTACACGCCTACGGAGTACACCGTCCGCTCGCGAATGCCTGGAAGCTGGCGAGCGGCGCCCGCACGCGCCACGCATGGATCGGACTGTGCGTGACAGGTGGGGTGATGACTTTGAGGCGCGACGGTGGCCGCGATGATGGCGGCTGGCGTCGGTGGCGGCACACATGCCGTTCCGAGCATCATGATGTGTGGGCAGGACAAAAAGGTCAGTGAGGCTGCTCGAGGAGGCAAGCAACGTACTCATCATGAACGGCGCTTTCTGCCTGCAGGCTGCAGCGTAGCAAAACCTGAGACCAATTCGGCGAAAGGTGACGCACTAGCCAGGTGGGGGGCAAATTTATCGTCGCTGACCTCAAGTACCTTTCCACAACCTTTGCAGAGATGTCCACTACTACAATCCTCAGTGCTTCTCTGCTCGTAAAAAGAAGCGTTGTGGTATGCTATACTACACTACACTACATTACTGCAGAACACACTTCTATACCACTTAACCAAACTACAGCCACACAAATGCTAACATGTGAAGACGTCAACAAGAGGACATATGCATGTATGGTTACAACTTACAACATCCACTTATTAGATATGGTGTAAGCGATACCACGTTGCATGAACAAATCTGCGTTCCCAAGAGGCCCTGCTCTCCTCAGATCTTGTTCGAGCCCTGGAATCCCAGGAAGGAAAGGAGCACTCCCAACTGTAAAATCTGGGGTTGGAACGTTGCACCTACCAGGAGTAGGCACCGAGAGAAGCGCAGGAGCCTGAAGATCATAGCGCTGCTTTGCTGGAATCCCTGACCCATCTCCGGGAACCGACGGAGCTGATCTCGCAGCGCCATGAGCAGCAACAGGTGTTCCAAAACTAATGCTTGCCGAGAACATTTTCTCGTCCACCGGAAATGAGTCTGTTGGCAGCCGGAACAAACCAGGGGCGCCGACAGGGATATTCCTGTAATCCTCGATCTCTCTGCGGCAATCGTCTCCGGGCGCGGGGAGCGCCAAAATCTCCTCTCGCCGAGGGCTTGAGCTGCTCAGTCTTTCTGCGACAGAAATGCCGGTGTCATGGACAAGCAAACCCACCCTTTCATGGTAATCCTCTGGTGCCGGGAGAGCCAGTATCTCCTGACGAGCTGGACTTGAGGTACCGAGCTCTTCCCTGAACGAATTGCTGCTGTCGTCGATGGTCTGCGTGTCGTCGTATTCTTTGTGCTCATCGCCTGGTGCAGGGAGCGCCAAGGTCACCTGGTTGGGAGGAACTGGCTTGCTCAGCTTGGCGCTTAGAGAGATCCTGGCACGTTGAAGCGCTTGCAGGACACTCTCAATATCCTCAATGTTTGTTGACGCCGGTCGATACGGGTGTGTGTCAGCTTGGCTGTCTGTGTTGTCGTGGAACTGTGACGAGCTCCAGTCGGAGACCTTGCTGTTGAGGGTGTCACTCGAGGGGCTCCCCTCTGATGGTGCTTTGATGGCGTAGTGCTTAGTGTTCGCATTGTAGCCTGAATCGCCGTCTGAGATCAGGTCTCCGCGGTCTTGATCTTGCTTAGTGACTGTGCTTGTGGTGGAGCTTTCTTGTGCTGAAACGGAAGGTGTTTGCGCACGACCGTTGTCAGGCTCGTCCCTTGCTTCACGCCGCTGGGCACCGTTCTCTTGTGATGCGTTTTGGGGAGATTCTGAAAGGGAACCGTTTGGCAGACATTCAGCTGAGGGGTTGATGGTGATGGGGAGGTCGTTTTTACTTGAATTAGCCTCTGCATCTGTTTGATATGCCTTATTCTTGACCTCGACATCAACCTGAAATTTGTAAAACAGAAGTACATTGTTTTCAGATAAACATAACAAAAGTACATGGGTAAGCTGAACAAAACTGTAAGCTTCGCCTAATCAAATTCCCATTTCTGAACCATTGCAGCAAAGGCTTCATTTCATGGTGCTAAGCTGTGCAGCATTTTTTACATAACTAAGCACCAAGCTTGTACAGATGAGAAATGGAATAATCAGTGCCTCCAAAATCTGTACGTTTCACAACAACGCACAACATATACAGTGCAGTGTACTCTAGTAGCAACCAAGAGCAACAAGATACCATAGGTCAGTAGTACAAAAAATTAAAATTTCAATTTCTTACCTTGTTTGCATTCCTGTTCTCGTTGTACTGTTTCTCCCACTCCCATTGAGCTTTCTCCTCTTCCTCGTACTGCCCGATCAGCTCGGCCTGCCTCTCCAGCACCCTCTCCATCTCCCCATCCTTCTCGTACCTGATCACGTACTGGCCGCCTCCTCCGTCCCCTGAACTCCGCTCATCTCCACCCACCTCGCCGCCCATGTCCGCCTGGCCATCCTCCGTGCAATCCGACCCATCCTGCCTCCGCTTCTGACTCCCCGCTCTACCGCCGTTATCTTCCGGTGCCGCCGACCTGCTGCCATTGCTGATCAGAAGCGCACGTTGTCAGGTATGGAGAAGAACGGCATGTGGAATTTGACGCTGGCTAGCTCCGGTGCAAGGCAGCAGCACCTCATCAGCTCAATCCGCCTCTTGTTCTTGCGGCACGACTGCCCCATGCGGTACTTGGGCGAGGAATCGGAGGAGGAGAGCAGGTAGAAGTAGCGCCGCCCGTGCTTGTGCTTGAGCTGCGTGGCCTTGCGCGGGCTCACGCTGCGGCCTTTCCACGACAGCCCGCCAGGCTGGGCCGTCCCGGAAAGAGCGTCCTCCGCCTCGCCCTTCACCGCCACCGGCTCCTCCTCCCCCGGGGCGCTCGGCGTGTCGCCCCGGCCCTTGGCGTCGTCCTCCTGGCGCTCGCCGTCCTGGTCAGAGTCCGAGTCGTCGGCCACGTCGTCCGAGAGGTGGCCGCCGAAGCCCTGGGACTCCAGGATGGCGACGACCTCGGCGGCCGCCCGCTCCGCCTGCCGCCTCTGCGCCGTCACCGCCCGGACCTGCTCCTCCAGCTCCGCGACCTGAAACCAATGCCAAGTTGCCAATGCCATTAGCATCAAAGGCAGTGTGCGCGCGCGCACGCGCGACGGCGTGGCGACACGGCGCGCTGGGGGCACCACGTACCCTCTTGGCGAGCTCGTCCGCGCGCTCCTTCGCGGCGCGCGATACCGACCGCTCGGAGAGAAGCCGCGCGCGGAGGAAGTCGACAGTCATGGCCGTGGAGTCCGCCATCTGCCCGCCCGCGCGCGCGCGCGCCGAGCCGAGCTGCACCGGTGAAGCTTCCGGAACCCTCTCCGTGGGGGCGCGGGGCTCAGGGGTTAGCACCGCCACTGCCCACTCAGGCACTCGCTCACATGCCGGCGCGGGCGCCCTGACCGGCTTTGAGCGGCGCCCGGCCGCGCCCCGTCTGCCTACGCATTAAAAAAGGGAACCGCTCGCGCTCGGTTTCCTGGGAGGAGCGCGCAGCGCCAACGGGCCACCGACGCGCGGTAGTTACACTGGCTGGGCTCGACACATGCACGCCGGCCGCACGCACGAGGACCATGGGCTGGGCACAGCCAAGCCGACTGGGACGCGCCCCCCGCAACGAGTACGTCGCGCTGGGGCGCCGTCGGTCTCCAAGCGCGATGCCTCACCTACCCGGAGGCCGGCGCGGGTCCGGGCGGCAGTGTGGCGTTTTGGCATCTTACGGGCTGTACCCCAGGTCCCCAGCGGTTGTTGTTTACGCACGGGATGAATCAGGATCTCCAGGCCCTCACCCAGGGCTGGACGGGCAGGCGAACGGGCGGGGGCAAGCGTGGCACAGGTCGTCGTGTTCGCGCAACGCGCCGCGAGGCCAGCCGGAGCCAACGGTTGCTACCAACGCCCCAGGCTAGTTGGGATGGAATGGCAGGGCCGCAGGGGAATTATCTGCGAGTCGGACGGCACATGACATGAGGGGCTGGTTGGCCGGCCGCCCTCGCTTGGAATCTTTTGCTGGACTGCCTGTCAGTCAGTGCCACGCTTGCTTCTAGTTCTTGAGATTACCGCGTCTGTACTTGGGTAAACATCGCGGTTTCCAAAAGACTTCGATTGGCGCCCTCCTTCAATTGACGGTCAACTCGGCGAATATAGAAAAGTGTGTCTACACTCTTCAGTGGCGACAGCACGCGATCCCGGTTGGAGAAACATCGACTTCTTGCAAGTGGCAACTGTTGACAAAAGATAACCCAATTGACAAATTCATGTATGTAGAAAAGAAAAATGTAAAAACGCGAGCAAATTAGTACCAACATGGGCTTGCATGAGGTGAAACCGTCATATAGCACATGCAAAGTCAACAGGTCAACAGCATAACAGTTGGAAACATCCGAACGTCAGGAAATTATGTCATCCTAGGCTTACAAATTACTGCAACACATTCATGCGAACCACCTCTATAGGCCACAGTTGCTCTTTGTCGGCCCATGCTCACGAAACAGCTCAAAGTGTTAGGTTGAGATGATGAGTCATGGGCACAACAGCATGATGACGAGATTAGTCACCGCTGGCACAGCCCTTGCAGCCGCAGTGGACACATTCTATCACTTGCTCCTCCCTGAGGTGCTTGGGGACCCGGCAGACACAAGTAGTTGCAAAGTTGTGGTCACGTGTCTGTATGCACCGAAGGCAGCAAAGGCACTCATAACCCGGCTGCAAAAGGGCAAAGGCAAAATGCATCAGTAAGCAATCAGTATATGAGATTAAACAGATATCAAAATAAGTTGTACAGCAGACACTACATTGTACAGACACAAACAGAGGAACAAAATGTATACCGAGGGAAAGAAGGAAGAACGTTGAAACAGAACAAATAAGCTCTCAGGGACTATTCCCAATCTAAAAAGAAAATGAATACTTAGAATCTTCAAGTGACCAAAATGGATCTTTTGAAAATTCTTTTAGCTTCCAAAATTAATAATCGCAATACTTGATTCAATCATATATATTTCTTCGCAAAATCACTTTATTTTCTATTCCAAATTTACTGTAATTTAATCTTGAACACACTAGAACAGCTGGATCACTTCCAAGTCCCAAACAAGGTTAAGATGCAACATACAACCTTTGAGGTTTTGATATATATACTACCTCCAGTAAAAAATGTCTGACGCTTTCCACATTTTACGGTCTTCGAGGTACAAATGTGACACTACATTTCTATGCAAATACAATTTCAATATCTAATAAACGCATGAGATCACAAAAGTTCTTGTCAGTACTAATCTGCACATGAATTTCTGTTTTCCAAACTAGAATTTGAAAGCTATTAACGGTCAAAGTTTCAAAAGTTTGGCTGGATGTTGTCAAAGCATCAAGTATATCTGACTGGGGAGTATTTATCTTCAGTCGGACGTTTCCAGACACCTTTAGTTTACAAACCCAAAAAAAACCACACCCCACTATTCAAGTAAAGGGGGAATCAAAATAAGATATTGGATGCCTGATAAACTCATTTTCAGTCAACTAAATAGACCAGACCTATTTAAACTGGTTATGTTCAAGATCTCCAATTTCCAACATAAACAAAAAACAATGGACTGGACTGCAGGACAGTAATAGTTGTAATATCCAATGTCCAACCTAAATGAAAATCAATGGGCTAAGGTACTACGGATAGTGGTTCATTCTGGTGTACAGAAAAGCCAAGCCATGCACCAGTAACTACTGCAGTCTATCATGTAAGCTATATACATCCCACATTTAGAAATGTGTAATAATTTGATATTTATAATGTAATTTGCAAATAAATGTCTATGCAACATTTCCACTAAACAAATTTACCAACTGACTGCAGCAGAACATGAGGAGATAAACATCCCTCCCTCCCAATCTCCCCCAAAAAAGTAGATAGTCTACTGTAGAGAAACAACCAACTGAGCAGTAGTAGATAATATAGAGCAAATATGGAACCAAGGATACCTACCTTTTTCCACTTTGCAATCAGATTACGGTCTGCATAACCCTGGTCCAGGCAGAACTCATAAAGCTTCTGTGATATCTCCTTCCTTCTGTAGTAAAGATCATATATGTAGCGGCTTCTTTGATGAGAAATACGGAAAATTGGCCAGAGAGCTTCACACTTTCTCTTCCCATCATGTGGATCATTTTCAGCTGCATAAGCACATAATATTAGTAAAACCTATGCTCTAAATTGACATCAGTAGTGAGTGCCTCAAATGAAAAAAACGTCTGTGCATACCTTCTCTCATTTTGGCATCCAACTCACGGATTGTTGGTTCAATAAGCTCCCACCCTTCCGGATATGAAACACGGCTTGTCTTTATCTTCGGCATGCTGCCTTATGGAATGTCCAGGAACACGAATCTGAGAAACATTGAGTAAGAATAGGGCTCAAACATAATAATTAATTAGGTAAGCATATACTCTTCAATGAATCTAATGCAGTGCTTTATAAAAGCAGCAATGAGCATGTATTCAGAGTGTAATTAGAATGTAGAAGTTTCTGCGACGATCAAAGCCAAACACCATTGCATTAATGACAGTATGCTATCAAATCTACCACCGCAAGTATAATATCAAGGGGCTTCACCATTAGGAAACAGTACTGAATGCTACATAGCACAAGAGACATCCACAATAAACTGTGCTAGGGATCAAGGCACCGCCATGACGCCATGCCAACCGCGCTCGCTCAGCCCTAATTCACAAACCCAGGAGGCATGTCTTTGTAACCTAAAATCCCTGGCATCAAAAATCAAGCAGGCGTTTCTAAACCCTAGGGCCGCACTAGACATGGGGGCATGGGACGTTTGGTTGAACCTCAAAATTTCTGAAAAATAAACGAATCGTTAACAAACTGGATGGATGGGTTCAAGGATCGATGCAACGGATGGACGTATTGCATCCGTCCCAGCGAAGGATAGATTTCGAAGAACAGAAACGCAATCTCAGAGGGATCCATAGAAGCGGGCTAGGGTTTCCTTACCAACGAAAGGGGAAATCAATCCAGGTCCAGATGGATCTCCACTCCACGCCGGGCCACTCGAAGCGGAGGATGTGGATGAGGAGGCACGCCGCGAGCTTCGCTTTGGCGGAAGGAGGCGGTCGGGTCGTCAGGGGAAAGGGGAAATGAAGGGCAAAAGGCGGTGGCAGCGTGTGGGTCTGTCTGGCCTAATTCCAACCCGTCTCGATAATCAAGTTCGGGCCGCCCGTTGGGCAAAGAAAGAAACCGACCTTCTTCTGACGACCTTCTTCAGATACTGGACCTGCTTTCTGGGCCTTTGTGGTGGGCCCAACGTTGCGGATTCGTCACCAGTTTGTTAACGTAAAGGCATCGGACTCCGCTTTAGCTGAGCGACTAGAAAATCTAGCCCGGCTTTGCCGCGCCCTACTTGAGTTGAGCTAGCGTTTAATCAGGTGTTTGTATCTGAAGTTAAAGTTTAGTCCATATCACATCAAATATTTGAAGGCTAATTAGGATTAAATATAAATTAATTATAAAACTAATTACACAGATGGAGACTAAACGGCGAGGCGAATCTATTAAGCCTAATTAATCCATCATTAGTAAATGGTTACTGTAGCAGCATATTATCAAATCATGGACTAATTATGCTTAATAGATTCGTCTCGTCGTTTAGCCTCCATCTGTGTAATGGATTTTATAAATAGTCTATGTTTAATACTCCTAATTAGTATCTAAACATTCGATGTGACAGGGACTAAAGTTTAGCCTGGGAATCAAACACCCCTAAGCGTATTATGCGTATTATGGTTGTTTAGCTCCAATCTTCCGGTGGATTTGTAGTTGCCAATGTAAAGGTTGGAGCATATAAGAGTTTCAGATATAGATATATAATAACTTAACATGTCTACCGTCCCTGCTCACACAAAAAAAAAACTGTACATTCAAAAAGGTTGTTTCATATAAACTCATGAGAATCCTTCGATGAAACCAATGCAGGAGGCCAGCTATTAGGGTCTTGGCTACCCCCTTGGATCTTGGGCGCTAGAGAGGGAGGGGGAGGTGGCCATGGAGGGGAGCTACGCAGGAGTCGCAAGGGGAGAGGGCGGCGCAGGGAGAGAGAGCTTTAGGGTTTTACTCCTTAATTCTTTGCTCGATTAATATGGTACATAAAGCCTCTATTATACAGAGGACACAATTTGGCTTTCAAGAAACCTAACTAACTTACTTGGCTTGCAAGCCATCCTAATATCTAGAGTCTCCCTAATTCTGCCAAACCATCCTAATATCTAGAGTCTTCCTAATTCTTAGCATAAGTAGACGGGCGGCAGGCGGCGTGATACAGTACCAGTGGGTACTGTTCACACGAGTCCGTTTAGGCTAGTTCTAGGGCCCCTTTGGCCCAGCCAGCCTTGGGTCAGCCTTTGGCCCAACCGGACTTGCTAGGTCCTCCATCGATTCCGAGGTGACACCCCTCCTTCGATTCCTAGGTGAGGGCCATGGATGCTGCCCAAGGCAGCCAACACATCTTTAGGGTTCATGTCGTCGGGGTTACCTTTTATTTTTAGAGCCATGCCACGGCTCTCTTGTTGAAGCTGAGGTGGGGGCCATGACTGCTGTCCAAGGTAACCCCATGGTGATACTGAGCCGGGGTGGTGCCTTGGTGTCATCACCTACATGTTGGTGAAGATCTGCATGTGAGTAGAGGCATGGAGCTGTCCATGTTGCTGGCGATGCAACATGTTGTTGCTGGGGCGTTGTTGATGTCGAGGTAGATGTTGGTGCCTGCGCGCTGATGGAGCTAGTGCTGCTTTGGTAGTTGCCAAGGTGTTGAATGTCAACCGAGCAGGATGGCGAAGATGTCGACGATGTTGTGGGTCATTCTGTTGGTGTTGTCGACGGCGTGAAGACCGTGGCCTACGTCGAGGGCAGCCTGTAGTTGGTGAGGTATTAGTGTTGATGCTGCTGCTCCTGATGGCAATAGCGTGGTTCCTGCTGATGGTGGCATGCTGATTTGCAACCACTGTTGGTGTCACTGTGTCGCTAGTTGATATGTTAAGTGCAACTGGCCGAGCAGTGCGCCCATCTATGACAAGGGTAGAGGGTTGGGCGCTCATTGTTGCTTTGCTTGACTGCGGGGGAAGAGGGCAGTCGATCATCCCAACTTGGATGGCACATGACGCTGCTGTTGATGTAGCCTTGCCTGCGTGCGTCTCATGTCGTTGTTGGGGTAGTTTCCTTGAGACATCGCCATTGTTGATGAAGGCGTGGGTGTGTCCTGATACCCGATATTGCTGGCACCTTTGTCCGCTATTGTTGTTGTGGTCGCCGGGGAGTTACTTTGTAAACCGCTTTAGTTTCATTAAATTTACAGTACAAGCAGTTGTGAACCTGAGGATGTCTGATTGCTGAAGAATATTGTCACCTTGTGGACATCCGCAGTTGCTGTCTGTATACACTCCGCGGTTCGTCCCTAACACCAGCCTTTGAGGATTTGTGTTGTACACCATATATGGACCTGAAAAAAATGAAGTCATGATCAATCATTCTTCGTGCATTGATTGATAGACCACTATCACTACAATTAGGTTAGCTTATTGATCTTACCTGCTTAACAACACTTTGTAAATATTGTATAAATATCAAGGAGCAACTTAGATCATTGGTAAATTTTGTATTGCAATGTTAGATTGTATTAAATATTAGTACACCAGACAAAAATATTAAAATAGGCATATGTTGTGTGTACCTTTGTTGCTCTTGATCCTTTTCTTTTTCCTTTTCTTTTTGCTTTCTTGGTTTTACACAGAGGGGTCTACTTGCTCCTCTTGTACTTTTTTCAGATTGGTTTCCTAGCATCCACAACAGTAATTAAACTCTTGAAAAGTTGGCATCAACTAATTGTAAGCTTCAGTATTATTCTCACTGCAAAGTACGAAACACAAATTGCAAAGTGAATCTGAGCGGTCAATGTTTAGAGGAGAAAATGTATAGTGGGTGTTTGTCTTGTCAAATTCAGTAAGATGAGCATCTAGTTTTTTCTACCCCTTTATTTTTTGAAGACAGGCAGGGGATGGGACTTTTATTAATTAGAGCAGAAATTTGCTTTTGTAAGCTCCATTACATGGCAAGAAGCCAAGAACTGTCAGCACATACAACTTCACCTAACGTTTAAAATGCTTGAGAAGCAAAGGAAGTGCAAGATTCTCTTTCGGACCATCACATTTAGGATAGAAGCATGGAAAAAAAATAGCGGCTAGCTTGTTTGTTCGCACTGCTAACTGCTTACACATTGCAATAGATGAGTGGCCAGTGTGATTAGATGAAATATGCTATCACAATATGAATGGCCACAGAGAAGCAGATCATGCTCATATCTTGGTCTAGTGGTTATACCCAAAGAAATCCTAAAATTAGTTTAATGTATACCCACCAACAATCCAGAGAACTCCATCTCTAACACCAGCTTGCAAAAATGAAATTTTGTTGACGTCATTTGCAGAATTGGAATAGAAGATAGGTACGTTCATAAATTAAAGTTGCTAGATGCCAGGTAGCTTGGCATTTTGTCGAACACCTTGCCGGCACTTCAGCCTTGGAGGGATGGCGCAGGCATACGAGCCTGTGGCTGGATGAGCTGCTGCTCCGGCACCGTGTCGACTTGTAGCCGTGCGAGCTGCTCGTCCAGTTCATCTTCCGTCACCGTATTGTAGGAGCTCTTGCTTGGTGCCGCCGTCGCATCGATCTGCAGCTCGCGTGGCTCTCCATGGGTCGTGGCCACAATGATGGAGAGGCAGGGGTGACCTGGGAGGCAGAGCGGCACACTGACATCCCATCCGTGAGACGAGATCCAGAGAGAGGACGGCTCGAGCCTCCGCGACCACCATCACCCCGTCATGGCTAAGGGGCTAAGGGATGTTTGTTTCTTTAGCACCTTCTAAAATTCCTGTCACATCGAATGTTTAGATAATAATTAAGAGTATTAAATATGGGCTAACTACAAAACTAATTACATGGACGGAGACTAATTTGCGAGACGAATCTATTAAGTCTAATTAGTCTATGATTTGACAATGTGATGCTACAGTAAATGTATGCTAATGATGGATTAATTAGGCTTAATAGATTTGTCTCGTGAATTACCCTCCATCTGTGTAATTAATTTTATAATTAGCTCACATTTAATCCTTCTAATTAGCCTCCAAATATTTTTAGTCAGTACTGAAGATCAAAGCTCCTAAGCTTCTTGGAGTTGCAGCGCATGAGCACCTCTTGGCGAGCGGGGGGAGCTTCTCTTGAGCCTCGACGGCCCCGGAGGCGATGGCTTATGGGGGCAGGCGGCGAGTCTAGCGCTAGATAAAGACGCGCTCGACGGGAAGGGTCTAGAAACTTAGATGGCATGCCAGCCTGATCAAAATCCGACGGCTGCAAAAACGAAACGACGTGGCCCAATCACAGCTCGAAAAGTTCACCAGATTTAGGTCCATGGAGATTACAACTTCGAAGGCTTCTTTCTACTCGAGGCTTTCGAGTTCGAGCACGAGATCGCGTGACTTGCCGCTCGCGTCAATACTTGCCAGTAAAATCCATCGGAATCTGGATCGGGATATAACCGCCGAATTCAATGGAAGCTTCCCAGAGTAACAGCTGATCCCTTCCACTTCGGTCAGCGCAGCAAGCAACCCACCCGGCCGCGCCTCCTCGTCCCGCCCCGGGGGCGCACACCGTCGCTGAACGCGCGCCGCCGGGGTTCGCCGCCGCGAGGGCGACGCCGCAGAGGCAGCAGGCTCGCCGGGGAGGAGCGGGGCGATTGGATGTGGTTGGAGGAGGTGAGGGGGAGGGAGCGCGGGGAGCTGCGCGCACGGAGGTTCGAGGCCGCCGCACGGGCGCGCCGCGCGGCCTCACTCGCGCTCTCCAACCGCAAGGAGTTCGCCACCCCGCACCACGGCGCCGTCAACTCGCTCCAGGTCCCCGCTTCTTCTTCCTCGCCTCCCCGCTCAGTTCAATTAGCCGCAATTAGTTCGTTAACCACTGTCCCAATTCGAAATTGATTTCTTGCTGACGTTATCGAGGAACACATCGAGTCAACACTGGATCGTGGGTCGTTGTTTTGCGATGTGTAGTCGCGTTCGTTGGTGTCTGTTATCTGACAATATGGTCAGGTTGATTTGACAGAGGGGAGGTACCTGCTCTCCGGGGCATCGGATGGGTCGGCCGCTGTATTCGATGTGTTGAACGCGACCGACTGCGAAGCCGGCTTCATAGCGAAGCACAAGCACATACTGCTTGTGGACAAGCAGCACCAGAATGGCCACAAGTTCGCCATCTCTGCGGCCGTTTGGTATCCTGTGGATACCGGGCTGTTCGTCACAGCATCCTTTGATCAATACGTCAAAGTTTGGGATACCAATTCGACTCAAGTGTGTGCCTGGATTTCTCATCACCAGTCTTTCTGTTGCCCCTCCCTGTTTCGGGATACTGATGTTCGTATTTTTGTGTGCATTGTTTTGTTTTCTCAGGTTGTCATGGATTTTAAGATGCCAGGAAAAGTCTTTACTGCAGCCATGTCTCCAATTGCAACAACACAAATGCTCATCGCTACTGGGAGTGCAGATGTTCAGGTCCGTCTGTGTGACATTGCTTCTGGAGCCTTTACCCACACATTGTCCGGTCACCGTGGTTAGTTTCTTTGTGCTAATGTGGTGATAAAAATATGCTTGTTTTGCTTGTATGGTACCTTCTTATCTCCGCCCATCATCTTAGATGGTATCATGTCTTTGGAATGGTCTGCTTCAAGCGAGTGGATTTTGATGAGTGGTGGCTGCGATGGCGCGATACGTTTTTGGGACATTAGACGAGCTGGGTGCTTTCGTGTTCTTGATCAGTCACAGTCTCAGCTTGGAAGGAGGCCTCCTCTTCTTAAAAGCACACCAGAGAATGTAAGTTCACTCTTCCCCGTTGTTATTGTTTGCTGTTCTGTTTGTACTTCGTTCTCAAGAGTATCTGGCCATAGTGCTGAAAAGGAGCTGCTTGCCATCTTCTAGCCATAATTCTAGAGCTATCAACCTTCATCAGATTTTAGTTTACAAATGGGTTCTTTACAGATCTGTTCGTTACACTGGAATTCGATAGCATACAAGTTATTCAGCATATATAGATGGGCCTTAATAATGCTCTAATACCACCATGTGTTCTTTACCAGACTTGAGATAATTCAAATGATTAAAAGCAAGGTCAAGTCGTTGATGTATTTATTTTTTATCTTATATAAGCAGGATCACATTGATTCCTTAGGACATTCAACTTCCACAAGGAGCTCAGCTCAGAAAAGAACTAGAAATTCTAAGAACTCACCAAAATTGCGCAAAAGCCAAAACCTGACACAGGGACATATGCAACAGAGATTGCACCCTGGTTTGTCATCCAGTCAAAACCGTGCCACATCTCATTATGGTGCTGTCACTGGATTACGAACAACTAAAGATGGGATGTACCTTCTTAGCTCAGGTAAGTGAACTTGAGTTATATTTTTTAAAAGTTCGCTTGTTATTTGTCAGTCATTGGTATATTATACCTAAAAGGATTAAATATGCACTAGTATTGTCAGTATATTGCTGCTACTAAGACAGGATTATCCTTCTCTTTAGGTTCTGATTCTCGTTTAAGGCTATGGGACATCGATTCTGGATGCAATACTTTGGTCAATTTTGAAGCTATGCGATTGCAGACTGGCAAGCCGTTACAATTAGCAGTCACTGAGGATCCGTCACTTGTATTTGTTCCATGCATGGCAAGCATCAAGGTGCGCCTGCTGTCTGTTAGTTTTTCAGTTTTAACTGTGCAATACTCTTGGGGGTTCACGTTTCACTATAATATATGGCTAGGCATACAATTTATGGTCTGGTATGACATTTCGGGCATTCCGGGGTCACTACGAACTTGTGAATTGCTGCTACTACAGCGAACAGGACCAAGTAAGTTTGCTTTGTTTATTATCTGTTTTAGGCGTGAATGTTTCAATATCTACTCTGTTTCTAAGTGTTCGGCAATGCAGGAACTTTATACTGGCAGCAATGATAGACAGATTCTTGTATGGTCTCCATCAACTCCAGCTTTTACTGAAATGGTATATCATCTATCCCTTGGTGCCCTGCAAGCCCTTATTTTGGGTTTGCCTGGCAAGCTCTACTCTCACGGTTTTGAGAATATAGCTTATCTTAGATAAATTCCTTTGTTGACACTACTAAAACTCGTACAGGAAGATGATGAGAAGCGGCAAGGGCTTTCTGCAGCTGATGAGGATAACTGGAGCGACTAAGAAGGCCTGTACCCTTTTTTTCCCTAAAACGGAAGGAGACTATTCGTGTATATTGAATTATTGATTGATGTGACGGATGTTAACAAGTCGAGGTTGTTAGCTCTTGTTAGCAGCCCCGAAAAGGTTGTACATTGACTTGTGAAATTTTGACAGTTCATTGCATAGTTGGTAAATTTTAGATTTATCTCAAAAGGAAAAGGATAGAGGGATGTCTCGGACATGTTATTCGGCACTGGAGCCTTTTGAATTCACTTTGAAATGATTATGCGTGTTGATGCTTTACCCAAAATTCAGATAAATTTTCTTTGAGCAAATTGGCAGTAGCCTTTTGACTTGAAGAGTTCTTTGAGATGCTCCAGTCAGAAGGCCAGGGCCTGCATAACAAAACTGTTACTACTGAGAGAGAACACTAGGCTCAGAATCCTGGAAGATAGAGCCACGAGGAAGCCGAAACTGAGAATTCCTAGGAAACCAGACACCAACCAACCACGTATCACTCACGAGTCACGAGCACTAAAAAACGCATTCCATCAGACCGCTAAATAAACAGCACAACTATGATGTTCTTTTCCTCCCCGAATGCATCAGCTCGCTTATTTCAAAGATCAGGTTCGCATGGTGGTCAGAACCGGGACTTTATTTTCCATCCCAGTGTATTCAGAACAGGTGGCTTCTATTCCTACATAGCTCCCCCACGAGTTCCTAGGATAGGAAGATCTGTTGTATTGGTTCTCTTGCATAGTTGCATGATTACATTGAACAGTTTGGAGCAACCAAGAAAACCAACCTAGACGACCAGGTTAAAAGTAGCGGAAAGAATGCAACAGAGCCTACTTCCATCAGTTACTAAGGATGTGAGCATATTATCCTGTTTCGCGGGGAGCATTAGCCAACTGGGCCTTTGTCTTTAGATCCTCTGACACCGCACGATGCCTGCAGCACCTCCGTAGCACAGCCATCTCTCACTACCTTTGTTCATGTTCCATCGCACTCGATGCAATGCGACGGATTTGGGAGGGAAGACCTCAAAGTCTTTAGGGGATTCACTGCCCTTGCTGTTCAATGTGCCATCATCCTCTTGCTCTGTAGGGCCAACTAAAACTATAGCACCTGCTTCTTGTTCTTCGCTGTGTCCATCTTGATCGCCAAGTTCAGGATTGACAACACCTGCTCCTCCTTCATTCTGTCCATCATCAAAATTATCGCCAGGTTCTGGATTTTCAGCACCTGCTCCTTGTTCTTCGTTGTGTCCATCATTTTGATCATCGCCAAGTGCTGGATTACCAATGACATTGCCTGCAGGCAGGGCCTGAACTATATTTTGGCACGGTTTTGGACCCTTTTTGTTCGCCACAGGAACATTTGGTAATGGAGATGTTTGCGGTCTGCTGCCAATCTTAATATTTTCTCCATCCTCTGATAATGATCCACAGAGGAAATAAGGAACACGGTTCCGCCCAGGTTCCTTCTCCCAGAACCTCGGAGTAAGCTACAGCAAGTCAAATGTTTGTTTAGAACACTGCAACTCAGAATGACAAGACATGATGCCAATAATGCCAACTAGAAAGTTCACCTGGAAGCACACAGCAGTACCATCTGCCCCACAGTAAGCAGCACAACCTGCACATCGGCAAATAAATATTATGAATATAAGGATCAGTACAAACAGTTGGCACTTTGAGATGCTGTAGGCTGTAGTTTCTTAGGTTACCAAGAATCAGGCAACAAGCTACACTCCTGATTCTAAAAGAGAAGCTGATGCTGTTTTGGAAAGCTACTGGAACCAGTTCGTCAACCTTTTATGTCTGGTAGTGATTTCAGGTAAGATAGATTATTTTTTGTGTTGTGATGTCTGTTCTGACCAAAGCTGGTGATCCCAGCAGCTCTTTTTTTTTTCTGCTTCATACTGTTCTTTTCAGACCTTGTTTCTGCCTATCGTCTAAAAAACACTACAAGTATTTGAATCCACTATCATCCGTTGAACTATGTATCAACGATCAAATAGCAAACTAATAATTTCATGAGAGGTAAACCAATATGGTAGAGTTCTGCATGGAGACCTGCTTGAATTTCTATTAGCACCAAGTCCATCTTTGATATTTAGATTCAAGAAACACAGGTGATATCGACATTAAATTTATTACTTATTTTATACGATAATTCCTCCAATATGATTTTAAACTACAAATAAACTGACTGCTACTTTTAGGAACTTTATCATTCAGTACCGCTTAAGAAGGATACAGACAATGGTTATAACAGATACAATTACTGAAAAGTACCTGTAGTGTCTGAGGCGTGGACACTCCAAATCAAATATTCTGATAACTGATAAGTTGCAACGCCCTGATTTTTTGTTCCAACAAATGGCCTTCCAGTGGCTGGGACATCATTTGCAATCCGGGGCAAGCTCAGAAACTTCAATGTACCATCTTCCATTGAGATGACAATCCCCCTGAAAACATATGACAATAAATATAACATTAGGATAATGATGATTCTAGTAAACGAAACAGAAAAAATCCAGTAGCCTGTGCATATAAACAGAAATATGGTACATAGAATTTTACTGGACTGCCTAAGCATCACAAGTGTTTCTCCAGCTGGAAAGTGCTAGCCAATCAATGTAAAGCCGCAATGAATAAGATGAAACAAAAGTAGCCTAAGTACCTTGCGCTGTTCATTTTTCTCATGAAAACTATAATGTCTTTATCAAGTACTCCCAACATCCCTTAATATTTCACGTTACATCAAACAATAAAGAATGGAAGTAGTAAGAGATACCAGATAAAAAATTCCATTCACATTGTCTGTGTCCTACAACACCGATAGGCTAATGCTTGCAGTTGCAGGTGATAGAAGATCCACATAAGAATAAACGTAAGGCGATGATCCTATCATATTCCAGAATCCCCTTGAGAAAGAAAATGCAAACAATGGACCTTATTTAATAACATTACGTTTAATATACATGAACAGCATTTAGTGATGCTTTGAATTGTGAGTTAGATCAACGACCTTGTAAGGAATTAAGTTCTGATCCATCAAAGGGAGCAAGTATTGGATAATATAAAAGGTACATAGGCATGCTAAAGCATTAGTGTTTAAAAACATGTAAATATTGCAAGCTGAAAAACTTATAATTCATAAGTGTTGAGAAAACCATCTATGTGGACTGAGATGCCTGCTTTAGCATGCTAACAGAAACAACAGGACCCATGTGTTGCATAGTGTTATGGCAAGTGGGCCGGCCGCAGGCTTAGGCCCACGAGCACTGTAGCTCGTGAACAGTGCCGCGAATAGGAGTAGTTGGTTTGTTAGGAAGGAGATAAGTTAGATGGATTTGGTTAGAGATAAGGTTGTTAGAGAGATAAGGTTGTTTAGATTAGATTGAGTCTGTTAGATGGCTGGCTATATAAGCACAGCCGCACCATCCATTGTAACGAAGGAAGAAGTAGAGGATTAATCTCAGAGCCTCCAGCGTGAGGGTGAGATCCCATCTCCTACCTTCCCTATCTCAGTAAAGTAACCATATCACATAATGATGCAAATAAACCCATTTCTAAAATCTATTTCAACTAAGTGTTTAATAACAAGAAAAATAAGCTAAATAATTAAAGAAAAAACAAGCTAAATTCAACCAATGTCTAGATACTGAAGGTTAATAAAATTGTGCCTAGCCAAGAAGCAAGGCAAATTTGTGCCAATAAGATTATTTACTGATAAACTCTATAATGGAAATAAGTACTACCTTCCATCCTTTAACCACTGAAGACTTAATACAGCCCTTGGAGCAGTAGTTAGCTCCCAAAGAGGACGGTATGGATCTCTGCAAGAGTTTCATGGCATCAAAATCATCAGTAATCAAATATCACGGTTAAGTGAAAGAAGAAAACACAAGACAAGCACACGTGTGCGCACAAGTGTCAGAGGAAGAGCACTCCAAAAGTTGAAACGGAGGTAGTGAACCCAACAGCTATATCATGTATTTGTTAAGGTTAATGTAAAGAAGCCTGTTCATAGTGTGGTCAAACTCGTGAGGTTGCCCATCAAACTTAATTCAAGACAAAACAAATAATTTCAGCACACAGTACTTAGACACTATCCTGAAAAAATGGTAGTAGATTGTTGAAAGAAGGATTGTGAATCAAGGGTATCCAGTATGTTTTTCTTCCTGTAAAGTTTCTCCCGCTATACATCCAAGACAAAAACAAACAGTAACAAGAGTGCACGTTATCACCTAATAAGTACAATGCTTTTGAAGAAGCTTTAGTTGACACACAACTAGACAAGAAAACTTTATCAGTATCAATTACGCTGGATTTTTATAAACAGCATTAGTCCTTTTGAGAACAACAGTCTATGGATTTGGTGTATTATTTATTATTTTGCCTCAAACATCTCAAAAGAAAGTATGAAGATGGACATGATTCTTCAATACGAGTGAAATGTTTTCAGTTCATAGAGTTAGACAATGAGGAAAGAATAGGACAGGCTCAATTCATTAGATAGCTCCTCAGTAAAAGTTAACAAAAAGGATTAAACAAATGAGTCAGATAAGCCTAGAAGGACATGTCCATATACCGAAGATACGTATGTACATACCTTAAATCCCAGAACTTTAGACCATCTGCTCCAGCAGTAACAAAGGTATTTATGTTTTCGTCGCTGTTGAAAGACTCAAGTTAGGACTGGCTTAACTTTTTAAATGGAACATGAGAAAAATACTGCAGTACCTTATATAAGGTGCCCAAGAAAGAGCTCTAATGGGAACAGATTCAGCAATGACGCACATAAAAGGTTTTGAATCTGTGCATTCAGTAGAAAAATGGTTAAGTTTAATCAAAATCAAAATAAAATGATAAATATGTAGTTCAGGTCTTCAGGAATAAGATTATTATCAAAGTGGTAAATAGACCAATTCCAGAGCAACACATATTTGTTGAAGATAAGTTATAGAAAGCCTTGGAAAATGGAACTATCTAATTACCTTGTGATGACAGGTTCATTGAGAAGTTCCATAAAGCAACCTAGAACATCGAAATACAACATACTTTCAGAAATAACAACTCAAAATAAAAGTTAAAAGTCACAGGGTTTGAGTGAAGGAAACAATTCTCTACTAGAGGAAAATATACCGTTCCATCATGACAACCCGCCAATATCATATCATGAGGAGGAGAAGGTGACCAATCAACTGTCAAGGGAATGCTGTTTACCATTATAAAGAGGTAATGGCTTCAAAAGGAATATTCATGCTGAGGAATATAACAGAAAGTAAAAAACATGCAATCTAGCTTTATCAGCAAAAGTATCAATCACATAGTTAAAACTTAAAAAGTAATGTACCTTTGTCTGTTCCCGCACTTCACTTTGACACACCTAAATACAGGTTGTAGCTTTAGAAAACGAGGGTCGGAACCCTCTACCTTAGAGGGGGAATATATTTTCTGGATCATGCATGGTGATGGAACTTCCCACCTGTGCACAACAATGAAGTTAAGTACGTGTGCATTCATGTAGCAAATAAAAATGTTGTTCTAGCATAGCAACAGGTTGCCTAACTCACACTTCAAGAGAGCCATTCCCCAACAATACTGCAAGGAAACCCAGGCGTGATTTCTGTTCAGGCTGACTTACTACAGGAGGCTTCCATTTGATATCCCAAGCAACTTTGCCATTGTGAGCTAAACACAAGACAAGCCTTGGTAGAGCAATGTCTTTTGGGATTGGAGAAGAGTTTGAGTTTTCTACACTACAAAACATATTGACATCTTCCCTTGGTTCCTTGAGTGGTACGAGTTCTGTAGCTTCCACTTCATCAATAAGCCTATCACTGTTCTTGAAATTGGGTGCAACTTGATTTGTTTGTGCATTTTCGTTACAATGAGAAGTAACATTGGCTGCAATCCTTTCATTTAGTTTCATGCCTTCACAATTAACAATTCCATTGTTAGCCTGAATCAAACCAGCCTCATCAGCCATGTCTTCACTTCTAGGTGGTCCGGTTGTCATAGGTGTGAGAAATCTCTCCATTGTGTGTGTTTCATCACCAACAGATGTGCTAGTACTCTCATTTGAAGCAGGTATCCTTTGAGGTTGCCCCCCACCTTTCCTGGGGCATGGTCCATTCATACAATTTTCAACCAAGATCACAGGATCGCTCGACTTTTGAGTTGTCTTTGTTTTTTGTTCTTTGCCACTAAAATCTGTAAAATGACTGTGCACAGTTGAAACAAGCTTCTTCCTAGAACCACTTCCTCTTTTGGTACTTGATTCTTCCTTAAAATTTGCATTATATAAGCCATGCCCTGGTGATGCAGCATCAGATGGTACAACACCCGCATGAACACCAGATTTCTCAACACCAAGCCCACTTGAACCAATCGAACCAAGATTACTTGCTATAAATTCACCATCACTCTTGACCAAAGATGTGAGATTGTTGTCACTGGGAAGTACAGATGTTGTCACTGGGAAGTTGGCATCAGAAGCCACTAAACAACTAGTTCCAACAGAAAGCAGACTCTTCTTAGGCCTTCCTCTTCCCTTCCTACCACTTGACTCCCTTGATTTAGGTGAAATCTTGATAGGCTGTAAAGAATCACCTGAAAGAGCGCCTCGGTGTACATTGTCCTCAAAGTTTAACATGCTAGCAGAACAAAGGCCACTTGTCACTGATACCATCTTCAGTAAAGCACTTTCAACAGAGGCTGTTGCACCATTTAGTTGTCTGGAACACATGCTCCGTGATTCAACACCAGAAACAACTGGGGAACATAGTGCATCAGAAATTGTTTTCTTATTTTGTGCTCTACTCCTCTGACCTTTCGACTTCTGACAAGTTGCAGTAGTTGAAGATGTAAATAGTGATGCTGAATCAACTGCAACAATGCTTAAATTAGACTCTGTGCAAGCAGTGTGGTCCAAACTGCATTCTGATGAAACAGGCTGACCAGTTGTATGTTTCCCTAATTCAATATCAGTATCTGAATACTTTTGAGGCCTCACCCGTGTCCTCTTTGGTTGCTTACGAGTGGCAGTATTTGGAGATGGTTCTATGCATGCACTTTCTTTTACTACAGTGGCAGGCGAACTGGTCACTTTTTGAACAATTGGCAAAGCTGCATCAACTGCAACAATACTTAAATTAGCATTAAACTCTGTGCAAACTGTCTCTTGCCCTAAATCAACATCAGCGCCTGAAACAGATTTATAGTTGATTGGAACTGGATACTTTCGAGGCCTCCCACATTGTCTCTTTGGTTTTGCACAGATTGCAGTTGTTGGAGATGGCTCTCTGCACACATCTTCTTTTGATACAGCACCAGATGGACCTGTTAGAGGCTGACAAGTTGTCTCTTCCCCTAAATCAACATCAGCGCCTGAAGCAGATTTGTCGTTGATCGGAACCGGATACTTTCGAGGCCTCCCACGTGGTCTCTTTGGTTTGGCACAGGTTGCAGTTGTTGGAGAAGGCTCTGTACACTCATCTTTGGATACAGCACCAGATGAACCTGTCAGTTTGTCACTTGGGATTTTCCTAGGTCGCCCTCTACCTCTTTTTGGAGTTGATTCCACAGGATTCATGGTTGGCAAGGCATAAGCCAATGGAAGGTCGTCGGGAATACCTGTTGAAGTGGCAAGAGGATCAAACAGAACAATATCCTGACATCCACTATTTTGGGATGAATCTTCCAATTTACCAATTGGCAGTGGATATTTTCTCGGTCTGCCTCTTGGTCTTTTTGGAACAGGTTCCATCTGATCATTACAAGGTCTCTTTCTTGGCCTCCCCCTTGGCTTTGGTGGGTTGGATGAACAACCAACAGAATTAGTCCCATCTGGTATTTTTCTAGGTCTTCCTCTCCGACTAATACTATTGCATGCATCCAGTGGCCGACGAGAATGTGCGTCTTCAAATGGTGCTAAGAGACACCAAACTTGAATAATACCTCTCCCGGTTAAGGGCATACCAATTTTATGGTAAGAAGAACCAGGAGGGTGAGCAGCAACAGCAAGATACTGCAAAGGATAGAATACATGAAATAGGATCATGAGCTCCAGTTAACATTTTGATAAGTTCACATTACTCTTTCAGTTTGGACTGATATGAAACGTAACTATTAGCATAACTGCTATACACAAAAAAAAAACTATATACCTGCAACCATGTAATCATCCTGCGCGTAAAGACAAACTCAAGAAAACAATTGCACTGGGTTTAAAGGTGCATATACCACCCTAATGTTTGAACTTCAGTAAGGCTACTACCAATTGGTAGTATCATGCACATTTGTTGTGCGCCACATAGGATTTTTTTTTGTTTGACATGACAAGCAACAATTCATTGACTCTGGGAACCTAGGAAACAACAATACGATACTGAGCATTGGAAGGGTTGTTTCAAAAAAAAACAAAGGTAATGCTCTCATTTGAGAAAAAAAAATGCTCTCCTTGTGATGTGGCAGTCTTGGATATAGCAACATAATAATATGCATTGGACGTAGACTCAATGCATCATTGAGTGGTGAGCTCAGGACCTACTTGCCATGTTATGGGAGCTATAGTTTTTCTGAATGACAAACTTCGGTGGTATCCAATTACATTATCCCTGGATACTGGATAACAAAATTCTTTCAGACAAATTTAAACTTTCCACAGTCCATAATGTTAACTACTAGGTTCATGGTCATCAAGGCCACAACCTCACAGTTTATAGAAGAGCCAGACTTGTCGCACAAGCTTGGGCACCAGTCCAAGGCCCAGACATTTCCCCCAGCGAATAACATAAAATCAAAACTGCAAAAATTAAAGACATTTTGTCAGGGTTCAATCAAGATAGTTCTATAACATTACATGGATAATCAAGTATAGAGACAAGTGGAAGAGGGCAGCTGACTGATTTAAACAGCGTATTTAACTATTTATCCCCACAAATTTATGGCACTCTCAAACTTAAATTTAATGAAGTAAAAAGAGAAAAGGTGCAAAATGAAAAGAGATTAGAAGTATTATCATCAGAATACTATAGAATTTGCTACTATTGAAGATGAAGAGTTTCATGATTTCTGGAATGACTTCATGGTTCAGCTGCTCACAAGTCAGAATAGATCATAAGGTACTCTGCAGGATTGAACAAGATAATGTCCTGGACCAAGAGAGTATTTATCTAGAAATACTTCAACACAAAAAGGTTACTATTTAGTTGTGTTGTTAAACGCATGTGCCACAACAATGTGACCTATTCTAAACTACTGTTTGCAGGAGGGTGGGGAGGGCGGGTTTGCACCTGACTGTATTATCCTTCCGATCTTCCTGCTGTGTGATCTGTATTGATTTTGTTATATACCCAAGGGGAGAGAAAGTATCAGCTAAAATAATGCTTAACTCTTCCAACGTAAAACATAAATTGGGCTCAGAAGATAAATGCTACTACAGTTTACTTTCACTGACCTGGGGAACAGACACAGATGAAAACTGTGTTAAGGTTATACTGTGCATGTCATCTCTTGATGAAGTGGACTCGATGCCATTATTGAAACTTACATCTTTTGGCTCATAAGAGAAGTGCCTCCATTCTCTGAAGACAAAGAGATCAAATGAGTGGCAACTTAAATTTGCAAATATAATGTTACCAAACCAGAGATCTACCAAATAGGTCGTTTAAAAAAGAAAGGAGAAAACAGATGCAACCCCTGCATCCTTTTACATTTCAAAGAACTTGTGGCTGCAGAGGAAATCTAATTGGAGTAAGTAACATACAGACCTCTGACTAAACATATAATCATGTTTTTATTATGATAATTGAACGACGAAGAAACAATCAGCAGAACTAAGATGTTTTCATCATCTCCTAATTAACGGAGGGCCAAATATCACTACACCACTTTGGCTTGACCCAAAATGAAGTACTGACTAGCTGCACTTGGCGATAATAGAGTGACACCAAAACATGTCTTATCGCAGTTTCACAACTAGGTGCTCTCAGGGATGTATGCAATATCGTCATACGCTCAACAAAATTTTCTCGCATATGTATCAATTAACCAAAATAAAGCGGATGTATGCTTTATCATACACTCCAGTGCCCAAACTCCAATAATGAGTGCGCATCTTTTTTTGCGAATTTTACAAGAAGACCACAGTGGATTAGAACAGTTACAAATAGACATCTTCATACAGCATCAGCACTACAATACTATAAAATTCTGTCCAAGCCTATCTATGCAGAGCATCAGGACTACGATACTATAAAATTCTGTCCAGGCAACTCCGCTGCCGTCACGCCAATAACTGAAACTTTTCAATTCCATCGCACTGATTGAGTGTCGGAGGCTGGGAACAGAGGAAGCCAGGAGAGAGGTTTTCACCTGAGGAACGTTATTGAGGAGGCAAGCCGCTCGACTTCCGCTTCAGTGAAGTCTGGTTCGGGCTCCAAGTCGGCGAGCTCCGAGATGGCGCGCACCGCTCTTGAGAACCCATCTGCTGATTCGTCAAACAGGCACACCTCAACGCCATCCTTAGTAGTCCCCTCTCTATATTCCGGCGGGGGCGGCGCCTCCGTCGTCTCCGGAGGCACGGCCATCGCCGGCGAGGGGGGGAGCTGGGACTGGGAGGCTCGGGGTGGTAGCCGCAGAGGCGGTGGCAGGCGCGGCCGAAGAGGCTCCGGATGCTAGCTGCGGAGGCGGCGGCGGCGCCGAATAAGCTAGGGGTAGTTCCGGTGGAGGAAGAGGGCGTTGCGCCGGCGAGAGGTGGGCCGTAACGCCGCCGACGAGGCGGCTGGCGGCTGCTGGGGGTTATTGAGCAAACGAGGGAAAACAGGGTTCGACCCAAGGCCGAAAGGGAAGGAGGAGGGAGGCGCCGTGGGTGGTGGTGGACGAACAGGGCAGAATAATCGGGAGATGGGCCGAATAAACTTGTGGCCTACGAGAAATCCGGGTTTGCAATTGCAACTCATGGGCCCTAAGTTTGTAGGGCAATAAATGGGCCTGATATCGCATCGGGCTTAGGCAGGAGACCACGCACGCAGATATTTGATTATTTTCAGTGTTTCATCATCAATAATAAACAAGGTAATTTGACGTGGTCACAAGGATTTGAACCGTGGTGCAGTGGAGTTGTGCACATACAACTACACCACCACACCAAAGGTGATATTGTTTTCTTAAAAAGTAAGTAGATTTACAGGACAACACGTTGGAGAGTGGAAACACATATGACATGAAGGATGGAGGCACACATCATCTCAGAACAAGCGAAGAGCAGTCAACGGAAATCTACTGTCACGATCTCACCTACACGGCTACACCCAGCCAGGGAAAAGTAAAGCACGCACCATGATCCCGAGGGAATCTTGCCATTCCACCGTAGTGTCTTTCCGTCACCATCCATTGTCAGTTGTCTCACCATGAGCAAATGCTATCACAGCGAAAAAAAATAAAACTGCAAATCTATCGGGCTGTAGCTGGGTAGATTCGGTTCGCACGGCCGGCGGCAGCGGCGGGGCCGGGCGCAGTCAAATCGCCTTCCCGAATTAGGTTCCGCGTCGACGCGATCGATCGCCCACCGGGGAACCAGGCCGGTACCATCGCTCGTGCGATCGTGCAATCAGATTGCACGCCCGGTACAACACCACCAACGCCCACCAGTCACGGTTTGGTGAAATGTGGCGCGCGCGGGTACACACCGCCACTGCCGCGCGGACGTTTCGCGCGCGCGTACGCCGCCGTGTGACTCGGCGCTAGTGCGCTGGCGCTGTCGCCGCTCGTGCCCGTGAAAAGCTGGTGCGGTGGTGCCCTGCGGGGCTGCGGCTGGCTGGTCACGTCTCGCCGGCCGGTCGGGTACGCGGGCGCAGCCAACGTGGGGGAGAGCAGAGGTCGCCCTGTGCCATCGGCTTGCATGAGTTACCCCCGGTCCGTTTACGCGAAGTGATAGTGCCCGTGTCCGGCACGAGACGTGGCGACGGATGATCTCCAGGATCATATGATTCGCACTATTCTTCGGAGCTCGCATCCATGCCTAGACAAGCACGTACGTGTCGTCTCACTGTGTTAGCTACTTAGCTTATCGGCTGCTCGGTCTAGACCGATTCAGAAGACGGCAAGGCTTTGCTAGCTAGTATCATGTAAACTAGCGAGTGTGCGCGGTGATCACTGATTGATGATTCTTCCTGCAACCTCTCGAGAAAAGTTCACACTACTATCCTCTCGAAAAGAACCAGCTGATGATGTAAAACCATTTCCGTCGTCACTAAGATTCTTCCGTTGGGCCTGCTGGAAAGTGCAGATCAGGTCGACATAGAAGTCGCCGTGGCTAGCTAGTCATGATCGACACTGCAGCTCCAAAATTTGCTTCTTGCAACTTGAGAGCACCTGACGCTTTGACACTTGCCGGAGCAGAGGAGCGTTTTTCAACCGTTCTTATCCTGATAATGATTCAAATGTCATGAGCACACGTGGAAAAAGTACGTGCACTTGGGTTTTACCTTCAGAGCTGTCACGGCCTACAGAGGACGACAGAGAGGACACAGGACAGCATATTAGATCGGGACTTTAGTTTGGTCCGCAGCAATAGGGGTGGGGATACATGTACACTGATGTATGGACCGTTTTGGTTTAATATATTGTCGTGGAATAATGAGTTTGCCGAATTCAGGCAGGTGAGTTATTCCAGGAACATTTTGTTCGAAGTATGCCACATATTTTACTTTCTACGTACAAAGATATCAATTTCTGTTTTATACCACCATGCGTGTGCGTGCTTGTATTATGTATACAAAGATATCAATTTCTGTTTTTTACCACCATGCATGTGCATGCTTGTAGTATGTACACGAGCATCTGCCTATTGTTCACCAAAGTTTATACAGTAAAATCAAAAGTATCAGTTATTTACAACGGAGGCAACACCATCTACCTCATGGTCATAGGGAACGTGAGATGAAGGCACGTTCCTCATTCCGGGAACGTTATTCCCGTTTCGGAAAAAGGGGACATTTTCGTTCCCACCCTGTAAAAATATTTCCTAAGTATCTTACCATGTTTCCCGATCCTGACTCCTGGATCCCATGGACCCGTGAATTTGGTGACTAGATCTACCCCGACGGCTGCCTCGTTGCCTCGTTGGTCGTTGCAGTGTCTTCCTTCGGAGACAGAACAAAACGTGCGCCCTTCCTCAGTCTGTGGTACTCCACCAGTCTGGTCTGATGCGGGCGCGCGGCTTGGTTGGCGAGAGGTCCATGATGCATCGAGGGAACAACGCGTTGGGAGGACGGCAGGACCGTGGTGTCCTGCGGAGGATCTAACGCTTGCGGTGGCCGCCGCCCCCACGACGCCCCCAGGGCACATGTGCCCTGGTTCCTTCCGCGGCTCCCACCACCCCGGCCACCAAGAAGAATCGGCATCTGTTTACGCCGTCGTACGTGCATGCGTGCAACACCCTGCCCCAGGCCCTGCCCATCGCGTACCACGCCGCCCCGGACCCTGCACCAAACACGTGGAGCATTTCCGCCTCTCTTTCCACTGAAAGGCGAGCGATCTCCAAAGACCAAAGCTTCCTTTCCACCTTTTTGTTTGTGGTTTTGGGCCACGAGGACGACCGCACTCCAACACCGAAGAATCTCTCCGTCTCCATCCGTCGCGGCATTTCTTTCTTTAATTCCTCCCACCTTTTTTTCAGAAGAGGCATCTGTTCCATGTTTCCATTTATGCCTGTAAAAAAATATCTTCTGAATGAACGGTGATCGCCGGTGAAGTGTGCAAAACAAAAGCTTCAGCCGGCGAAGACGTCTCCTCCTTATCTCACCCAAAATTCCAAATCCAACATGACACGACCAATTCCGATCAATTCTAGGAATCTATTACCATTCTAGATCTCTAGCTCAAGTGGAGGCGATGGACGGCTGACTAATCGTCCACAGCATCGGCTGCTCCCTGGTGCCAAGTGCCAGCGCACTCATCCCCCCGGCCGGGGCGGGTGGCCACGGAGTCATCGCTCACAATCGACATGCACTAGATTACAGGCGCGTGATATAATCTTAGCCCGCAATGCAATATTCCGTTTGAATACGGGAAAGATGACAGGCAAAGCTCAAGGACGAATCGTGATGGCACCAACAGTTTTTTATTCCCTTTCATCAGATTGGCGGGCTGTGCCCGCTCACACGTGCTCGCCGGCGCACGCGCACCGGTACCCCGCTCGCGAACGTGGCGGTCAGTCCCGGCGCGAACTTGGGCCGCCGGGAGCTCCGGTCGATCGCCTCGATGTCGAAGCTCCGGACCACGGCGAAGATAACGGCCTTCATCTCCACGAGGGCCAGCTCCTTGCCGATGCACACGCGCGCGCCGGCCTGGAAGACGGGGTACCGGTACGGGCTCTCCGGGACGAACCGGCCGTTCCGGAGCCAGCGCTCGGGCCGGAACTCGCCGCAGTCGGGGCCCCACACGGACTCCATGCGGCCCATGGCGTAGGCGTGGTAGGTGACCCGGGTGCCCTTGGCGACGGCCGTCCCGTCCGGGAGCTTGTCGTCGCCGGCGGCGAACTTGGAGTCGAACTGCACCGGCGGGAACAGCCGCATGCTCTCATACAGCGCGGCGTGCACGTAGTGCATGTCCTTGAGCTTGCTGAAGGTGGAGGCGGTGAGCCGGTCATCGTCGCCGCCGACGCGGGCGACCTCGTCCCGGATGGCGGCGGCGACCTCCGGGTGATCGGAGAGGAGCAGGAAGAAGGCGGTCAGCGCCGAGGCAACGGTGTCACGGCCGGCGAGCATGAAGCTGACGACGATGTCGCGGAGGTACTTGTCGTCGTTGATGGATCCCATGAAGCGCGAAAGGAGGTCGCTGCCCGAGGCCGCGCCGCCGAGCTTGCGACGCTGCCGGATGACCTCCTCGGCGAGCCTGTCGACAAGGCGCACCGCGTCCCGGAGCTTCCTTTCGTCCCCGTAGTTGAAGAAGCGCTTGAGCCTCCAGATGATCTGCATGGGCACGGTGGCGCGCCTGGCGGAGAGCGTGGAGGCAACGTCGAAAGCGTTCTCGAACGACGACACCGGCATCGAAAGCTCGAGGCAGCCGGGGTCGAGTCCGAAAGAGATCTTGCATATGCAGTCAAAGGCGAAGCGGCGGAACACGTCCTGCAGGTCGAGCACCTTGCCTTTGCCTCTGCCTTTTCCTTGCCGGGAGGCAGAGTGAAGCAGGGGGATGAGCCGACTCCGCAACTCGGAGGCCACGACACGCACGGCGAAAGCGCGCAGCGCCGGGGAGGCGAGCTCGGCCGCGGCGAGCTTCCGCTGGAAGAGCCACGCGTCCCCGTCGACGTTGAATATCCCGCGGCCGAGGAAGTCGGCGAGGATGGCCGAGAAGGGCGCGCCCTTGGGGTAGTTGTCGAAGCGGCCGCGCAGCATGTGGTCGACGGTGACCGGGTTGGCGGTGAGCACGTTCCGGAGGACGTGGACGTGCACGGTCTGCGCCGGCGACGAGCGCAGCAGGTGCGCGTACCAGTCGCAGAGGTTGTCGAACTCGCCGGCCCACGACGCCGTCAGGTAGGCCTCGCAGACGTGGCACGCGCACCACCACGGCGGGCGCAGCCGCAGCACGGCCAGGAGGGCGGCGAGCGCCACCGTGCACGCCGCGGACACGAAGAGCACGGCGGCCACCTGCGGCTGCACCGAGGCCGCCAGGGCCCTCGCGGCTTCATGCAACGCTACCGCCCCGGGCTCGGCGGCCATGACGGCTCTTGGCGCGGTGCCTGCGTGCGTGGTGCGGTGGGCGCGCGCGCGCTTTCATACGCGGAGGGTGCGCGGTGTGAGCGCCGTGGCGTCCCCGGGGGAGGCCGTTTTATAGTACGGGGATGTCTCGTGTTAAGGATGGGTTTAGGGTGGTGCGCGTGCCCGATTGCGAGGGCTTTTGTTCTTGTACTTGGTGTTGCTGGTTTGACCTCTCACTCTCCCCGTTGCTTGCTTTTACGGGCCTTTAGTTCTCGGGCACGTTCGTTTTCCCCGCTCCTCTGTTTGCTCCATGTGTCGTGTTGGATGGAGGCTTGGTAGTAGTCGGCGAGTGGCTTGATCAGCTGAAAATTGGATCCCTGTGTTGGGGTTTGACCTCTCACTCTCCCCGTTGCTTGCTTTTACGGGCCTTTCGTTCTCGGGCACGTTCGTTTTCCCCGCTCCTCTGTTTGCTCCATGTGTCGTGTTGGATGGAGGCTTGGTAGTAGTCGGCGAGTGGCTTGATCAGCTGAAAATTGGATCCCAAGGATCGTCAAAACATAAACACCCTTCCGTCCACAGCGTAATAAATCATTTAAACTCACAAGTTTTACATCAAGTATAAGAGGCGCGGAGCCTTTCTAGCTTCGCGAGTTTCAAACTGAGAAGTAAAACTTAGTTACCCTCTAACGTCGTTAGCAGGTCTTAAGATTAACCTCGCAAGTTGCGCGTCGGCAGCAAGGAAAGCGGATCCCCTTTAACCTTGCACGTTGTATGAAAGCACCTCTAATAGTAAATCTCGTATCCTTGCATCACCTCTGCTCCTGAAAGGACTCGAGGGTAGTGATTGACAACAATAATGGCTAACTCCCACTGGGTTAACTCTCGAGTGTTCGGAGTCGGTTCCAGACACCGAGCTTTTATCATTTTACTCTTTTACTCAGGAATGATGCTTGGAGAAAAACTATGTGAGGTTAAGATCTATGGACAAGACTCAACGAAGCAAGCGCCTCGATGCTGAGCGTTCATCTCGGATCGTGGATGAAGCCTCGAGGCTGGACGATCGACTTAAAATGAAGATGAAGTCTCGAGGTTAGAGGATGGAAGGCGTGAGAAACATGACCATGTGAAAATTTTCAATTTGTACACGTGATCCTTAACTACCTTTATGCACGGCATATCCTAAGAATGTAGTGGTTGAGTATGATATTTTTGGAATGTAAAATAGGTCATAGATCATTATAAAAGGGAGTCCTACCCTCTTGTAAAGGGGATCAGTTTTTCAATTATGAATACTAGTCCATCAACCCGTGCTCTCGCACGGGCTAATATTTTTAGAAGCTATTGTATAGAAAAATTATTTAAAAATTAAAATCTTAGCTAATTAAAATTATTTACCTACTACTTTCTTATTTTTCCAATACTTCAACATAATAATTATAGAGATATGTACCTATCTTTGTCCAGTTGTGATTGCTTTTTAATCAATAATTACTCTGTACTTATTCATCCATATTCATACTTTTTCCATTTTGTATCACACCTCCAATCCTTCATACATTATGTTTAGCATACAAATCAATATTTTTCATCGATTCCTCACATACATGTATAAATGGTCTAAATGGTGGCACTCATCATGTGTATATACTTTAACTTAGTATTTTTATATTAACAATGACATAAATAGGTAATTTAGAATCATATATTAATTTGCTTTTTGATATTTCTGTATGATGCACGTGAAGATAATTAGATTAAGATTTAGGTCTTTACTTTAGGTTATTTTTAATATCGACATACGCGGGTAACATAGATAAAATTTTAGAATGACATTTTAAGTTATGCCTTATAATGATGTGTATTAGTAAATTGGATGAAGATTATGAGGTTACTTTATATTATTTTTTATAATAGCTGAGCTCGGTAATTTAGATATAGGTTTAGAGCTCATTTTTAATATTTTCACAATGATAGTGGCAGGTAACCTTTTAAAAAATATAATAGATCAATGGCTATGATTATTAGAGTTTACATGATTGGTGTTTGATATTTTTAATTTTTATGAGAATTTCTCTCTTTTTTCTAGCTTGTGTCGTGGGAACTAATGTGGAGTCTCCAATGGAAAAAAAATGTAGGGTTACCTCATGTTACTTTTAATAATAACATGTGTGGGTAATATAGATGCAAATTTAAGGATTACTTAAAACTTTTAAGTAATAGTGGTAGGCAATTCAGTTGCAAATTAAGGAGTTATTTTAAATATTGTTTATAATGGCATAAGTGGGTAATTTTGATGAAGATTATGGGGTTACTTTAATTAATTTTATATAATGGTAGAGGTGGGTAATTTATACATAGATTTAGGGCTTTAGGCTATTTTCATAATAGCATAGGTGGGTAATTTTTTAAAAGACATAATAGATCCAATGGCTATAATGATTTGAATCTATCGATCGATGGTAGGATGTTTTGCTTTTTTGTGAGAATTTCTAGAATTTCTCTCTTTTTCTAGAGTGTCCACCTAGAAATCCTAGGTGGCTTCACCTGGAAGCTTTAAAAGAAGTCTCCAATTAGTAATAGTAAGGCTAATCCCAGTGGGAGTTTCATAGAGGTTTCATGCACATTAAATACAGTGACACATCAGCATATGTGATGACATGGCATGGTAGTTATGAAGTGAGAGAGGGAAGGAGTTTCATCAGGATGAAACTGTGTATACACTGTTTCCAAGACTATGAAACCCATTGAAACTTGCATTGGGGACTATAGAGTTTCATTTCATCTAACCATATCCAATCACATGCCTCACAATTAAATGTCATGAGCATCCTATGAAATCGTGAAATGAAACTGTGCACTGGGACTCTCTGTTTCATTCATGAGAATACATCTCATGGGATGATGTGGCATCCTTGGAAATAGTGCAATGAAATCTTGCACTGGGACTAGCCTAAGATTGTTCTGTTCGGTGTCAAATTGTTTTGAAACCAACACCCTGGCAGTGCGTAAATGTGCTTGGGCCATGGACCGGGAACACACCAACCGCTGATCGCTTTTACCCCCGACCAAGTCTGTAAATCTCTCGTGGGCTCGTGGCCAGTACCACCACGGTCTACAGGCACAGTCCACAGCGACAGCGTAGGCGAAGAGCATATGAAACAGGAAACCTACACACCTTCCAAGTTTGGGGCTGTGATTCCGTGGACCGTGGCCATAGTCAGGCATTAATCAGTTACGGACATAGGCGATGTGCGTCCTGGCGGCCGGCGCGCAGGAGGGCATCACCAGCGAGCTTCAGTGTCACCGCGCCCGAGGCGAGCGAGTCTCTCCGGGCACTTTACTGCTGCGCGGTGAGCACGTGTCGATTTCAATGCACCCACGAGGTTGGAACAGCAGCACAATGGGCCAGATCAGTCAATGCCCCGGGACGCCAGCACCGTACGTGGCAAGCGAAGCAATTCATCGCGTTGGTCCAGCCCGATGCAACCGAGGACGACGACGACCCCAAGTGCAGTTCAGCAGCTACGCCACGGGGCACAGGCGTTCCCCAGAGTCGGCGGTGTGCAGGATCGCATGCATCGCGCGCGGGCATCACGCGCAGCAGTTTTCAGGAGCCGTGATGATGATGATGCACAGGATGCAGTGCTGAGCGCTGTGTCGCTGCTTCGACGACGTCGACGACGACACAGCCGCTGGAAATGGACATCGGACACGGCGTGGCAGCACGTACGTAGCTTCAACACCGACGACGCTGCGATGCGGGTGAAATGGCAGGTGAGTTGTCGACCTGGCCTGATAAGAACTGCCGTGGCCACTTGACACTGTGACACGGACCGCACTCTTAAACCTTGTACGGAAAAGGGATATAGGTCACTTTAATTTTTGCTGCAACGTGTGAGCAATTACTCTTTCTGAATCACCTTCATAAAGAGCTTCCCACATAATGCCATGTATCCGAAAGCATCATCTGCGTACTTCCAAGAGGAATCAAAAACTGATGTAGCTAGCTAGGCGGCAACTTAGCTTAGTTTTAAAATCACATGCCTTCCTGCATCATGATATTAATTTCTAACCCTCCAGGATTCCAGCAGATGCTCAATTACAAAAGAGACCAGCTGCAGTGATATAGTACTGCATATAGAGTGGCCTGCGAGTTCAGAACGTGAACACCGAACATGTCCTCTAGACCGACCATCAGACTGTCAGGCCATCGGCGGGCCTCATGTACAGCGTTACCGACAGAGAATATGAAAGCGAGCAACTCCAGCCAATCCTCTAAATAACTCCTTACTTAAAGTTTAGAGATAAGTAAAAAACACACTCCAACAGATCCTCTACTCCACTTCCTATTTCCAACAGATCCTCTACTCCACTTTCTATTTTAAGGAGATCTCCAAATTTCCCCCTCCACCTTCCATTCCTGGAGGGTCTTTAGAGAGACCTCTATCCTTGAGGACTATTGCTGGAGTTGGAGATACTTCTATAACTCTTAAAAAATAGAGAGAACCCTATTTGATTTTTAAGGGATTTGATTTGAGGACTATGGCTGTAATTACTCTAAGCATCAACACTTCAATAGCTGCACAGAATCTAATGAGCAGGCGAGGTAGCTCATCTTGATGCCTTACTTAAATAAGTAGTTTGTACGTGATCGCAATGTATTATACATATTCAGTGGGCTAGATTCCCATGGGTGCGTAATGCCCTCATTCCAAATTACTATTACTTTTCTGGATACAAAATTTTTGATATTAACCTGTATACATTAGCAAAAGCTATGTACATAAAAAGTCAAAATAAATAGTAATTTGGGACAGAGGAAGTAGTAGACACGTTAGTCGAGCTGAAGCAAGCCATGTGAGCGTGCACTACTGTTCATCAATCAACTAATAATCGCTACAGAACAGAGAAGACATTTTATTCATTTCCCTTTGCGATGTCTTCGTGTCAACGTAACAGCCAATTAGATCTGGAGAGCTTTGTTTATGGAGAAGGAAACTTACCTGATGCAAATATCATATGTGCAGATGCTACCCATTCTGAACTCAGAACGGACAAACTTTGCTCGACCATACATTTTGCGTTTCTATTTTAAAATGGTCCAATAATAGGCATGCAAAGACATTATTCAAGTCCTTGGATCGAAGTACGTCTTTGACCTCTCCAGAAGAGGTTGCGTACTCTTGCATTCTTCGCAGGGGCGGAGCCAGGATATGCTCAAAGGGGGTGCTGATACTCTTAAATTTAAGCTAACTTCATGTTTTATATGCAAATTTAAAGACTAAAAGACTAATAGTACATGCATGTGCATGGCCTGCAGGGCGGAGCCAGGATATATATGCTGCAGCACCCCAGCACCCCCTGCAGATCCCCCCCTGATTCTTCCTACTCTATTTCTTTGGAGCAAATGTTCTTTGCTCCAACAGTGGATAACTGGAGACATATAATCCTGCAAAAAAGGTTTTCGGCTGCATGCACCTTTGCAACTTAGTCTATGGTTACAAAAAATACGCCTCCATTTTTACCCAGGAGTGAAAGCTGAATCGAGCTTCACTCACGAGCCTGATCCAATGCGGTACAATGGCCACATGTATACCGTATATTCGTCGAAAGTTGCCGACTAAACACCTTCATAATAGACAGGATGCCCCTGTATAGCCTCAAGTTCAACATTACCAACTACTCCCTTTGTTCCACAATATAAGCTACTTTTGAAAATTTTCAGATGAAAATTAAAAGTTTATATTATTTTTCATTAATTACCGTGCGCTACATTCCTTTCCTTTTTTTTCCGGAAAAAGAGTGCTTATATTAATCAAGAATGGGATTATAATCAGATGCGAGATGCCATTCATTAAATGACTATTTCTAGATTCCAGTAGCGTCTTTGAAAGATCACATGCTTATAGATAGGTCGCTGTCAGCCGCGACCATGTGTGAGACAAAGATTCGTGCCCATCATCTTTGAAATAATTGTCGCAATGAATAAAATGGCGGCAATAACATCAGCGTTAGACTCTGCGTGGTTGTGACCATCGTCTCCAAGTCTATGAAAGAGTAAAAAGACTAAAGAGAGAACACCTGCACCGTACATCCACGGTTACACCTGTTGGTTCACCGGCATGCCCCCAGTCAAAATCCATTTATTTTGCCGTCGTGTATACGTCTCGTATCCCGTCCCGACATTTTTCGTGTGATATTTTTCACCGGTCACGCTCTCTCATGTGATATTTTTCGTGCACCTGTCCCGACATTTCGCGAGCGGCAAGCACGTTCAGCTGTTGGAAGTTGGAACCGGTTGAGACATGGCTATCGACTCTCGGGACCAAAATGGCCAGATGTTGGAACCGGATGCAACTATAACGTTGGCGGAGAAATCAAAACGTGCTTCATGACTGGTTCTACGTCTGCACGACAGTCACCAGCCCTCCGCCGCGACAGGGTGCCCGCCGGCAGTCCAAACTCTCACGTAAGCGTCCACTATCCTGTGGTATCTACTCCTACTAGCTTGATGCTATCTGAATTCCTGATAAGCATATGACATAGGAGGCTCGAGTCAGTGACAGAATCGATTCGTTCTCCATCGATCACCAGGCTGATGATTCGCAGCCGCCGCCGCCGATCTGGGCCGACAACCGAAGGCGGTCCGGAGCCACTGAGCCGCCTCCCTTTCCGAGCACTGCCACTCGCCGGCTCTGGCAATCCTCTCGCAAGGTCCTCCGTCCGCCCGAGCCCCGAGCCCCCGCCACCAATGGGTAAAAACCCCAACCCAACGCTCCCGCCGCAACGCGCCGAGCTGACCGAGACCGACCGGGCGGGCACGGGGCGCGCGAGGGATCGGAGACCAGGTCGAGTCAATGCGCTAGGCGACGACAGAGGGTTGCCGTCGCGCGAGGTGCCCTGCTGTGCAGGGTACGGAACCGAGGTCGAGTCTGGCTGATGGCTACGGTGCCGGCGCCGCAATGTGAGCTCGTATAGGCACGGCGATTCGGCCAGATACGCCACTCGTAAGTCCCGTTTGGCAGGGTTTCTCAAAGTGCTTCTCCACTAGTTTTTGGTGAAGTCCTACCAAAGGGTCAATTTCAAAACAGCTTCACCACCAAAGCTGGGGAGAAGCCGCAAAATGACTTACACTAGAGAGGAGAAGCCGAGAAAAGTGGCTTCACCGGCTTCTCTTCTCTCTCCAAGCATTAAGTGATCATAAAATTACATATATTACCATTAAGAAGCCGTTTTACCAAACGTTTTGCAAAACGGCTTCAGCTTCACTAAAAAAGCCACTCCACCAAAAAAACCCGAAGTCGAAGCTGTTTTACGAGAAGCCGAAACTCTACCAAACAGGACCCTACAGGCTGCTAGGTCGAGTAGCCACACCGCGACATGGGTGCGCGCCGCGGGCGTGGCACGCCGAGACGCCGAAATGGCCAAAAACTGGCCGCTAGGGGCCTTGCCGGACGAGAAAAGCGGCGGCACGTGGTAGAAAATAAACTAGCTAGTGATCAATTCATATAGGCACAATGAAAGATGTCGTGGTAGCCTTCACTTGAGCGGTGGCCGGAGACGAAGAGCGGAGGGCTGCACACGTGTGAGCTGTGAAGAGCTCGCGCGCGCGCCGGTCGGATTGCAAACACGTGATGGAAAGAGCCGAAGAGGCGGACGAGACACGAGACGACAGAAGCTACGATCCAGATGCGTATAACTCGACGACACTCGACAGTCTGAAAGAGGCCCACTGCAGCCACTGTATCCAGATAGCTGTAGCCCGTAGATTAGTCAGCGCAACGGGCCGGAGCCGAAGAACAATACACACGTCGACGTCGGCACGTTGCCACTCGCGCGCGGCGGGAGGGACCAGTGGACAGGCAGACACGCGCCATGATTGTGTCTCACACGCGCCATCTAGAATCTGGACTCCTCTTCCGTCTCTCGCGACGTCGCTGTCCCCGGCTTCCGTCTCTGGCGCCGCGGAGCTATCTAGCATGCGGCCGGAATGATCGAGCGTCCTTGTCCAGCTTGCGCGTTGTCTTCCTGCCTCGCGCCCGATCTTTCCATGCGGCGAATGATTCCGGCCGGGTCCCTTTCGTGGCGAGGCCTACGCCATTAGTGACCCCAACAACCGGCCTTATTACTGTCGTGCTCTTCAGCGAGATGTGAGAGCCGCGCTTAGATCCGCAGAATCCGTGCCACATCAGTTAGCGTCGTGAGCTCATGATTACCTCTCCTGATTGTTTTCTTTGTTGATTTGAAGTAACACTTGACAGTTGCCTGGATTTTATCTGCTGGTTAGGTTTCTTTCTAATCCTTGTTGATCTGATGTCAGTATCGGCGTAAGCAAAATAATGCAAGCCTGAGCTAAGAAAGAGCTTTCTATCACAGTTCGAGAACCAAGTTACGTAGCTTCGGCTCGTTCTTACCCTCAGCTACAGGCAGAGGGCCGGAAAATGGAAAAGGACGACTTCTGGGTGACGTCCGCTTCCGGCGGCGATTCCGTTGATCCCCTTCCTCTCCGACGGCCGGTTCAGCATCGGGGAGAGAGATGGATCGTGGAATCATCGTGCGGATGTATATAGGCTAGGTTGCTCGCCGTTATGGGTTAGCGGCGAAGTTAGGGTTTGCTTACTAGCAGTCCTCGATGTAGATAGGTTGGTCGGGAGTGGCGGATGGTGGGAGCCACTTCATCGGCAAATAAGGTTCTTCTTTGGAGGCGCCGACGTTGGCTGGATCTGCTCTGGCGGGTCCGACCTAATGCGCGTGCTCCTTTCTTTGGCTGTGACATGATCTGTTTCTCCCTTGCAGTGAAGAAAAAAAAAGAACAAAAGAGCGACATGTCCTCATCGATGGCCGTGGATTGCTTTTTCAGCCGGCAGCTCGTTGCCCACCGGCGGCAGATTTCTTCTGCTTCTACTCCTTTTGGTGGGACTACTGATGGGTGGTTATCAAGATTGATGTGCCATGGATGCTTCAAGGTGTGGGCTGCTGCAGCGTTTCCAATGTCATGGAGTCCCTTAGCACCACGGAAGGCGGACTTGGCCGGCCTCCGGTGCTTCACTGGAATCGCCGGTGTCGAAGACGATGAAGGAGGCATCGCGGGGTGTGTGTTTTTATTTGATGTACCGGAGTGTTTCCTGGAAAAAACGCAGGGTTGTACTGTACGCTCTTTTAATACAGTCCCCCTTTCGAAAAAAAAGAAAGAGCTTTCTATCGTACGGTCCTTGGAGGATCAGAAAACTAATTCTCTACGTCAGAAAACTGCTTCTTTACGTGTAGTCTTTTCTGCATGCTGTGAAACTCTGCTTCCGTTTTTAAAGAAACTCCGTTCATAATCTGATCGAACATCCAAAACCAAAACAGTTGCTGTTTTGTAGCCGCCGTGTTAGTTCATGGCCGGTCCTGAACTGTGCAGTGGATGAGTGACTCTTTTCAGTATCATGACACGACAATTATTCCAGCATACTACCCTGAAAGATAGTACCACTTTGAAAATAACAGGACGCCTGCTTATTATAACTGGCATATATACAGTATAAGCAAGGACAAAATCACGTCATAGTTTAATCAGCAACCAGCAGGCGTGACACTAGAAGACAAACGCTGCAGTAAAGCAGGTATGGAATCGAGCACGGAGAGAACGAAAGGGAAAAGAGCGCCATGACGGGCGCATTAGTAGCAGAGCAAGAAAAGAGCGGCCGATGGCGACCCAATGGACGGAGGTTGGAAATCTAATCGATGGGAGACGTTCGCCAAGGGTGATGACTTCATGCCCTCGAGGCAAACGGATTGGGGGGGGGGGGGGGGGGGGGGGGGGGGGGGGGGGGGCGCAAAACTGCCGTGCATTCCGCCACATGGTAGGGTCCTTGTCACTGTGTTAGTTGGCTGGGGGCTACCCAGGAAGCAGTGAGTTCCCGTTTGAGCAGTGAGTTCCCGTTTGGATCTTAAGGATTATGAAAATCCGGACAATAAACAGTGATTATAAGAATTCGGATTCTAAATAGTAATAATTTAGTTTGTTTGGATTCTAAGATCATGATCTGGATAGAGGTTGGTTGAAAAGCTGAACTACCCATAATGCTCCTAGTTTGGATAGAGAATAAGATTGAAATAGGGGTATAATTGTCATTACCCAACCTATAATCTTAGGAGATAGTAGGATTATTAGAATCTAAATGGGTAGATTCTTATAATCTATATAGAATCCAATTTGTTTGGGTCCATGAGTGATTATTTTTAGCCAGATTATATAATTTCCGGGGATTCAAACGGGTCTGAGGTACGTGGTGCCGGTGGTGGGTGGGTGAGACACTGAGACCCCTAGCGGCGAGCAGCGTAGGACAAGTGCGCAACTATTCCCGCGTCGCCCGGTTTCATTGCTGAAAAGCGCCGCCGAGCCGTTTCCGTACCCGGCACAGCGCCCCGGCATGAAGCTCGATAAAGAAATGGCAGCTGCAGTATCTGCCGGGTCGATCCGCCTCGTGACCCGTGAGACCGGAACACACCCTTCTGGCGCCATGCGCGACACTGTTCCTGCACATGAGCTCACCGCGCGCGTGTTCCTCTCGTCTTGACATGGCGCATGGGCGCGCACGGAGAGCAGGAGAGGAGGAGCTAGTAGCCGTGAATCCGTGATTGAAGGACGCGGCGGAGACGACACGAACCCACCACCAATCATCACAGAAACAGGGGGCGGGCTCGTCATTCATCAACCGCCTTGTTTTCCATGGCAGTTGAGCGCAGCGCCGGCCGGTTTTGTCCGGTACTAACCGCCGGTTTGAGAACGGGTCACTCTGGTGTGCAATGGAATTGGTAGCTAATGAAATTGCCCACAGGCGTCCCACGAATGGCCCGCTCGATTAGGATCCGGCGACCAGGCCACAAGGACTGGACGGCGACGTGCATGTTGGGATCGCCGGCCGGCCACGTGCCGGCGCCCGGCGGCAGGCAGGGTGCCCGGGGCGAGCCTGCTGGATGCCTGGATTCCCCGCATCGTGTGGCTGACAGTACAGACGATCCGCCTAAAGACCCGCTTATTATGCGCAATCAAAGCGGGCTGGGGCCATCTGCAAATGCTTTTTTTCTCACCTCTTAATGAAGCTGTTCATCGTGTTGCCACTGCGAGGGACACGGGCAGGCAAAAGATTTGGAAAAAGCACCTGCGAGTTGGTTCTCAACTTGATTGCCAAACGCCCAAGTGCGCCTTGAAAATTTACACAGTGCCTGACCAGTGATCACTAGTAGCGGAAAAGAAGTTGCAAAACCACGGCCGGGCTCGTGGATTACCTGTGGAAAGGGAGCAAAGGCTATTGCAAATTGCATGCGAATGCAGTTAACCTAGCTTCTAAAGCGAGATCAATTTGCGTACGGAACACACGACACTTTCGGGCAGACTCTGAGGTAGCTATCTAGGTCCTACAATTTTGCGTCACGGGCTCACGGTCGATGCTGCGTATACAACAGACAATGGGGGTCAGGCGATCAGGAAGCATCAGCACGTCCTATGTTCCATGTTCGGTGTAGGATATGACCCTGTCGATTCAAAATTCTGCCAACAGCATGTCACATGATTCCTTGCTAAGACATCTATGGTGGGGTCTCTAAAGTTTCATGAGGTGCCGTCCGATAGACAAGACGATACTGCTGATTGCGGTGATTGAAGGGAATCGCCATCGGACATCTGACACGAATCCGCAGGAGCGTTGGTCCGATTCGACCGTTCGTGTGTCCAGCCGACCGAGCTGAGAACAGTCTCGTAACCGATCCCCTCTCCTTCCAATCTCTGAAGGCGACACGGCCCCTGACCCCTGTCGCGCCCCTGTGAATGCGATTCCATGATCGAACGATGCTCCGACAGACGACGGCTGAGCTACGAGTAACCATCTCCCTATTTCTTCTTCTTCTTCTTCGCTGCCGAAAGGAGAAGCTACGCAGCACGGCAGCAGCTAGTCCAGGGAGCAGGGACCATCGCACGGACCACCGTCCACTCGACAACAACGGCAGGAAGCAAGGGTAACGAGCGAGGGGGCGCGCACTACCACACGTGGAGCCGCGGCGCTTTTGCACCGCCTGACCGCGGTGTCTCGCTACGACGCTACCCTGGCCGGATGATTCTAATCGTGAGGCGCCGGGACGGGGACACCACACACCAGTAGCAACCACCCCACGCAGTACGGCCGTGAGAGGCGCGTTGCACCGGAACGGGGGCCTCCTCTCCCAGGCGTGGGCGCGGTGGGAATAAGAAGCCTCCTGCAGGCTGCGGCTCCAGTTGCGGCCTTGCTCGCGCTGTGTGGGCGCCGGGTGGCGGGTGCGGTGGCCTCGCTCTGGCAGTCTGGCTGGCCCGTGTTGGTGAGAGGTTATGGATGGCTCGGTGTGTACCGCGGAACAGTCCAATTCTCGCGACCGTCGCGGGGCCGCAAGGAGCTGGACGGGCCGGAGCCGGCGGGGACGACCTCGAGGAGGGTTTGAGTTGCTGCCTGCCGAGGTTTCGCTGAGACGTCCATTGTTCAGCGCCGCAGGTTGGTGTTGCTGCGCCCGCGCCACGTACTCCCAGAACGAAATGACTGGCGCTCTGCCACTAACTCAAAAGCTACAATGAGGATGGTCGCTCGAGAGCGTCAGGCCGAGTATCACCACTTCATGTCTGTATCAGTGAAATGTCACTTGCTAGTGGGCTGTGTGACCCAGCTGCTCCAGTTATTTATTGGGTGTGCCTATAGTCTATGCCGGTGACTTTGGGATCACAGAAATGTCAGGATCACAAAATAAGAGATTTACCAGTTCTTGGCCCATGGATGGGAGCAATCGGCTCACCTTGCGAAACAGGAACTGTCTCAGGTAACGATGACGATAGATTCGATTGGTTGCTGTATTGACAGACAGAAGCAAGCAGTGTACGCCCCTGAACGCTGCTCCTTCAGGTACTTCTGCCAAACAAAAAACACAGAAATTCCTAACCGATATGGGCATGAGATCCTTGACGAATATAAAAAATTCATAATTTCTCAACACGAAAACTGTATTGGACGGCGGGCATTGACAGCTAACCAAAATTTTGAGGCTCTGGAAGTACCATACAATGCTTGTATTAAGGGGTGTTTGGTGCTCTAGTCTAATTAGAAGTATTAAATATAGACTAATTAGAAGTATTAAATATAGACTAATTACAAAACCAATTGCACAGATGAAGGCTAATTTGCGAGACGAATCTATTAAGCCTAATTAGTCCGTAATTTGACAATGTGATGCTACAGTAATGTGCTAATCATGAATTCATTAAACTAATAAGTTCATCTCGCAGGTCAGCCTCCATCCATATAATTAGTTTTATAATTAACTCATATTTAGTTCTCCTAATTAACCTTCGAAGATTCGACGTGACACGAAGTAGCTTAAATCCGAACACCCGCTCACACTAACGAGGAACACCCGCTCACACTAACGAGGCACCCGCGATAAATCATCTGTACATGTAACCATTGCAACACATCTACTACAGTAGCAATACTGCCACCAACGGTTCATAGTACAACAGACGCACTGTCCAAACACGAAAGGTTTGCAGGGCTTGCAGACATCTTTCATGGGGAAGCAGGGGCAGGTGGTTTCGGAGTCTGATTTTTCTGGTTCGTTGCAGCTTGGGCGGCAGAGTTTTTTGTGTCAGTCGCCATTGACTTCTTGATCTGATGATTTACAAGAAGGAAAAGAGTAATACATCAGCACAAAATGGAAACAAAGCGACCAACGCAAAGTATAGCAGATTCAACAGTCAGATGAATGTTCAGGCACAAGGGTTATTTTTTAAACAACATTCGATAGGGTTGGAATTGCAAGCGAGATAACAATAGTAGATTTATTGATGGCTGTAGGGTACAAGCACATATATACAGGCACAGAGAAGACCTAAGTAGGTTTATAGAAGTATCACCACCGTAGGATGTCCCTGTGCCTATCCTCATCTACTGGTGCGCACGGCCAAGGGCCAAGTGCAGCACCGGGCCTAAGGCCCAGGCGAATAAGCCTGCTATGCTATTATATTAACCTCTCTAACAGGAATTTTGCCAATCCAATAGTTATAATTGACTGTTTCCAATAACAACAATAATTTCTAGAATATGATCCTAAGTTTCAACATAAGATGGAAGATGTGTGGCTACATGCGCCCAATCATGGATGAAATTAGATGGATAGTTGCTGAAAACTTAAAAAAGGTGGGTACCAGAGCAAGCCTCTCCCTGTGAATATCATTTATGTGCTGCAAATCATCAAGTTAAAGGAGGTTAGTACAAGATGAACAAAGAAGAAAATAACTACAGGAAGAAATTTGAAAGCAAAGCACTAAGGAGAAATAACTATGTACAATATGAACTACCTGTTTCTTGTATAGTTTGATTTCATCCCCGCTGAAGCCTGGCAAGGTGATATTCCAGCTTCTCTCTGCAATGGAGAACACTAAGCTATAACAGAACAGCATTTTAAAGGTTGCCTAAAAGGGTAGCATCACATATAGTCTACAAGATAAAACAAAATGGAATCACCTGCATGGAGGAGTACATCTTTTGCTTCTAGGGTGTTTGACTTCCTATGCTTTGCTAAAGAACAAGCAAATGTAGCGACCTGCTTAAAACAATCATCAGCATACGAAACTTAAAGTAGCACCGGAAAGGGACCCAAGTTATAATTGACATCATGGCATGCAGATATAATGATACACGATTAAAACTTTCAGCATTTTTCATCTGCCAATCATCTAATGGTACGATCTCCTATCTACAATAACAATACTTATGAGCAAGAGAACAAAAACATTGAAAGCAAAATGAAGATTAAGGAGCCTTAAGCCCTGGAATGACTGAGGAGTTTTGGCATTTCAAGGAAAACTACACAGAGATATTTAGTCACTAAAAGATAAAACAAAACAAAGTTGATAATACCAAGGAAGCTGGGCATCAAAATAAATATGAATACATAGGCCAAGAAAGACAAATATCTGGAAATCAATGCAAGCACCCTTAGGATGCTGAATGCATAAGATAACAGAATTTAGAAAAATGTGAGTGAGCACTTATAGTTTCAACCAAAAATAGATGTACCCCCAACTTGCTTGAGATTGAAAGGCTTTGTTGGTTTCTTCATCTTGTTGAAAATATAATACACTTCCAAAAGAAATCTTTGTTTATTATTCTTCTTGTTTAAAAGAAAATACATTTCCAAAAGTAAGCTTTGTTTAGGGAAAAAATTCCTAAAGCAGAGCATTGAATAACTTACAGACTCAACAAAATCTTCTGCGATGTCCATAAGAACATCTTCAACTTCAGGATCCAGCTTTTCGTTAGGATCAATCTGTCAAGTATTGAATGGTGTAAAATCAACCCAACAAATGTCTATTGTTCACTATTCGCAACATTAACTACTATTTACTAACCACTGTACTTCCACATATGTTCAAGTATCATTGAGGCAAAAATTTAGTGCAGGTCATCAGAAGCACACGAATATAATGTGAATTATGAAGTGAAATCACAGCCAGTTACGGTAAAATGAATTCTACTTTGTCCTATAAGATGATGAAGCAGGATATGCTGCGATAAAGTATCCTTTAAGTTTGCTCCTGTAACCATATAAATTTGAATTGTCATCTCCACATTACCAAAGAAACATGCCTGTTGGCTCTACTTATGAGTTTTATAGAAGGATAATTGAACTACCAAAGTGTTGGCTGCCATAACTTCCACAACAGAGCTAGCAAAAGATGGACTTTCAAGATGAATTGAGGAAAACCAGAGAGACCTAGTGGACCCTGTTACATAATTGCCATGACTTCCACAGGCACTGTACAGACCTAGCAAAACATGGATTTGCAAAGTAAATTGAGAGAAACCAAAGAGACCCACTGGACCTTACTACATGAACCTAGGTGCAAATGATCACATGGTTGAGATTAAAGAGAAAAGAAGAGGAAAAATGCAGGACCATGTCCTTTTCAAACAACATTGAAGAAAAAGAAACATACCTGTGCAACTAATTCATGTATGCTTCTCTTGTTGAGTAGTCGAGTGCCAGTTTCACTACCATCTGCATCAGTTGCAGCTGTATCCGCAGATTGCAAAACAGTAGCTTTTGCTATAGCAGGCGAATCAGGCTTCTGTGCCATTGTCACTGGAGTACGAGCAGCTTGCTGCTGAGAATGCTGTTGCTGATTTTTGGGTGTTGTATTCTGTTGAGTTTGTTGCGAGGAACTTTGCTGCTGTTGCTTTTGCTGCTGCTGCTGCAAAAGCTGATTGTGTGGTAGTTGCTGCTGCTGTGCTGAAATTATGTTCTGTTGATGTGGAGTCACAGGTGAAGATTGTTGTGGTCTTGGTTGTGGAACTTGTGGCCTTTGTTGCGGCCTAAATGTTGATGAATTTTGTGGAGTTTGCTGTAAAGCAGGGGAAGGAGAAGGAGAACTCACAGACATCGGCCTCATTAAAGCATGGGAGGGGGTTCTCTGCAGGAAAATAGTTTTATCAAGCAGAGATTGTGACATGAATTGGGATGAATAATGAGAGCATTCCCTTGTACATTGGATGACAGAATAGAACTTAACCAAAAGGAACTAAGGTGCTAGTACCACTTAGCTGATACAATTAGACGAAAAACAATTGCAACAAACCAGAGTCAGGTGACACATTTGTAGATTGATAACTGATAAATCCAAATTTGAAGTGAACTTCAATGGCATCCCATGACAAATAAATTGAATATGCAATTTATGCCTACATTAACTTGGATACTGAAAAATGTAACTTTTATGACTAGAATTTAGATATGTGATGGTGTATCTCATATAACTTTAACAGAATGATGAATTACCTAGAAGTACATTATCCATTGCTTTTAAACTGGAAAGGTTTCTTACTTGTGATCCGGGCATTTGGCTTCCAGATGGAATTGGAGTTGTTGATGATGGAAGGCCAGGTCTTGGCTGCTGCGGACCAGATATTATTCCTGGTCGCATCTGGGATGTGCTAAGGGATCCAACCATCCCAATATTTTGAATTCCAGGGGAAGGCTGCCTAAACTGGAGGTCATCAATAATAAGAAATCTTCAGTAAAGTCAAAAGCACAGGCAAAGGATGCAATCTACTGACAATGGAAAAGCACCAGATATTGCAGGCAGGACAAATTATAACGCAAGCAGGACAAATTATAACGCTTTTACATGGCTTAACTAACTATGGTACAAAATAATCTTCCAAACACTGAACACATGCAGTGATAGCCATTCTATACAGAAATGCGTACTGAATTAGACAATTCCATGTGTTGATGGAAGGACGCAACAACACGAGTGAACACAGCAGGTGGGTCAGGAAATAAGCGATTGAGTGTTCTCACTCCTATACCCCACATTATGAATCGAGTTCGATAGTTTCAGGAGTGGCAAGTGACAAGAAATAAGCACCCGTCTGTAGGACAAACATTGCAAAAGACATGTACCATTCCATAATTTGAAGCTTAACTCCGAGGGAATGCTTGATAAGCTGTAAACTGCAAACTTCAGTTCCAATATTTTCTCATAACTAGCTTTGCAGCACTAAGCAACTCTTATCTAATCCCCACAAGTCATGGGTACTAGTGAGAGGAAACCACCGAAGCTAATAGCCTAACACTTACTAGCCATGGTTTTCCTAGAGCGAAACTACATTTCAACAATCTGTGCATAAACAGTAGCATAAGAATGAAATCGACTGGGAATGCAAACCTGTGAAGATGGCGGTGGGGGCTGGTCTGGGCCGCGATGCATCGATCCAAACTGGTGGGCAAGGGAAGGCGGCGGCACGAACCCGGTGTAACCAGCGGGCGTCTGTGCGGGACGCGGCGCAGGCACCCCAATAACAACCCCTCCCCTTGGCACAGCGGGTGCCGAGGAAGAAGAGGACGGAACGGAAGCCGAGGAGGAGGCAGCAGCTGTGGCAGCAGAGGAGGCCGAGGACATCGTGATGGGCGAGGCCAGGTGGGTGTAAGGAGGCCTCATTCGCGGCCGCGCAGCAGCGGGGCTGGGGCCAGGGGCCTCTAGGGTTTGAGCGGGGTTTGCTGCGGTACCTGGGTTCGGGGTAGGGGTGGTGATGGTGGAGTCGGAAGAGGGTGCTGCAGAGGCGGCGGAAGTCGGTGGGGTAGGTGGTGGCGCCGGAGAGGGAGCAGAAGCTGAGGTCGAGGAGGGCGGCGCCGCCGCCGCGGCCTCCGGTTGCGAGGGCGGAGGCGCGTCCATTGCTGTTCGGTGAATTGCCTGGCCGTACGAGGGCGGAGAGCTGTCCTTGTATACGTGTGTCAATAAGGATACAGAAATACGGATAAGTACGAGGATCTATTTGCAAAATTTATTTGCTGAAGAAGAACCGCGGGCCGCGGCCGCCTGTCTCCAGAGTTCAGACAGAACATCGATGGGCAAAAGCGGGAAGAAGCCCAGGGAATCGCACCGGCAGGGCCGCGGCCGCCGCGCGTCGCACTTCGACGACGACTTGCCTTCATCAGCCTACGACGCCTTACCGCCCCACCATAATGACTCCACTGACGACGACGACGACACCAACGAAGCAACAGCGGAGGACGAACGAGAGGAAAATGGGGAAGCTGGCGAGCAGGACCAGTGGCCAGCAGGGTCCATGCCCTCCAAGTTTCACCTGTACCAGCTCTCCGTGCAGGTAAATCGGTTAGCTTCGGGCATTACTTGGATCCGTGAAAGCCTCTAAGCTCATAACTTGTTCGACTATATGCCAATGCGTGCAATGTGTTTGTGTTTAGTCTCCAAAGGGGGACATCAGCTACCTGCAAAAGTTCTTCCTGATGTACGTTGGCGGGCGCGTCCCTCTCCACCTGCAGGAGGATTTCTGTGGCACGGCCCTCCTCAGGTGAAAGCACTAATCATGATAGCCTTTGTATAAACGTCCTTTCTGTCGTTTTCACAAACGCCTTGTGTGCTACGTGCTCTGTTTTACAGTCTCTTTAACAAGCAACAGTGTCCGGATATTTGCATTCTTGTGCACAAGTTTTTATAAGCTATCACACTAGGTCCTGTTCGGATTGAAGGAAAACCAAAGGAAAAGTACAGTTTTCAATTCCTATGAAAAGTTTTGCAAATTTGCTGTTTGGATCAAAGGATTTAGCATTTCCGTTCACTAGGAAAGGGTTTGTCTCCTTCACGTCTCATAGGAAAAAAGCATCCAGTGAAAGCTAAAGGAAAGAATCTTTGGCTCTATTGCTGTTTCCAGTAACAAATGATTGCTCCAATGAACAAAGTCCTAGTACTAGGTTTTCCTTTGATCCAAACATCATGCTTCTTTATTTCCTACATTTTAAAATTCTGTAGTTTTTCGTTTTTACTCCATTCTATTTTTTTCCTTTTCCGTGTTTTCGATCCTGTGTTCCAGACAGGCCCTAACTGTCAGAGGATTTTTTTTGGGGTCAAATGTGCTCCAGAGTACCATCTTATCTATCAATACAAGCTGGTCAGATTTCCTGTCGTCAGTTTAAAAAATGTGCTCAAGAGTAGAGAGAGATGGTTTCTTCAGCAGTTTTTTAGTACACCCAGGAGGGAGGCCAATAAGCTGCTAGATAATTGCATATTTAAACTGCAATGCACACCAGGTCTCAGAGACTGCACGCTCGTCATGTGGTAGTCAACACCAGGTCTCAGAAATGGGTTAGGTTTAGTGTGGAATACATGTATTTCTCTTGATTTGTGGTTGTTCTCTTGGCAGTACCGAGTGGATCCGTACTGATGCAAGAAGGACAGCAATCGGCTTAGATTTGGACCTTGAGTCACTTGAGTGGTGCCTTGAAAACAACCTAAGCAAGATAGGAGCTGATGGCTATTCAAGGATGTTGCTTTTCCATGGAAATGTTCTACAACCCAAGGAAGCCCGTCTTGTCAAGCAAAAGTTCAGTGATCTTGTGCAAGGCCTTGATGTAAGCAGCGAGAATGGCTCTTCAGGAAGTAACAGTTGCGAGCAGCCAGGTCTTGCTAATTCGAAGTGCTTAGCCAATTCAACCATGTCAGAGGCAGCTTTGCCTGGAAGGGATATTATCTGTGCATTCAACTACAGCTGCTGTTGCCTGCATAGTCGAAAGGACTTGGTTTTGTATTTCAGGCATGCATTCAGCTCTCTCTCGAAAAGAGGTGGCATATTTGTAATGGATGTATATGGTGGCACATCATCTGAACGCAAGCTACGTCTCCAACGGAAATTCCCCAGCTTCACGGTGAGCGATGTTCAGTTAATGGTTAACACTGAATAGCAATTAACAAAGCATGAAGATCCAATTCTTTTGAATTAATCTGAAACAAAACAAGAGGCTAAGATCAGCGTATATTTATATTTTGCTATGGGTTGGATATTCATTTGATAAAGATCAGTGTTTGTAAGAATTTACAACATGCCAACGGATATATTGGTGGAACTACCAGTAATATGCAACAAAGAAAAATGTTCCGGTGTAATATATTCCTATTTGAGCAAAATGACTTTCTATCGACGTGCCCAGTCATTTTTCTGCAGCTGTATGTTATGTTTCATTCGATTCTACATGGACATGTGGTTAGCTAAATTTAAGACATTTAAAATTTGCAGTTCATAAAGAGTTACCGTTTATGGGCTGAATTTGATATATTTGTTGGGACCAAGCTTTCTTTCTTTAATATTTTCAGTTGTTTTGAAGCTTGGATAATTGGTAATACATAAAGGTTATATTATCTCCATTACGCTTTGAGAATTATCATCCATCAAGCTTGCGAATCATATGATCTGTGCCCTTGCACTATGCAAGTCGACATAAATTGCAGTTTTGAGAATTTTTCTCCCCTTTTTGTACAACCTTTGCATACAGTATTTCTGGGATCAAGAAGAGTTTGATATCATAAGTCGCCAAACAAGGATCAGTCTCCACTTTCAAGCTGGAAAGAAGCAAATGCTGCGGCATGCTTTCACATACCATTGGCGCCTGTAAGTTGCTTATACATTACTTGGCAACACTTCACTTCAGAATTGTTGCTTATTACTCCCTTTCCCTTGGTGAAATGTTACGGAGGCTTCAAGTGTGTAACTCTTTCAAGTACTTCACTAATTCACTAATATTGAAACTCTAGGTGACAGTTTAACAGCATTTTATCCATGCCATGAGGTTGGCCTGTAGCGTCTACCTGTAATTTCTCTTGCCAACCATTTGCTTAGTTGTTTCTGTGACAGTAAGCTTTCTTCCTAGGCCATATCTTTGTACCTTTTCATAAAGAAGAATGTGACCTTTGGGGCTTTTTTCAATTATCGTCAACAGTACACTTCTGAAAGTACCATCAAAGCTTCACACCATGTTACCTTTATCTCTGTACATTATGCACAGCAATCGCAAGATAGTTACTAATTTTCTTTAAGTAGTAGAACACTGCAGTCAGATTTGCAATTCTTGTTGCTCTTTGGCAGATGGTCGATACCAGAGATCAAGGACTGCTTGGAGGAAGCAGGATTCAAGTCCATCCACGTTTGGATCAGGGAGATGCCAAACACCCAGTCAAATGGAAACGCCAAGGAATACAATGCCAACCGAGATGTGAAGTACGAAGAATCGCAGCGTTTCAATCAAGGAGACGCTTGGAACGCCTACGTCGTTGGCGTTGCAAACATCTAGCTGGCGCATGGCGCATACGCGAATGTGATGGAACCTGGTGGCTCTTAGTTTTCCCTTTCAATTAATGTTGTCTGAACGCTCACGCTTTTATCATGACTTTTGCCTCGCATTGCTGCAAAGGTATGCAGAGTGTACTACTATCACATAAATTCTGCACTCGATCTTGAACATTGCTTGGGTTACGGTTTTTATTTTCATTTCAGAATGAATTGTTATCACATATCAAAAGGTAACGTCCCTTTAATCCTATTTGCCAGACGACTCTATATATCCTACGTATACAATCCACACAATGCTTTGATAAACACTTTTCATGGCAGCTCTTTTAGAGTTTTAGGCCTGCTTGATGGTCCAATCGGATTTGAGATATTGATCGTCCAATCGGCGATCAGCTATGCACCTTTCTGCCAGATGGAGCTGTCCGCTATAAACCTTTCAGCCTAATTGGGTCAGGTCTAATAAGCGAAGTGGATATCGTCCACTCCTTCACTTCTTTCTCCTTTTCGCTGGCATTGCTGCGGAAAAAGCAGCTCTTCTTAGGACCTGCGGAAAAAGCAGCTCTTCTTAGGACCTGTTTGGATGTCCTTGCTAAAGTTTAGCAACTAAAATTTGCTAAAGTTTAGCAACTAAAATTTGCTAAAGTTTAGTTGCTAAACTTTAGCAAAAACTGTTTGGATACCCTTGCTAAACAACATTTAATGAGCTGTAAAAAGATCTATCTACCCTTATTAATGGTACCCTTCCTTTACTCTCTCTCTCCTCCCTCCTCCCTCCTCCCTCCTGCTCTCCTCCCTCCTCTCTCTCCTCCCTCCTCCCTCCTCCCTCCTGCTGGACGACTCGCTGCGGCGCCCCTAGCAGTAGCAGTGTGCCAGCCGCCGGTCCCTGGCGACCGCCGCTACAGCCCAACGCCGAGCGCCCCCGCCGTCCTTCTCCACTCGCGCTCCTGGCCCTCGCACGACCCGCCGCTCGTGGCCCTCACCGCCGCTTGCTTCGAGCTCGCCTGGCGCGCCGACGCGCCGAACCGCGACGCGCTCGTCCGGGGATTGCGGCGGCGGGGATGGTGGATCCGGCAGTGACGGAGATGGATCCGGTGGCGGAGCCCGGACCATCGTGCCATCGGCGATGGGGATGGATTCGAGAAGAACGGCGGCGGGGAAAGCGGATGGCGCAAGGGGGGGTGCGGCAGATTGGGTAGGAGCCGGTGACGGGGATGGCCTAGAGGAGCCAGTGGCGGCGGATGCGTTTCAGTGGCATCCACGGCAAGCCAGTCGCCCCGCCGACATGCGCGCCGGCGGCACCGGTGGACCCGCGCTAGGCCTCCGCCATGGCCGGGCGAGGGGCTGCATGGGGGCTGGCGGCCGAGCCGGCGCGTGCCCAGCGCCGCGGCAGGTCCTCTCCCCCCGCGCCCTCGCCTGCCGACTGTCGCCGCCCGCATCTGCACGCACCGGTGCCCTTTGCCTCCGCCCGGCCGATGCGCCCGCCCCCGCCTCCCTCGACCGCTTCGCTCCTGCCTCCCCCTCGTACCAGCGGCAGGGATGGCCTGGAGGAGTCGACGGCGGCGATGCGTAGAGCGGTGGCGGCGGATGCGTGCGGAGGTGGCTGGGGATGGGGCTGCGTCTGGTGCGGGTGCGGATGGGGATGGGGGAGAGAGAAGGTGCGCAGGAGGGGGAGACAAGCAATAAATGAGGGGTATAAGTTGTTCAGCCCACTTTTTAGCAAATTTTAGCAACCAAAAAATTTGCTAAAGTGCTAAACTTTAGCAACTTTTAGCAAGGGTGTTTGGCAGTTTAGCAGCTAAAAGATGCTAAATTTTAGCTGCTAAAGTTTAGTAGGGTTATCAAACTTCATTTTTGCCTGTATAAGCGTTTCCGGGTCCGTTCCAGACGTGGCAGACCCTTCGCAGCCATTATTATTTATTCCAGATCCGCGCACGCAAGTTTGGTTAAGACCATCGATCTAAAAAATGGCTTACAATTTTACATGGATGGCAAGTAGTAAAAGGCGGTGGATTAAAATTCATGTCACATCAAATATTCGGAAGCTAGTTAGGAGGACTAAACATAAGTTAATTATAAAACTAATTACATAGATGGAGGCTAATTCCTAAGGTGAATCTATTAAGCCTAAATAATTCATCATTAGTACATGTTTACTGTAGCACTGCATTGTCAAATTATGAACTAATTAGGCTTAATAGATTTGTCTCGCAAATTAGCCTCCATGTGCAATTAATTTTATAATCAATTTATATTTAATACTCCTAATTAGTATCTAAATGTTTTATGTGACAGAAATTTAGAAATTTTAGGAAGTCGTAACGATCCTAACGTGGATTAGCATTTTAGACACCCTACAAGCAATTATCACTTTATCAGGTAGCTGGACTGCTACTTTGGAATAGGACCAGTGCAGCGCAGGCCGGTAAATTTGCGTGCCCATCACTCTTTTCTCTCCTCAAAGGCCATGTTTAGTTACTCCCAACTTCCAACTTTGACACTATGCAAAAAGAAGATTCCCCATCACATCAAACTTGCGGTACATGCATGGAGTACTAAATGTAGATGAAATTAAAAACTAATTGCACAGTTTTGTTGTACTTTGCGAGACGAATCTTTTGAGCCTAATTAGTCAATATTTGGACAATAATTCACAAATACAAACGAAACGCTACAGTGTGCTACAGTGCTGTAACAGTAATTTGGCACCTCCCAAATTCCCCAACTAAACACGGCCAAAGTGTTGAAAGATTCTTCTCACACTGTGGACGCCCTTGAGGAGACTGGAGATTCCTAGTGCCTGCCATGGTGGACTCCGACTAGAATAGAGACGTGTGGATGGGTACTTCACCCGATAAGGATAGACGACGGGGAAACACACGGCAAAGATCCATCGCTAGTAACACAAACAGGAAAAATAACTAACTTGATCAGCGGCAAATGCAAGAAGAGACCACACAGTTGGGGTCTCCTCAGTTCTCGTGCTCTCCCATGCGACGAGAAAAGATGATTTAGACCCGTTCGTTTTAGCTTATAAGTCGACTGAAAAGTTGAAACAGCTAATTTATTATAAGAGAAAAATATTATTTGGTGACCGATAAGCTAGCTGAATAAATGAAACGAACGGAAGCTTCACAAGCGGCCAGAAGGCTGAGGCCTGAGGGCGACGTGAACCAGATATGGGTTCTAGTGGTAGTGGAGAGGGCTGGACCAGGACAACTGGGGGCGGCAAGATCAGGGCGAGAACCTTCCGAGGCAGAACAGTTCGCGTCGCGCGACGTCTCCGGCCAATGTCCGTGAGCGCCAATTTCAAAGGACCCACTACCGTCCACAATACTACCAAATCGTTTTCGACGAATCCGAATTCTTCGCTGAAAAGAAAAAAAGAAGAAGCAAAGCATGCATCTTCATCTTAAACTTTCGAATAATGCACGGCTCACTTTGCACGCCTGATGTAGCAAACTCCTGCAGCATGTTACATGTGTGCCCAAAAATACAAAGTGCCCGAACAATCGAACATGTAGGTTCAGGAAGATTCACACAGTTGCTATCCAACTTACCACACTAAAATTTAGCAAGTAGTAAGAAAATCGTGGTCTAATAGAATTACTATCGGCTTTTTCATCCCATCCAATTTTGCTAAATTTTTTCTCACACTTGCCAAACTTTAAACCTTTGACAAGTCAATTTGCCTTGCCAAAGTGTGTGTTCAACGCGAAGTAATTGTCAGAATAGAGAGTGCAAAAGTGAGAGGTTGGAGAGTGCACAATGGAGATGCTGTTACAGTGCGAAAGTGAGAGGTTGTTGGAGTGGATGGAGAGTGTATATCTTTTAGAGAGGAATCTGACTGTTGGGATTTGGAAAGTGGGAAATAAATAATCTGTTGGAAGGAGAAATTCAATATGGAGAGGAATGTTTTTACCAATTTGGATTCAGAAAAAATTGGACAACCTGGAGGTACTCTCCAGTATCAACAAGAGGTCCGTGCAATCATCGAAAACGGCATGCGGCGTGGCGTGGGGCGCACTTTCTTTCCGGCTTTCAGCCAGTTCTTGCTCGACCTCGGCACCTCGCCGCCTGCCGAGTATCGAGCCGCGAGCCCGGCAAACGGCAACTGGTCGAGGATGGGGAAGACCACGCGACGGGTCCACCTGTCACGTCGTGCAGGACAGGTTGGCGGGCCCCACGCACGGTGGCCGCCTGCCACCCACGTAAAAATGATTACGGCCTCCGATGCACGAACCGGAGCAGGGCACATTGGATCCCCCATTCGCCGAACCCCAAGTCCAACCACCCAGGAATAGCGCACTCCTATACTGCCCTCGCGAGCCCGTTTGCACGGCGACCGATAAAAAAACTCGCCGCCCCACGCGGGCGCACCCGCTCGGACAGAGCTCGGCTCGCACGGACCCGGCGGGACCCCACTCCCCCTCCTCTTCTCGACTTCTCACTCCCAGATGCGCGTGTGGCGTGCCCCCATGCGGCGGCTCCGACACGGTTAGCCCCCGGCTGGGGCTGCGTCCGCGGCGGCGGCGATGAAGCGGCCGCTGCGGCGCTCCTTCGCGGTGCTCGTCTTCGTCGTGCTGGTCGGCGCGGCCTCGTTCTCCGCGGCGCTCCTTCGCGGCGTGGTGCCCGCGCCCGCGCGGGAACCGCCCCTCGACCCGGCGCGCCTCAACGCCACGCTGCTCCGCCTCGCCGCCGTCGATCCCTCGGAGGCCCCGCTGCGGCGGGACGTGGACGAGCTCCTCGAGGGCCGCCTGCCGGCCTCCGCGGCGCGCGCACGCGCGTCGTGGCGCCGCGACCGGCTCATCCACCCGCTCCACCTCCACCACCACCGCTTCCCGATGCCCCGCCGCGGCCGCTACCCGGACGAGGATCACGACACCCTGCTCCACCCGCTCCCGCGCCACGAGCAGCAGCTCCACATCGACCCCGCCCTCCGCCGCGCGCTCCGCTCCTGGCACCGCCTCCGCCGCTACGACCCCGCCGTCCTCGGCAGCCTCCCCTCCCTGCTCTCCCTCCCCGGCCGCATCCCCTCATGCGCCGTCGTCGGCAACAGCGGCATCCTCCTTCGTGCCAACCACGGCGCTCTCATCGACTCCCACGACGCCGTGTTCCGCCTCAACAACGCCCGCATCGCAGGTTACGCCGCGCACGTCGGCAGCAAGACCAACTTCTCCTTCATCAACAGCAACATCCTTCACCTCTGCGCGCGACGACCCGGCTGCTTCTGCCACCCCTACGGCCACGGCGTCCCCATCCTGCTCTACATCTGCCAGGCCGCCCATTTCCTCGATGTCGCCGCCTGCAACGCCACCTCATCCTCCCGCCACGGCTCCCCCATCTCCGTCACCGACGCCCGCCTCGACGTCCTCTGCGCCCGCATCGTCAAGTACTACTCCCTCCGCCGATTCGTCGCGGAGACCGGCCGCGCGGCCGAGGAGTGGGATCGCGCGCACGACGCCGCCATGTTCCATTACTCGTCCGGGATGCAGGCCATCATGGTCGCGGTGGGAGTTTGCGACAGAGTCAGCGTGTTCGGCTTTGGGAAATCTTCCGACGCGAAGCACCATTACCACAGCAACCAGAAGGCGGAGCTGGATCTCCACGACTACGAGGCGGAGTACGCCTTCTACCACGACCTCGCCGAGCACCCGCAGGTAGTCCCCTTCCTAAAGGATGCTGGGTTCACCGTCCCGCCCGTCGTCTTCTACCATTAGGCCAGCTTCGTGGAGTGCGCGCCATAAACTCGACGTTATGTGGCTCGGGTGTTTTTTGTTCTGGGTTTGGATTAGGAAGTACCATGTAAAAGTTGTTGTGTGGGGTTAACCTTATGTGATTAGATGAAATAGGCAAATTGAGATAGCCAAATTTTCGTGTGCTGTTGGAGTTGGAAGGTGTATATTGGGATTTAGGCTACTCCATTGGTATAGAAGGATTGCTTGGGTTTTTTCTGGCTTCAGCACGACAGTAGGCAGGGTCTGGAATTGTAACCTTAGACTGATATTTCAATTTTATTAAGAAACAAAATGTATATCTTATATACAGCGTACCATCATTTTGCTACTATCTTTTTCCATTTTGTTACAACTTATTTTGTAGTGTCTCTGTTTTTGGCCAAGGTACCTCAATTTAGGAACCCATGGCATTTTATTTTCATGAACTTGTTGTACAAACTCTTTTGCAGTCAAACTGTTCGCTGTCCCTTGTATCGTGATGCCAAGATTGTTGAGGTATATAATCTCTTTTTGCTTAGTCCTTTTCTTCTATCATTGAAGTTTGCAGCATGATGCTACTAGCAGATTGGAATGCAGATAATTGTGTACATAATGGATACTTATGTGCAAAATGTACCTATATGACTATATCCTGAACGGTTGTGAGTTGAAGTGTTTTTGTTTTGCCACAAAATACAATTGGCCCACCATGGCCTGACAACAATATTCTCCATGTTTCTTTGAAGTGAATCCAACCATGTTCAGTGGTTCTGCGAGAACTCCAGTTGCTTGGTCTGTACATCAGTTGTCATGATTAAGTTCATTGCAGCCACTTCTTGGCTTTTATTTAATCCAATCGTGCAATGTGTTTAAGAAGCATTTGATGATATGGTCCACCATGTTACATATCTTCTGCAATATTGTACAACGCTGCCTTCTACCTTCGTTTATTACTTTATCTGAAGTTAAAAGGACACCACCATAATCGCGTGTACTAGATCTTCTCTTAAACCTGTTAATTTTTTCTAGCTTTGTTTCACTTAAGGTATTTCTCATCTTTTGAGTACCCTGCTGTATGCATATTTCTTGCAACCTGAGTGATTTACTGATATCACCTAAGAATAATTGCTGTGGACAAATTCAATTATGCAGTTTATTGCTCTCTGCTATCTCTATAGTAGAAAGGAAGATTCCCCGTATAACACTGCGATCCAAATCTGTTGTTTGATATCAGCAAGCATTGCCACTTTTATACAGAATACCCAGAGGAAGGCCATGTCCCTGTAACAGTATAACTGATTCTCAGAGTTTGTTGTCATCCACCCAGGTATTCGATTGATTATTTAATTTTACACCGGACTTGCTATCAGATTCTGTATAGGATTTCCAGGCCAGTCATGGTATGTCCCTGAAACCTGACCATACCAAATGTCTCAAGTTCTCAACCCTGAGTCTATATATCACATACCACATTTTTGTTTATCTACACTAGTCATAGAGTACGAATTTCTGCCATCTGAACACGATTCTACATTAGATTTGCAACTTATATATGTGATGTCTCGTCTTGATTTACATACACCAGTAATCCAATTTTGTGGAGTAATGTGCTCCTCTTTCCTCATTTGAGTTTTATGCTATGCCTTCTGAGTTTATGGTGCTTCTGGAGTAGTATTAAAGTGTTTGTCTGCAGGGTTTTGCGAGCAATCTCTGGTTATCACCACTAAGCTGTGAGCAAGGACTAATACTACTGGCTGTTTATAAAAACTCTCTGGTTATCACCACTAAGCTGTGAGCAAGGACTAATACTACTGGCTGTTTATAAAAACTACTCAATCATTAGCCATTTACCTGAAAGCTTCTGGTCACTTGGTGGTAAGGTACCACCCTCCACCACCAGTTGAAGGTTCTCTTCTCCTAATAAAGCGATTTGACAGCCTAATCATGTTTATAATTCACTGATGCTTCCACCAGTTCTTGCCTGTTTTTGTTGAGCTTGTGGTGTTTTGTTTTTAGCCTTTAGTTTTCTTTCCATTTGATTCCATATCTGTGGTCCGCCTCCATTTTCAGATCAGTATATTGGATACGCACTTCCAAAAAGTTCTGCTGAATTCTGATGCAGTCATATTCTGTGGGTAGGATCTGCTAGATGACACACGGATACACCAGGTGAAGATGGGCCCGATCTGTTCTTAAAGGATTGATAGGCCCGACCTGTTTTTCAAGGATGAATGGGCCGGGCCTGGTTTCGTTGATCCACCAAAAGACGGGCCTAGTCTCTCGGACCCATGAATGAGAGAAGCCCGAATTAGACGATTTTCCATTTTCCACACCTCCTCCTTGCACTTGATGATAATGATAGGCCCAGGCTAACAACATAAGAAGCCAGACATGCATTTAACAAGAGTAAGCCGTGAGCATGCATGGAAACCAGTTTATTTCACAGTCCTGACTCCTGACACCCGAGTAAACCAACTTATATCCCAAAACCACTATAATACCATTATCTGAAAAGCCCTTATATATTTCTCGAGAGAGACTAAGTCTCAATTTTCTTTGTGGTTGTTGGTGGTTTTTTTTTTTGGGCCAGTTGGTCTTTCATTTGACCCGAGACTTGTGGTATTTACCACTGATCACTCCAGAACCCACGATGGAGTTCAGTCTCGGGCACATGCTTTTACCGAGTTACCATTGACGGCTGGGCGCACCACATTGCTATACCTTAGATAGTGCATATTTTCAATCTGCTCACCCGGCACAATTTGATAATATTAGTAAATGGTGGGAGATGGCGGCTCAATCCGTACCAAACTATAAAAGACAACACTTCAATGGATTATCATTTGCACCATGTGAAATATTTGGAATGAACTAAATCGAAGAATTTTCGAGCAAAAGTTCTTAACAGCTGAAAGTAGCAACTCACATTAAAGAAATTCTATAGGAGTATAGAAGAGCTTTTTGGGTAATCATGTAAGTAGTGTAACTATAATCATGGTGTAAGAGGGGGGGGGGTGAATGGGATGTGGACTTCTCATTTGGTTTGTGAGAGCCTTTATGGGAGAGAGAGAGGGAGAGAGAGATGAGGTATCTTTGATTTGATCTTTCTGCTATCTTAACTTTGTTTGTGCCTAAGAGTGCCTTGTAACTGCATATGGTGGAGTAATCCAAGAATCACTTTTTTGCTCAATTGATTCTCCATCTCAAGATCTGAGTTTTATCTTTTTCAGGATTTTTGGGGATTTTTTGTTCTTCGCGTGTTGCTGCAAAATCCGAGATTTGTTGGAGGCTTTGGTTGCTAGGACCCTTGTGAGAAACTTTGAAGTGTTTCCCTCTTCCAATCCCTCTCGGATTTGGCTCGATTAGGTTTTTCCTAAAACTCATCTCTTGTGTTCTTGGCCAAGTATATGAAATTCATGGTGAAATCTTGATCTTTTTGTAGAGATCTTTTGGACAAAAATTCACCGTGTATATGTGAAGCTACAACTATAGTTTTGTTCGCTTTGGATCCCGTTTGACTCATTTTTCAGGTTTGAGTTCATGGAGTTTTCTTGAGCTCTTTGTGCCCCTCTCCAAATCCTTTGAATCTGGTGACCAATTCTTGGGCTTTTTGAAGTGAGCCTTTAGGAATAGCCTTGGTATGTTGTTGTGAGCCTACGATTCAAATTTCGTGATTTTTGGAGGTCGTTTGATTGAGTTTCGGATTTTTCCAACTTCTTCACGCAGGCTGTTTTTGGAGTTGCGGAAAATTCCGGAGGTTTTTACGGATTCTCCGGAGAATTTTCCAGAACCTCCGTAGATCGGATTCTCCGGAGAGTTTTGCAAAGTTTTCGTACTTTTTTTGTTGGTTTTTGAATCTGTTCTTTCAATATTTGTTTGAGTTCATTCTTGCTTCCGTTAGTCTCTAAATTAGTTTGTAGCACCATTCCTAGGTCCATTAGCTCTTGCATAGCTAAGAGGATTTGATATTGCTAGAAGAGAGGTTTGTGGATTGGTTTGGGATTCAAGCTGAGGTTCTTTGAAGAAATTTGAATTGGCTCCCATTAACCCCACCTCTGATCACCCAGCCCAATTCTTCAATTGGTAGCAGAGCTTGGTTTAGGATCACACAACCTTAATCGATTTTGTGATCCACGGGGTGACAAGGTAAATGGTGTTTTTGCTTGCAGATTTGATTTTTGAGATTCGAGCTTATTTTTGGCTAATCCTAACCGATGCTTTGAGATATGACATCAAACTTTTCTTCTTATGTTTCATTATCCTTAGATAGTCGATGCTATCATAAACGGTAAACGGTAAACAGTCAGTCACTCTTTGTTTCGCGTTTAGACGGCGTTTAGACGGTCTAAACGATTTTGTATATTTCCAACAAAAAACACATATTTTGCATGTAAAAATCCAAGTATTCTAACAATCAATATTTATATACATTCCTGATTCCTCACACCACATTCATATGAGACATGAAAACTGAGACAAGCCTAATAATTCATAATTGATACACAAATAAATAGATAATAGTTCTTACATAAGTGCATTGATTCTCCACCTTTCACATCACCAGTCAATCACTTAGTCCACAGTTTACAACAAAAGCATACAATTCTCAGTTTCACAAATGAGATGACAAGTCAAATGAAAATGACACAACACATGATCAAATTCAACAGTTCATAAGTAAAAGCATTGAAGAGATCTGCGAGACATGCATGACTAATTGACTAGTCATCATCATCAACATCTCTCATTTGGAAATCATCATCATCAACATCTCTCATTTGGGCCAGCCTTGCACTCCTACGAAGATTCGCACATTCTTCAACCCCATAAGTCTCTTCAATCAATTTCCATGTGAGCCCACATACAAGCTCAGCATCCTCTTCATCTCCTCCTTCAATAAACCATTCTTGAGCATGATTTGCTTCAGTAGACAGAAGAGGATTCATTTTCTGGTTCTTCTTAGCTTTCATTTTTTTCCCATTTATCTTGTTATTGTACTGAAAAAAATAAGTTGGTTGAGACGCTCACATGTCGGCTTGTTTCTTTTTTTTATGAATCTACAAAGAGTCATATAAAAAATTAAGTTTAGTCTACAATTTTACCAACCTGAAATGACAAGTTATATAAAACATAATTAGAGAGAAGGGATAAGTTGGGAGGATTACATCTTCAAATCTCTAGTTCCTTCCACAACTTGAAGAACTTGAAGTTAAGGATAAAATCCTCATCGCCATCCTTTGCAAAGTCAGAACCTGTGTTCCATAACTGCCCCACCAATTTGCTGCAATGGAGGACTACATGAGCAGTAGATAGATGCTATGTACAGAACAAAGACAGTGTACAGAACATGACATACATATATCTCAATTTATTTACCAATTTGCAATCTCTAAAATAATGTAAAGCTAGAAAAATGAATTACTTGAGCTAAAATCATATTTCTTGCAGCTAGCCTTTGCTACAGGTTTTCCAAAGTGTTCTTGTTTATCTCTGAACTTGTGGAGTTCCTCATTGAGCACTTTTCTTTGCTTGTCATAGTCACCATGGTAAAAGATCTCAACAGCAGTGATGAATCCTTCCATGACCTGCTCACTTGTGAAGATGGAATCATCATTGTAGCTATAGTAAGGATTCAACAAATACGCGGCCAAGTGCAATGGACTGTCCAGCTTATCCTTCATGTTGTTATCAATGATCTCTATGACATTGTTGTAGAAAGCTAGATTAACTGGCTTCTCAATGTTCCGAAAGCCCACTTTGAGTTGTTCCTTTTCCTTTACAATTTCTTCATACAGAAAGGCCATGGATGGCTTTATATCACTATCAAGGATGCGAAGTACCTTGACCAATGGATCAAACACCCTTAAACAAAGTGCAACCCCATTCCAAAAGTTAGGTATTATCATTGCAGATGTGGCTAGAACTCCTTTGCTATTCTTCTTGATGTGGCTTAAACATAAGAATTTGTCTCATTCATCACACTGAGTCATTGCCCTTAGTTGCTCTCTCTTCACATACAAGCTCTGCAAAGTGAGGACATTGGAAGCAAATCTAGTAACATCAAGTCTCACAATATCTCTCTTCTTTGTGTGTTTCCTCATGAAAGACAAGGTTCTATGATGTGAATAGATGAAGATGGTCTATGACTTAGCTTGATCAATGAAGCCTTTCAACTTCTTGATCTTCCCCATTCCTTCAAGCATCAAGTTTAGGATGTGAGTTGCACATGATGTCCAAAATATACTTGGCCGCTTCACAAATAGCAAGTTCTTTGCTGCCATGTTGTTTGATGCATTGTCTATGACCACTTGCACAATATTTTCAGCACCCACTCATTCAATACAACCATCCACATACTCAAAGATCAGTTGTCCAGTGTGTGACTCTTCAGAGAATTCCTTTGATTCAAGAAAATTTGAGCCAATGCTGTAGTGTAAACAGAGGTTCATGATGCTTCTCCTCTTCTGGTCAGTTCACGTATCTGTCATGATGGAACAACCATTCTTAACCCATTCCTCTTCATGCAATTTCAGCATCTTCTTTGTATCATCCACTTCTTCAAACAACATTGTCTCACGCAACTGATGCTGGTTTGGTTTCTTTCCACCAGGGCCAAACCGACTAGCCGCTTCTATCATTTGATCAAACTCTATATTATTGATCTTGTTGAAAGCTACACCTGAAAGCAAATCAAAATCATTATAGATCAGATCATTACTGATAAGAAAGTAGAAACACAACAAGCAATTCAAGGTTAGAACTTAGAATGGAGATATCACCAAGCTGCAAGGTATATACTTAGAACTTACCATGCATATAAACCTATCTGGCAATGTAGCGCTGCAAGCTATGCATTATCTCCTTCCATATTACTTTAGTGATTAATTGCTGCCGGATCACCTTTGTGTTGCTCAGTGAGGCTTGATCAAGGGGCATGCTAAACTTATCCATATGCCCTATTTTCCTAATGGTCTTCCTCCAGCCCCATGAAGCTCTTCTACTTCTGCCATTGTAATGTCGTCATCAGCATCCAGTGCACCAAGGTCCACAACATCTCTAACCTCTTGCTGCTCAGTTAGCCTTACCTTTTTAACTTGCTTTGAGTCATCTATTTCTTTCTTGCACCTTTCTTTGTCCTCATCTGTCAACTTTTTGCAAGGTTTAACCTGCACAGTTAAAATGAAAAGGAAGTTCTATTCCATCTGCAATCAGCCAATCATGTAGCAAGGAATCTAAAATCTTGCTTAATTGAATTATAAATCATATATTAACCTGGCCACGGATCCCAGCAATATGGAGCTTTAGTCTATATATCCCTGCTGACACTTAGAGACCACACAACTTGCACTTGATCAAATTCAAGTTGGCTGGATCCACCAAGACTCCATAATCCCACCCAATGTCCTTAGAGTTCCTCTTCAGGCTTATGGGTTTACTGGTTGAAATAGAAGGATTTGACGCAACAGATGACATCCTGCAAATGATAGAGCAGTCAATCAAGCATTAGCCTAGTAGCAGATCAATTTGCATAGAGTAGTAGCATATAAACTTGCAATTTGCATAGAGCAGCTAGTCAAGTAGACAATTAGTACTACAGACTACAAGATGTAGCCAATAAAGTAGTACTGCAATATGCACGGTAGCAGTGCAGCCATATCCCATATTTAAATTATTCATGAAATTAGTACATAAATATCTTCTAATTCCTAACTTGACAACTTGTACGTCGTACCTACTAGTGAGCACAGTACAAGCTAGGCAACATCCAGTAGCTACTAGCTAGTGAGAAACTAAGCATATCACTGAACTAGGGAACATCCAATAGCTACTAGCTAGTGAGAAACTAAGTACACACACATGGTTCATGGAGAAACTAGTCACTAAACATACGCACATCTCTGAAAATAATCCATCCGCACATCACTGGAGAGTGTAGACTCATGTAGTACCTGGAGGCTGCTGCGGTCGGAGACTTGGAGTTAGAGAACTCGGAGGAGGTTCACCATGGCAAGCGCCAGCGCAACGCAGAGTGCGTGCGACGAGATTGGTTGCGTCGGCACTTGCACATGGAGTCCACAAGAGGGTCCAAGCCACGCCTTGCTACTGTTCCTAGACAGCACATACACGGCCTTATGGAGTGGAGGCACAACAGATGTGCTGACCACCCGCGGCGGATGTGCTGGCCGCCCACGACGAATGTGCAGGGTTTGTGTGACGGCGACACCAGCCTAGCGGCGGATGGAAAAGGAAACCTAAATGCAAAAACGAAATGGACCTCTCATATATATATACACCTGCGAATTGGGCCAAGAATGGGCGCCATTTTTGCCGCGTTTGTGGCCGGCC